>NC_071570.1:12002963-12322157 GCF_026979565.1 Vidua chalybeata | reverse complement strand
TAAAAGAGATTTTTATTATGAAGAGTGATCGTGAACAGCAAGCATTAATTAATCAAGTATTTTTGACCAAAACAATGTTAAAAATAATAGAACAATAGAAAACTATTTTCTAGAGCTCTTGCTCAATTTTTAAACTTCAGGCTTGGATTTTAACTGATTTGACTCAATGTGTCTATATTTACCTCACTAGAGCCATCAAAAATCCAAAGGGCTAGTAGGAAATTCCAAGGTGCCTAGTCCCTGTCCCATTTGAATGGTAAGAATCACTAAAGGACTAATTCCCAACATGTGCTTGTCTATGTTCTTTTTAAAGCTAAAACGCCAGCCTGTCATTCCACCCTTGCACTCAAGCTGTCATGGTGACTTCTGTTGACAATTCCCTGGGTTACAGTGTCAGGGGCAGAGCAAGAGTGGATTTATCTGGGGCTGCAAAGCTTTTTGACAGCCTAATAAATGTTTCCTTGACTGTTTTAATGATGCCAGTATTTTTTAATCCCTTAGTAGAGCTCTGTAAAAAATACCCAAAACCCTGAAGTATTCCATTTTCTGAAGCACATCTGGTATCATCCTAAAACTGAAACACACACTTGGTGAACTTAATTGAAATGCTTGCCTTCTCCAGCATTATGCACTTTCTGTCTGCAGCAGAAGAAAAGGTGGAAGTCTCTCACAATACAGTATTATACAGAGATGTACAGATCTGACTTATCCTGTCCTCGGTAATATTAGACACATCAGGATGCAGATCAACTATAAAGCATTCCTTAGGACAATTGCTGACACCAGCAGCTGCTTTTCAGACAGAATATTAAGGTTGCTCTGGGTTTTCCCTCAGACCTACAGTAACTAGTTGCTTAGCACTGCGTGGCAGGGAGGCACAGAGCTATGTGAGATGCCTGCAATAGCAAGAGAGCAGGGTATAATGCTGGGAATTTAAAAAATGCCTCAGAGATAAGAAAGAGGCTGCACACATATAGAAACAGAGAGTTGTGAAACAAATGTCACTATTTTTTACCAGGGGCAAAACAAGTTATCCACAGGGCTGTGGAGATGGGCTCTTCAACATGCGAATGTTAGGATGTGATGGGGGATAGGGTGGGGCAGGGATTGCTGTGAGGCAGGGACCCCTCTGCCCTTGGGACCATGTGCTCAACTCCCATTAAGCTGAAGCATTTGGGTGTCTTTTACATTAGTGCTTTAGGTAGGGTCAGGATACTGCCACTTCCCTCCCATTGAGTCACCGTGGCAAGAGCAGTCCCAGAAGTTACCAAATGGCTCCTTTTGGGGAAAAGCTGGACCAGCAAATGCATTCCAGGAAGTCAATTAATGCAGTCTAGCCACTCCTCAACACCTTGTCCAAGGAAAATCTCCCAAGCACATAGTCAGTGGCCCTTGCATCACCACTTTCAAAATGCAGATCTGCTCTTCTGTGTTACACTACTTACAGTTGCTGGAAGCTTGCCACCCTGCAACAGTCCAGGCAGGTAACATGAATTTACATATTTTGAGGGGCAAAAGGCTAGTCCTCATTCACCATTATCAACTCTAATTGCTACATTTTCATGTCTTAGTATCATTAACAACTAAGATAAAAAAAAAAAAAAGAGCTATGACTTACTTTTGCTAGTTATGCCTGGTTCATACCTGCCCATTGACAGACCTCCAAGAGATATTTGTGCTGCTTCACAGCCTGCAGTGCTATGCTGTTTGAAACCAAATTTAAGACATCACCTTAAAATGCACTCTTTAGTTCTTTGAGGTGAACAATACAATTGAAGCAGATGAATGTGGTAAGGACTGCTTTGAGCAGAGGCTGCATTTTCTGATAACTTACAGTCTCTTTTCCCCTTCTGTAGGACAATGTCAACAGTAAGATTTACTTCTGTGTCTCCCCAGCATCATTTCAGTAGGTCTTGTGTAACAGCGTGATGTTACTGTTTTTCAAATTTTCAGGGCGGTGTTTAAATTTTAAAACCATGTGGTCACTTATGAAAACAACGGTTCCTTTTATATTATGCCATAATATCTTTCACATTTTCTTTTACACATATGTCACTTCAAAAACAGCTCAGCATGCAAGAATAAATCAACTGTCAGTATCCATTTAAAGATATCCTACTTGAGAATATCAGGATGTCTGTGGTGCAATATATTTAGACAAAAAACAAATAAGAATTTTTGTCCCTTCTCTTTTTTTTTTCTTTTTTTTTTTTTTTTTTTTTTTTTTTTTTTTTTTTTGCCTTTTACTCTTCAATCACAAATATGGACCATGAGGTGCTTATTCTGTTACTCAGTGCTACACATAGGTAAATTCTTCATTTCCTCTCTAAGCACATGGAAGCTGGTGAGCCCAACCAGGGTTTCAGTTGAAAGCAATTAAGGAAAAGCTGAATGAACTAATTACAGCAGAATATAATAAAGAGGAGGCTCGCATCAGTGTTACTTGTAAGGTGGCTGTTTTTATGAGAAGAAGCTAATGAGCTGAATGATGAGCAGCATGCCAGTGCAGACAGCTGCCCAGGGCCTGGCCAGCAGTTGGCAGAGCCCTACAATGGGAAACAGAATATGAGGAAGGACAGGGACTCTGACTCCAGGAAAGCACAATGCAGTGACTGATGATGACACCGCTATCCTTTCCTAATTCTTAACACTGTAGCTCACCACCATCACTATATCCCAGTGGCTGGCATGTATGCTTCTGGCTTTTATCAGTAAGGTGCCAACACACATCCTCCCTTCTAAGGTCTCCCCACTGAAGAAGAAAGAATGCAGAAGACCAAAAATACCTCTTCCACGCTTGAACTGATCTGTATCTATCCTTTTCAAAATTGCAGTAATCCACAAGCATAAAGAGAGCCTTCTGTAATGTTTTACTCGGAATTCTCCAGGAAATAGTGCCTGCATCAGTTCCAGCATCTTGCTGCAAAGTGGTCACCCAGCTTGTACAGGACACTGCTTGGCACCAGATGAGGGCAGCAGCAGGTCCATGGGACACCAAGGAAGTGGGCAGAGAGCTGTTCCAATCCCAGCTGACCAAAGGCATGATGAAACAGGACAATAATCAAAATAGGCTGAGATCCAGCTGAAATCACTGTCAGGGACAAACACAGACCAGATGATGCATCTTGCTGGGGCAGGATGAGGATGCTGTGCCATTTCTTCAGCAATGTGAAACCATTAAACCCATCTCAAAAGCTACAAAATAAGAATAATCTTTACCCTACTTTTATATGGCTGTGTTTCCATGGTTCCATCTTTTTAACTATAAACATTTCATGCTTTAAGGATTCAAGGAATGATCGTGTTACACAGACATTCTTTTACTGAAACCCCATAAAACACCAATATGTTTAATTCTGCCTAGCTGTCCTGTTGCTACTTCGAAATACCCAGTAATCTCTACTAAACAGTCATCTTTTCTCCCACAGGACCTAACAAAAAAAGGGCTAATCAGAAAAATAAATCATTTAACTTGGTAGAAAAAATGTTAGTTATGGATCCTTGCAATTGGCTCCATTAGGTTTTCATACTCCCTCTACCCCTTGCTTTCTCCCTGACTCCCTCTCTCTTTTCAAGAGCAATTTTTAAAGCAGCAAATGGCAGGATTCCAGGAGTTACGTTACTGCCAAAAATTAATTTAAAAAACAAGTGGGAGGCTGGGAGCTGAAAAAAAAGCAAAGAAGTGGGGAATGCATTCCCTCTGCATCTGGGACCTTCGATCTAGGCAGTATAACTGATGGCAGTTTACCTTGAAAATAGCTCTTCAATCTCTCTCTCTTCTGTCCACCAGACATGGCTGACAGTAATGAGCTTTTCCCTTTTTCTGCTAGGAGAACAGATAAAACTTAACTTCTGCAACTGCAGCTTGCTGGTTTGTACGGAAGTCAGTACTCCTAGGTTTTACATGTTCCTTGTTTACAATAGTGAGATTGTGGTTGAGAAGTGGTGTGGAAAACTAGCTTTTAAGAAAAAGATTTTGAAAAGAAAAATAACTGGATGTGTTTACAGAAGGGTTGATTCTGCCACTATGTAGTAGAGTGGATACTTTCAACAAAATTACTTTTGTTTATTTTTACAGCCTCACATCCACTAAAAATTAGTGCCTTTCACAGCAGCTCTCTGGGACAACTCTAAAACAAATAGACAGAAGTTATCCACAGCCATAGCCTCAGCTGAGCCTGGGAAAAACTCAGCACACCAGGGCAGATGCAGATGCACTCCATTGACCTCATAGGGTGTCCCTGACATTGTTAGTGACAACTCATTAGGAAAATGCTTTCTACCCTTACTGACCTCTTCTGTCTCTTTTCAGTTCTAAAACAATTAATTTCCAACTAAAACAATTGACAGACTTGTGGACTTAAGTGAATGGCAAAATGATGCACTCTATTATTTCTCCCATAATACCATACTATTTTATATGCTTCCTCAGCTTTGAGCTGGTATCTTCTTGGATATGTTGGGTACCTGTGATCTCAATCCTGAGCTGTATTGGTTAGCTCAGAAGCTGCCATTTAACAGGTGAGTTTAAGACCACTTTCCCCCTATTTTTATCTACCTTGTAAGATATCCAGTAGATCCTTCTACAGTTCTTTACAGATGTCCCCCATCTTTTCTGGTTTCAGTAATTCAGTTTCATCAGCAAAATTTTTTATGTTGCTGCCCACTGAACATAAAAGGTCCCACCACAGATCACCATTTAATCCACCTGCTGACATCACCCTTCTCCAAGAATTAGTACATTATTCACACATTCAATTTCTTATTTATCAATTATTTATCTATTTAAGGATCTTCTGTCTCATGTTACTTTTCTTAAAATATTTTGGTAAAAAAAAGTCTTCCAAAAGTCTCTGGAAAATTAACAGTAACTGGCCAGTGAAACACCTTTTATTAATGTGTCTTTATGCCCTTTTCAAAAGTGCTATCAGGTTTGTGTGAATCTATAGAGGCCATGTTGATCCTCCCTAGATCGGAGATTATTTAAACATCCAACAGTTTTATTGAGGGTCCCCCACTGACAAATCTCCCTATGCTCTTGAAAGGCTAAGAAATTGACAGACCTTGGAATATATTCAGGTTCAATAAATTAGTCTTTCAAATCCAGAGTTCAGTACAAGGACCAAGGCTGGTATTCTCATGGCAAAGTACTCTTGGTTTCACCTCTTTTGTACTTCCAGATAAGTTTTCAAATCCTTCCTACCTCTGCCATAGCACTTCAGGACAAAAAGGAGAGATGGCTAGCCAAGAGACAGGTCCCAGGATTGTCTAGAGGAAAACTTGAGAAATTCCTTGAGAAATGTTTCCTGGCAAGAAAACCAAAACCAAGCTGCCAAAATCTGCATTGGTATTTTACAGATAAATCTAAAATATAGTGTCATATTGCGTTACTGAAATAGTATTGCAACAGTCTAATCACCAGTGACACTTGCAAAGGTTGCAGCACAATGCACCCATTGTAACTTCTTAACAATAATTAAATGCAGAAAGCCAGAAGACCTGGCTTTCCACTTGATCTTCTTGGAGTACAACCAGATGTCTAGATTGACCACAGATGGCCAGCAAACCTT
The DNA here is from genome assembly GCF_026979565.1 of Vidua chalybeata. NCBI lineage: Eukaryota > Metazoa > Chordata > Aves > Passeriformes > Viduidae > Vidua > Vidua chalybeata. The sequence goes on along the minus strand of NC_071570.1, from coordinate 12,316,587 downwards.
CTCGGAAGTCAAATTTATGTGTAATAGTTCTTCACATAGCAACAAGCAAATATTTTTCTGTCAATAGAAGAAAGATGAATACAAAATGGATAGAAAATGAATGAAACCTGAAACCTGAGTACACCAACATGAGGATTTCTTCTCTGAATCTACCTACTAACAAAAAAGTACCAGAGTAGTTTGCTGCCTACAAGGAGACAGCTTCAAAAAGCATATTTGACACTGGCTGAGCTACGGAATTATAGTAAGATTCAGCTATTCCAAAGGGTGTGCCTAATGTTCAACTTCTAATATTTGAGGTCATTGTAGTGGCCCAGACCTTTTAGCAATTCTGAAAAACAGATGCTTTTGTAGATTAAAAAAATACAGAGATGTAACAAACTGTAGATACCCATCCTTCATAAACATTTAAGTTCTCTCTATTTTCATGAATTCTCTCTGCCACACTTCTTTGCACTTCTGTATCTGTCAGGCTCCTTCCTCTTCCCTTGGTGAGCTTAGTCTGTGAGCAGGGTATCTGTGCTGCAGACCACAAGGTCCTAGTATGTCCAACCTTCCCACCAAAGATCAAGAACATCTCAAAAGCTACAAAGCCCCCCATCTTTAATTCAGTTTCACCCTCAGGCTCAAAAGTGACATCTTCATAGTTTCAGGGAAAAGCAGCTGTTCCAGGACATCATTCCCAAGAGAGAGACACTGCCTTGTCTGACTCTGCCAAGTCCTTTCAGGATCTTGGAGATTACCACTGAGACATTCAATACAACTTCAGATTTCATGGGGCGGCAACGAAATGAGTAACAAATCACAGTGACACTTACTTGGCAACCAGTGTTGCCCAAATGGAGGGCTGCTCTGTTGTAGGTTTGGTTGATTTAGTCAGGGATTTTATTAATGTTAGTTAGGTTGGTTCCTTGTACCCCTATTTTCCCTCACAGTGGTTTGCTCCAAGTTGTTTACAGGAAAGTTTCTGCCATTCAGACCTGTCAATCTTCTCACCTCTCCCTGTTTTCTCCTTATTTGGTTCCATCAGTCAAGGTTTGCTCACTCCCTGACGAGTGTCAATCTTGTAACCACTCCCCAATTCTTCATGAAAGTTCTGCATTAATCATTCCACCTTAGCATTTCTATTCGTCCCAGAACACTGTACCCACCTCTGTTATGCTATCATTGGTTGTTCTAATCCATGCCACTCCTCTGTCATTTGTCCCTATAGGGCGAGCCAGGTTTCCACCCCTGTCCGCCCACCCCCTACTTAATCTGTTGCAAGGTCTTTGTTCCCCGGCATTTGTCACTGCACTCCATCCAGAGAGCATCCCACCATGCACGGGGGATTAAAAGTTCTTAGGGCTCGCAAGCAAAGTGTCCTTCTCTTGTCCCTTCATCTCCTCTCAGGCTGTGAAGCTACCAAAGCTGCGTTACCCACGCCGCAGCGCTCAGCATTACCAGGGAGGCAGACGCCGTACCCCTGGAGTGCCCGCTCACACGTGGCGGCCACCTGGCCTCACACAGGCAGTGCTAGCCGGCGCTTCTCGACTGCTTGAGGTCGTAGCAGGTAGCTGCCGCACTGCTCCACACAAAGGCTTTCTCCACGTGGTAATAGTTATTTCTAGGCATAATTGATACTGTTGCCTACAGACACAGACATGATATGCAGCATTGATCTCTGGGTAAAAGGGGGCACCAGCAAGCACAACTGTAGGAAATCCTGGAAAATATTCCTGCTGTTGCTGGCCTGCTGTAGCAGGAGATTTCTGGAGGTGACTCTGCCCCAAAGACAGAAATTGGGAAAAAAGGAAGTAAGGTCATAGCATCTGGAATGTCTTCACAGCATTCTCCTTTTCCCATCTATGTTAGCTTCCTTTCTCGCCCATTACTAACAGCCAGGTGCAGTTAGTTCCAATTATGTGAGAGAAACTGGTAGAAAGTCATGTGTCCTTTATTTTAAGAATGTGGTTGACTAGACGTGGCAAAGCATCTTCCTAAATGCAATTGTAATGGAGAGCACTAGGGTTTAGCTATTCCTCCATTTGCTTTTGAAGAGCATTTTGGATACATTCTGTGCTCCAGTGACTGATTACTGAGTATTTTAAGGGACAGTGATCACATTACACAGTATTTTCTGTACACATGCCCAGACCTACAGTGAAAGGACCCTTCAAAATTACTTTCCTTACCACCTACCCCTTGAATTCTGCATCATTCTTCTTTAGAACAAGTGACAAGTCTATTTATCAATGGTCACACTAATATAGTGAGCACAAAACTAGCTACAGCATAGTTGGTTTTCTTTGGAATTTATTTCAGTGGTACTTACAGTACCTGTACATAAGAACGCTGTAAAATAGGAGATTCACAGGATCTCTAAAAGAATGCTTCTAGTATACATCAAATCAGTATTGTTTGCTATATACCACTTACACTATTTTCTTTTAAGCCACAAACCACACACACACACACACACACACACACACACAAAAAAAAAAAAAAAAAAAAAAAAAAAAAAAAAAAAAAAAAAAAAAGAAGAAGAAAAAGTTACCCCTTGTAAATTAACAAAGGTAGGATGGATACTTATACAAAAAAGTAACAAAAACCATGTGATGTCAACCACATCCATGACACACAAAAAAAGATGTCTTTAGGCATGAAGAACAAATGCCATATACTTTTGTTTTCAGAGCTGGTCTGTTTCTGTATAGGAGTGGGCAGAATCTTAAGAAATAAGTTTAAAAAAAACCCCAAAACAGAGAGAGAGAGAAATTGGAACCACAGGTCCTAGAAGAAAAAGAGAGAAGACAGGCTGAAAGTTCAGTCCAAAAAACTGCAGCAGGACTCTCTGTCCCAAGCACCATAAGACTGGAGGGGAGAAGTGGTTCTAAAGAGAAGATGACCTGGGATGAGGGCCGTATTCCCCAGGCAGCTCAACTCAGGTACTGTTACCAGCATATCTTTAATCCTGTCAGTGATAGTTTCTTGCTCACTACTTCTTTCATAGAAAATTAAGCAGGTTACAAATGCTCCCCTCCACGTTTGCTCCCATGAGTTTCATTTTTAATACCTTAAGTGCCTCCTGCAGATCTGTAGCATAATTAGATAGAAGTAGCAATAAGATGTGGTATAATTGCCTTAAAAGTGCTTTCTGTTTATACAGCTTTTTATTTTTCTCTGATATTTCCAACCAAGCATCAAAGAGCAGAGAGAAAAACCTCTGCTCCTTGAATTCCCAGCATGTTCGTCTCTGCCTCATTACAGACACTGTTGAAGGACATGATAAAGCTGAGCTGACCTGTTTCAATCTCATCCATCAGCACAGGCACAACTGGAAACAAGCCCTCCTGGAGTAATGTCAGCACTTTCATTGACATCAAACCTCAACTACACAAGGGCAAAAGGCAAACACCAGAAAGCCCTATTTGGTGTCCAAGAAACCCTGTTAATATCTGAGAAACACTTGTGTCTCTTTCTTTCTGCCCCTTTTACCACATGTGATGCAGTTGTTAGTAGTGAACTCTGAAAACTCAGTGCACTTTGAAAAACTGGACTTGCCCACAAATCCATCACATTTCTGACAGTGTTTGCAGGAAAGTTAATTTATGCACTGGTGGTGGAAACATGCAAAAGGTTTGAGAGCTGGGCTAGATCCTCAGGTGGCATTAGTGTTTGAGGGCAGTGGGAAGGCACTACTTGGCATCAGTGGAGTCCATGACACTACAATACTTCCTCAAATAAGAGATGCAAAGACCATTGATCACTTTGCTATACACTTTTAAATATACAGAAGCACTCATGCCTTTAATTTTCAGCTGTTTAATACTCCTTCTGAAGAGCCATAGCATCCATCCCATCCAACCCTTCAAGCAAACCAAGTCCCCAGCAAGAAAGTCTATAGCGGCAGTTTTGACACCCTACCCAGGCTTTTCTGAGGTACAGAAAACCATGCAAAGACAAAGAAACTGAGATCCCAGAGACGTGGATCTGTATATTAGCAGTGAGGAACAGGGCAGGAAGAAAGCAAAGCCGAAGGATGCATTTGAGGCTTTGGAAGCTCAGACTAGTCCTCAGGCCAGGTTTTGTCCTTGTAGCTTGTGGACCCCGGTGCAGAATCAAACTCACAACAACTCCACTGCCCTTGCCCAGAATAATTTGTGAGGAGTCCAGTTGTGTAAGGGGTAGATAAGGTCTTTTCACCTATGCAGGCTTACTCCCCAGGATAGCTGGGAACCCCAGAGCACCAGAGCCAGCCCTGTACCAAGATCTGGAAGAGGACACCATCATCCCAATGAAACCTCCTGTGAAATGAGACAGAAAACTACCCACCATGACAAAGATTTTCCTTGGTGTAAAATCTTGATTGTGTTTTTCTTAATAGAAACTACTTCGCTCCAGATGAGATTTTCCCATTTATGTTCAATTGAGGTGGTATGGTATAACTGACAGAAAGCAGCTGCCTAGATCTTCTTAGAACTCATCACCAACACACATAATAATCAACTAGGGCAAAACTATGTGGTTTTCACCTGATATGAACTGATAACTCTGCAAGATTTTAGCATTAGCTTTGAGAGCCTGTAGAGAGCCTTGGTTGGATTTCTAAACACTATCATTTGGAGACACACAGTGCATTTTTCACTGGGTGAGGCTGATACCGATGCAAATGTAAGCAGAAATTATGACATGTCCAGTTTCAACTGTGGCTGTGCTGAATAATATCTATATGTTGCAGTAGGAAAATACATATAAAAGCAGCATGCAAACACACAGAAAATAAGTGAAAATGTCAAGGGTACATTTCAAAAGAAGGTACTCTTGGTAGGGAACCCCTGGTGTGTACCAGTTTAACCAATAACTGCCTATTGTATTTGGTAAACAAAATGAACCACAAGTGATAAATGGGGAGAAATCTATAATGTTACTGAATCACATTCAGAGGTACTCAGTTTGTTACTGTAATGCAATCCCTTTAAATTCTGATAGCCATGTTTTGCTTATTATAGGCACTTTTTGCAAATTTGAATGGGGGACTCTGTTATGACATATTATTTCAGACTTTGGAAGATACAATGAGCTGCAACTATTTCACTAAAGTCATAGCCACTTGTATGATAATTTGAAATCTAGGGAGAGTGGAGTACTTAAACTAGTGTGTGCATACTCCTAAACAACCAATCCAGTGCAAATGCTGTAGTGAAGTTTGCAGAGGGGCATAATTTGTTTCACAAGTAAATAAACAACATTTTGTTCTCTTTGTGGCTACTAGAGTTATTATGTAAGTCCAAAAGCAATGGTAATGCTTTTTATCATAAAACTATAAAGCAAGAAAAAGTATTTAGAAACAGCCTGGGTCTTAATTGTACAAGCTTACAAGGAAGCTTCTGTTCATTTATCGTTTAGTTTAAATATCATTACTCAAACGAAGCCCATAGTCTCTTTTCCCTTGTCTCCTTCCATTCCTCTCCAAGAGACATACGATCAGAAAATGCTGTACTTTCCAGAAGGGCTGAAACACATGGCAAAGTTTTCCAAAAGCCATCTCTCCACACTGAATTTCAATACTTGGATCATTTACTAGGATGATAATGTGTCAAAGCACCATGGCAATACTGCAGCCCTCTCCTCATACAGTCATGAGATTTACGATAGTAGAGTTTCCTCAAACTTCTTTCTTAAAAAGGAGAATTAAAAAATAGATAATTAAAAGGGTAATTTGGGTCAATGAAGCAATGTATTATAAATTTCAACTAATTTCTTCTTTTCTTTCTTTTAAAGATGTTTCTGCATTTGTTTATCTATAGGTAACCAGACAGTTATTCTTCACCCTCTCAAGGCCACTCTGTCAGTTCAAAGGAAGATAAAACCTGTCTGGATAATTTAAAAAAAAAAAAAAAATTCCTTCAGCTTGTAGAAATACTATCAGTCTCTGTTCTCTGTTAACGTGTATTTCAGCTTGAGAAAACCTTCAATTCCTCTAAAAACTTACAAACCTATTTGTTTCAAATCCAACTTTAATGAACATCAGAAATTTCAGTGGAACCAGAAGTTGACCACCAGTTGCGGAGTGTGCATGCTTATCTTTCAAGTGTTTGCTGCTTTGCACCTAGATATTGACAGGATGTTTCCCTTGTAACAGTTTACAACTGGATTTTCATAAATAAAGCACCAAAACATTGGAGAAAGCAGTATGACTTATGACAAATGAAAGCATCTCTACATCTGACTTGACTATGGGAGGTAGAAAATTGATGTTAGTTGATATTAGATGTCAATGTTTAATTTGATTCAGACTGTTTTGCAACATTTAGGTAAAAGCAGGTAATATCAAATTTAGGTAAGTGTCTACATTCTACAACAGCAGCTTAGCAGAGATAAACATTTTGTCTACCCGCATGATAGAAATTAATTTAAAAAAAAACAATTACTTCATTTTATGGGGAAAAAATAAGAAAGGAAAAATCAGAAGTTGGAATGCAAGACTCATCTTTGCAGACAGATTAAATATCAGATCATGGCAGGAAAATTCTCTTATCCCATCAGGCATCACAAGTGTCTTTTTCTATAAGGTAGTGGATGGTAAATCTTATCAAAGATTTGACAATGAGTCCCATATATTTCTAGAAGGCTCATTTGTATATTCTCAAATAATATAGGATAGTTACCAAGGTCATCACTGCAAGTCTGATCAAAGAGAAGTGACTATTCCTCACCTTAATAGCAAAGGCTACTCAAGCACAGGTTTCTGGTTGGTATTGAGAATACTAGGGGTTTTTTGCATGGTTGCAAAATGCTCTTTCAGAGCTTCATGTCCTAGAAGGACTGGGAGATTTTCCTGATGGTTAATATCTTGAAACATAAGGTTGGTGAGCTGAAAAGTAAGCTACAGGTGCAAATTTCATAGTCCAAGGAAAATGGTACTTTGAACTTACACCAGTCTGTGGAAAATAACCTGTCCCATCCATCTGGAACTCTGAGACCTACCATTATCTCACTGCCACTCCTGGCTGCTCTGCATTTCGGTGTGAGGGAAGAATCAACTCCTCTCCAGTTACTCCTGGGCTTGGATCCAGGCTCTAAGTGTTGTCTGGAGGGGCAAAGGGGCTGTGAGGAACAGATCTAGATCCTGGTTCTTACCTAACTTTCACAGTGAAAACTACAAACACACAGAGAGATACACATACACCCCAAAAAAACCACATGGATAAATAAAATGACACAACTGCAAAGAGCATCTCCTAATTATCATCAGTCAGTATGGTAGCATGTGTTTTTGTTATCAGAATGCCCAAAGATATGACTTAACCACTCGGAAATTTTGAGTCTCCACTCCTACAGGAGAGAACACCACTTGAGCCAAAGAAGTTTCTATAGCTAACCTCAGGACAACATTTTAAAGCAAAACAATTCAGTTCTTCACAGGCGTTAATTTTTTTCCTCCACTTCATGTAACCTCTGACCTCATGTCTGGAGGTGATGGATGAGATAAGACAGCCATGGGAGAAGACCTGAGGATAGTTGATGGCATGCTATAGCTAGCAGTCATTAACAGGCAAGGTTTCCTCAGAGGGAAATAAGAATTATTTCAAATCAAGAAAAATAAACACCAGAAGAATCAGTTGTGCAGAGTGGCTCACATAAAATATGAATGTGGCCAAGGTTTGCAAGTCCGAAGGGAATCCAATTTTGTGAGCTTACTGCAGAAGAATGCAGGCCCCAGCCCTAAGGTCTTATAAAAGCTCTGAAATGAAAGAGTAAAGCCCTTTCTGAACATACAGAGCACTGCATTAAAGACTGCAGCCCACAACCTTTCAGGCAGTCCTCCAGTACTGCTGTGCCCTCTTTATTTGTCCAGGACAGGCAGAGGACAGGAGGAGGAAAGTGTTCCCTGGCAAGTGCTAAAGTGAGACTTTGGTATACAGAAAAGAAATTTCTCCTGGTGTTTGTTTTGGCAGGAATAGTTTTAGCAGACACTATTACAGTCCCATCTACTTGCAGAGCAAGTCTGCAGTTCATGTACTATTAGAACTCCAGGGCTGATCGCTTTCCACACATCAATGTTACTGGATATAGCAGAACATAAGCAAAGTTGTTTGGTCAGCAAAGACTTTTTTCCTTAGAAAATACAATAACACTTTCTCTAAATAAAGAAGATTGGTTGGCTTCAGGCAAGGGGGATGACAAGATCCTTCTAAATGACAGTGCTGGGCATTCAAAGTTGAAACCCCGTATCTTTCCTTCCGAGGCACTCAAGCTGCCAGTGGCTGCATTGTCTCATTGTCTGACCTTGCACAAGTGAACAGAGAGCCCGGGAGTTGCAGATGACCCTGGTCTATCATTAGAGCTCCACTACATGGTAAGTCTGCTTGAAAATGTTGCTGACCCATGGGCAGTTAATTCTCTGCACATCACAGGGAACTACAGGGGTGAGAGTACTCTGTCTAGATATTCTAGCCCAGTTCTGTGCCTGTTGGAGTGAAGTCGTAACAGAGGCACATATTCCTCAGCTTCTTGGTGACTGGGATCTCTTGGTATCCAACCTACTTCCAGTCCCAAGTCACAGCTCATGGATGGTGAAGTAGGCTATGAATGCATCCTAAATGCAGGCCTGCTTAGTTCTTGACAAATCTCTGTGGGATCTTACCCCTGGACCTCTAAGCTTCCCAATACTCTGATGGAGATGGGGCAGAGAAGTTTCCAGGAATGGAGGAAAGTCTTCTTTCAGTTTTCTACAACCCACTTGCCCCATCCCTCCTCTCAAACACAGCAGTAATCCTGAGAGACAGCAGTTTTGCCCCCACATCCTCCAGGATGCAACATCCTCTGCTCACAGAGTAAGCTGATGACCTTGGAACCCAGCAACAGCCATTCAGTGTAAAGCATGCAGCTCACTTAAAAGCTTTGGTATTTACACTGCCATGTTGCCTATCTTTCATGGCAGTTAAAATATGCCTTCTTGGCTGATTTTCTTGGAGTATCATATATGGTGTAGTGTTAGTGAAACAGTGGCATAAAAGAATAATATTCATCCCATGTGAATGAAAAAATCATAGCCTTTCTTGGTCAAACTTACTATAAGGTTTATTTACTAATGTGAAATATGAAAATCCTGCCTTTCTCCTGAAACATTCTTCAAACTGTGTATACAGTACTGTTTTATTTTACATGCCTTGAAACCAGAGTGTATTGTGTTATTTTACTTTTTGATAGTCTAAAGCTGAAGTGAGAGCAAATAATTGCTTTCCATGTGTTAGTATATTCTCAGAGAGTTCAGTCTTTCTCCTATGAATGGAAATGTCAAAATCAGAACCAGTGACCCAGAGTTTTTTATACTCTAGGCCTGTAATTGGTAAGAACTCAAAACATATGTCTCCTGCTTGGGCAAATAAAAGCCACTTACGGAAAACATATTTACCTATGTCTGTTTCAAACAGTGATTGGCCAAACCAAACCTTAGCATGTTTTCAAGTTCGCATCATGAGCTGGTGAAACCTGTGATTTTTCTCTTGATGACATGCAGCCATCAAGACTTGGAAACACTTGATATTTGTGTGTCTTGCCTTATTGCTGTCCTTCTATTTGCTGCATTACAGTCAGGGAAGACTGCACTAAGCAGTGTGTTACCCTGCAGCTTGCTATGGAGGGATCAGATTCATCAGTTTTTCAGACTGCATTACTGGAGAATTACTTGCTTCCAAATGAATGTTGCTTCCTTTCTAGCAGCTTGATAGCTGTCTCACTTTCGGAAATATTTTGCAGGTGTCCTTGAGAGCCAAGATCCTCTTCGCACAGAAAGTCTGGGAGAAGGTATATAAAGCTGAAAAAACCATCTCTTTGCATTCAGTGGATGATGATTTACTGTCACTTTCTTACCTGTGAGAACTTTAAAAGACAAAGGTAAAAAAGACCAACTGTTTGATATTAATTATTAAACAGAATGAAATCTTTTAAATATCATACCACTGATATATCAAAACCGTGAACATTTTTGTCAAACAAATGGAAAAGTTTGAAGAGCTACTGGCATTGATGGTTTACACTCAATACATCTCCCAGTCTTCCATTCCTAAAAAAAAAAAACCCAAGAAAATCAAACAGAATTCAAGCACAGAGTCAAGAAAACTTTAGTTCCTCCAGCTAAGGAACAGGGATGCAAAAACTTTTAGGCTTGTTATAAATAATCATACCAGTGGTACTTTAGTCTCTTATTGATTTTTTCCAGCACAAGTGCAGAATTTCCAAATGAATCAGCAATGAAACTATTTCCATGTATTAGTATTCATGTAAGTAGTACAAATTTCCTGCTATCTACCCATAGGCATTAAAAATAAAACCAGACAATTTCTTTGCAGGTGGCAAATGAACTGGTTTACATTTGTACAGTCCTAAAAAATTGCTATTTACACATTGTAAATATTTCTTTTAAAATATCAATAATCCGTATTTTTTCATTAGACCCTCCAGCTCCTATCAGTGTTTATGTGACAGCATTTCCTCTGAAAAAAACCTAAGAGTTTCTCTTTCCTGCCAGAATTTTTTCTATAATATTTTATTATCAAAAGACACAACCAACACAACCTCACTTCAAGCTGTCTAGAAGCATTTGGGAAGGTTTCTGTCTTTAATGGTGCTGAGCTGCCTGGTTTGGCAGAGAGGATACCACATGAGAGAAAGAATTCTTTTCAAAAATTTAGAATAAAAATGGTTTTGTACTTTAGAGAACTAAAGAAAGCAGAGCTGCTCATTCCCATATTTCTTCCTTTAAAAAAAAACGTTAAATGGCTGACATATTTTACAGAGAAGTTGGTCTGATCATGAAGTGGCCAAACCTGCAGGAATATTTTCATAATAAAATTAAAATAGCCAGGTTGGAAGAACATAGAGTTTTCTCTGACCTAAAATTAAACTCAGCCACATCCAAGGATTTTTATTTTTCACTTCTGCATATGCCAAAGCAAATACTGATAGGACACTTCTAAACTTTCTTGTTGAGCTGTTTCTGACTCTTGGAAGTGCCCCTAATCCAGTCTTTCAAAAAAAGAAGCTATTAACCTGTGTCTAAAAATAACCCTTCCCATGGATAGCTCCCAGGATAGCCAATGCTGTTGTTCAGTGATATGGGGAATGAAATTACCAGAGGCACTTTCTGGGTAAATCACAGCATATCCTGACCCCCTGCATGGGTTCTCCTTACATAGAGACCCTCCAAGATCAGCATAGGAGAAAGATGACCTGGTGTAGGCATGTTTGCATAGAGGGCTTCCCAGCATTTTGATTTCTTCTTGATATTACTTCAGCCTTGCAAAGCACCTCTCATCCACATTGCCTACCTGTGTGAAGACTCTCTAAATTAAATCACAATCCACACAAAGGGAGACCACCACTGTCACAGTGTGGAGGTTTTTAGCCTTGTGCCATGATGGCATCACAGTTTGTTTTCTTCATCCTCTTCACCTTTGAAAACAAACCAACCAAACTAAACACTGTGCTGGGGTCTTGATGCGTTAAGTACAACAGATGAGCCCCTTCTCTTGCACCCCCTGGCCATGCCTCCCCATGGCCACATTTGCCCAGTGGTTGTCTTGATACAATGGGGCTTGGGGCCTACCCTTCAAAAGCCAAGTCCTCTATTTCTATAGCTCTGCCCAGGACCTTTGCAACCTGCACTTGACCTCTGGCTTCAAAAGTCCTGTCATGCTCTATGCATATATCTGTGGCTTATAGATCAAAGCCTGACTGCTGAGCCTGACTACCTCTCCCACTTTCATGTCTTAGTATTGCTTACCAATATTTCCCCCTTGTCCTTGGTGAAATCTCTGTGAGGGAAGGGGGAAATCCTCACCTTCCTATCTTGGTCATAACCAAACAGACTCCCTTTCAAAATGGATTTCTTCAGTCTAAAAAGCTCTGTGCATTTCAGCTGATAAATCATATTGGAAAACAGCATGCAGTGTCCCCTAGAGTATAATCCCAATCCCAACAGCACAAATCTTGCTTCTTGCTGTGTCTGTCTCCTTATCAATGCTCATGCTGGCAACAATTTAGGAGAAATAATGAACCTCAAACAAGCAGAAGAAAAAAATAAGAGCACAAAACCAGCACTTAGAAGCCTGTTTGTTATCTGATGCTCAAGTGTACCAGAAATAGCAGAGAACTGGAGGAAAGAAAAAGCTTATTCTGCCCAAAAACTTGTTGTCAGAATTGTTCCCTGTGAGCAGAAGAAACCATCAGAGAAAAGAACATTCAGTAAGAAAGTTAAGAACAACAGCACTAAAAAATTTTATCTGAATTTTTTTTTTTTTAATTGAAGTTCAAAAGAAAGTACACAAATTCTACAGTAAATAAGGACAATGATGTGTAGGAAACTAAGTTACAAGCCAGGCTTATAGAAATTTTGTAGCATGACAAAAGGACATAAATCAGCAGCATGAAGACTTCAAGACAGTAAGATGATTCCTAAGAGTGCTAGGAGTGAAAAGTATCCCAGTTAACAGAGGCATTCCAGACCCAGAAAAAAATTCAATTACTGTTAGTAAAATACAAATCCCAGAACTATGCCATATAACTTCATCATATAGCTCAGAAAAAGCCAAACTTCTCTTCTGTCATGCGGAAATTAGTGAACAAAACAACAATAATAACAACTTCACAAACCTACAAAAAAAAAACAAGGTCAGGTTAAGCAGCTACTGAAATAAGCAATTTTTGAAAATTTAAACTAAAAACAGGTATAGAAAACTTGCATCCAAAAACTGTACAAGAGGTCTGGATGAAGTGTTCTTGTTCATGTATTGAGATGGCTTAGAATATGATGAAAATTCTATACCAGAGAACTGATTGAAAATGAAATGCTGCAAGAGAGGTCTAATAAATGGGTCTCCTGGGTAGTCAGAGAAATGGGTGTTGTGCTGGGAAAGCAGAGTGGAGCAGTGTTGGGAAGTAGCACCTGTACTGCACCTGGCTGGAGATTCACAGTATCTTTTTATGAAGAAAACAGAGGCACTGGTTCCTTCCAGCCTCCAGGGGCACTCCACATTGCTGGCACCAAAGGTGATGACAGATTTATACTACACTTATCAAGGACCAGCAAAACTAAGAAGCATGTAATAAAGTGTCACCCTAATTGGAACTGTGGTTTTTGCAATAGCTTTTTGCACAATTAACACTGACAGGCAAAACTGTAATGAAGCTGTAATGAAAGATAGCACTGAAATAAAATTTGGACTAAAACAAAAAAATGACAATACCAGGTTGCCTCTGAATTTGGATCACTTGGGAAGGTACATGGAAAGAACAATGTTTAGGTCAAGAAAGTTAGCTCTACACTGATTCATCTAGGAACAAAATGAGGCAGAGTTCACAGAGTTCCACAGAGTTTACTGTGGAAGCAGATGCAGGAAACTATTTGAGCTCCTGCTGCTATTCAAGTGAATGGCTTTCCAATTCAACACTGGTCAACAAGTATGGATGTATTGGATATACTAAATGTGGGGATTTTGGAAAGGATCAGAATAGTCTCTTCTGGCCATGTACTATATGTAACATCCAACACTAAAAAGACATAAAAATCCAAATAAACTTAGGGAATTTGACACAAAGTGCATATAGGCCCAGGCCCCTAATTTTCAGACACTGAAAACATATGGTCCTATCTGCAGAGCTTGTTGATTGACACTAATATTTCAATATATGACAGTAAAAAGGTGGTTTTGGATAATGCAAAAATAGATTTAAAAAAAAAAGAGTGTGAAAGGAAAAGGTGAGTTTCTTATAATGAAAAAAGAAACAAATCTTTTTCAAACAGTGAAAAGTTATTAAATTGGGTTACACATTGAGCACACGAAAGAGATATTTAAAACCAGACAACTAGAAATACATAGCAAAAAACCAGAAGTTATCAGAAAAAATAAAGGGGAGTATGACACCCACCCTTCCCCCACAACTTCTCTGTCACGTGATCCTACAAATCATTAGGTCGAATGTAAATGTCAGTAGTATATACTATACATTAGGGATAGATATATAGGCCAAGACTCACACTTCCTGTAGGGACAACTGAAATTTTAGGAAGGACTTTCCAGGCAAGTAGAAACCTGTACAAACTACAATAGGACTGAAAAAAGAAGAAATTAAAATACAGAAGTTTATTATGGAAAGAAAATGTAGAAATTACAGCTGTCAAGAAAAGAAGGCAGGATGAGAGAGGAAGAACAGAGGTCAGAAAACTTCATGTACCAAGCACATTCAAGATAAGGAAGTAAAGTAATACCTGAGGTGATAAGAAGAGTATGTAAACATCACATGAAAACCAAGTCTGCTGACTCTAGACTTCCAGAAAGCATTGGTGTAATCTGCAAATAATGTATGAGAGAAGCAACTGTCAGGCATGATACTTCAGGGAATAGAGAGAGATAAGCAGATGGAATTTTCCATCTTCTGGGGTAGAGCTTCCTGTCATTCTTGCCACCCTAGAAGCTGCCCACGTACTCAGCAAAGTTCCCTTGTCAAGGACTCTCCAGTGGCCTTGCTGAAAAGCTCAAGGCTGCTGAGCCTCTGCACAAATAGTGTTGTCATGTCAGGAGTGGAGTCCTTTGGTGTCCAGCAATAAAGTATTGAACAGCCTGCAGCAAAATGACTGAAGACTGATGCCTCAGTGCTAGGTGCTTTTAAGGCCCCATGTGCAGGAAGAGGAAGAATTTTTCCTCAGCTGATTTCTCTTTGTTCTCCAGAATGCAGTATTTCATTGCCATGTGGACAGTTTCTGGGGGATGAGAACAGGGAGAAGCTCTAATGATGTACCACCTGTACTGGGTAAAAAGGGACAAAGCAGGAGGAAGTCTTCTCTCTGAAGCTTGGGAAGTGACCACAGAGCACACACTGACAGTCACAGCACAGTGACAGTCATCTTGTGTACTGTAGATACTGAGTCCACATCAAGATGTGGCCTTACAGTATAGAAGTTGACATGTCTGCATAACCATAGTCCCTGGCAGATTTGCTGTGAGGGTCAAGAAATTAACTGTGTCATTTCCAAATGCCCAGATTGACTTTTTATTGTCAGGGAATGATGATTGTAGAATAACCATTCCCCTTGCCAATGTTGTCTACAGGCTAAAAATGAAGTGAAATACAAGGCAAGTAAACTGAAGAATATAAATAACCAGTGAAAGAGAAAATGAGCATGCTTGAAATGGCTGGTTTTGCAGGGCATCTATTAATTCCACAAGAACCTTCAGAGCCACTAACTGCAAAATGTGCAAAAGATGGTTGATAGCGCTAATATTTCTAGTTTTCACAACTAAATAAAATCAATTTAAAAATTTATTCTCCCTGCTGTAAAGCAGCACACAGAGAGAATAAAGCAGAGAAATATTAAAGTATACCAAATGGGATGCTGGAACTTTGAAGAAATACAGAGAAACCTAATAAGAGAGAGGATAAACAGTTGTCACAGTGGTATCTGAGCCAGCTAATCAGTGAAGATGGAAATAAGAACAGTGGTCTAGAATAAGAAATTTCAGAACAGACAAAATACCCACGGCCCTATATGAAGAAGTACCTCAAAAATGTATCAGCCCTAATATTTAAAAAAAAAAAAAGTAATGAGCTCAGAATGCTGAACAAGCCCGAAACATGTCATGGAACCAAACATAACAAAATCCTCCCCACTATAGTAAATTTACAATTTGTATCAGGAGTCTTACATCAAAAAATGCTACAGGTCTCTTCATTGCCATCCTTCCCTAGGAATAACTAAACACAGCTTCAGTGTCTTGAACTAAAGTAGAAGCACCACTCGTGCAAGTCAAACAGCTGTTCAACATTGATTTTTAACAGAAAAGAAGGCAGAACAAAGACGGAAGCCATAGCAAAATTATTCAATTCTGTTGTGTAAAACTGAAGAATAATTCATACCACAGTTTCCATATCTCTTAGATTATTTTCAAGGCAAGAAAGAGACAAACAAATTTCCAGCTAAAGAAATTTATTCAGAAAATAACAAAAAAATACCCACAGGGTATAAAGACACATCATAGTTATATGTCACTAACAACCCTGCAAATTAGACTGTGTTACCTTGATTTCTACACACAGAAAAAAAAATTGTTTAGCTGATTGGTGTTTTCCGCTGGGCAAGAAATTAATTTCAGTGACTACTAATTGATTTTAAAGACTCTCATTATTTGTTTTTTTGGAACACAGGAAATACCTTTGTGAAAAAAGCCTGTTTCTCTTTTACATGAAATCCTCATGGATGAGAAGGACATGCAGGCAATATGTAATGCCTGTGAAGATTTCAGCAAGAAGGACAAGAACTTGAAAGTCATCACTCTCACTAACAAGAGGTGAAGTAGAGAAACCTGAAGACTTGAAAACTTCAGGGAAGAAAAGGATGGATAAAAGAAGGCAGCTGCCTCTACCATAAAGACTCTGAGTATAACATCATGCCTATGAATATAATTGTGCTACTATGGGGAACAGGTCTTTGTAAGGAATCTGACAGTCTTTTATTAATCAATTCACTGGCACAAGCAGCCTTATTACAGACCTTCTTCTGTAGGCTACAATCCCATAAAAAATTCCAGGGAGAAAGTAGAAAAAGGAGTGTTACCCCCAGAGTGCTAGGAAGCATCTCAGGGAACCAGAGGATATTATTTTAAACAAACCATGTTCATTAAAGCCAGATGTTCAGAAACATATGTATAAAGGCCATATTTGAGGAGCAAAATATATAGCCTGTTTTTTTGACCAGGTTGAGAGTCCTCTGGTAGGAATTTACGTAAAAGTTGACATATTGGCTGTTCAGCCCTCCAGAAATTTGATCAGTGTTGGATATTCAACTGACCCTACACACTGACAATAGCTGGTATTCTGTTTAATAATAATAATTGTTCTTTCTTGTTTCTGCATCACATGCCAAAATAGGCAGGTTGGGTTAAGTCCAAATACACGAGTACCGTTTGGAGCTTACACCAGAATATGCCGTTTATGCTTGGAAGTGCTCTGTGAACAGCCAAGCAATAGGACAATGGCAAAAACAACTCTTGGCTTCCATTGAAGTCTTCATTTGTGCATTTGAACAAGGAAAAAGGCGACCTGTCATGGCACATAAAGTTATGATGATTGCAAATAACAGCAGTCACAAGGATGTTACCTCTTCATATACAGGAGAGACATGATGCAGAGAAAAGATCCTCAAATTTCAAACACCATGGCCAGCAGCACTGCAAGTACATTGGGGAAGTTGGTTGCATTGAGCCTGACTGGGGATGTATCAGTCTTGACTAAATTACACATATACACACTGGCATTCCCAGGCATGGAATGAGAATGGAACAGCCCACTTCTGTGGCAGTGAGGCACATATGAACAGTCTGTTCAGAATTATCCCTGGGCCTTTTGTCCTGCCAGGTTGTGTAAGGAACACCTTGAGGAGAACCCTTGCTGGAGTGGGCCAAATCCATGTCAATAAAGGCTATAAAACCCTCTGACCACAAACAACACCCCAGTAGCTAATGCCTGAGCTAAATTTCATTAGCATAGCTACAACTAGGAGTAATTCTACACTGCTCTTTGGGGAGGGCAATTTGGTAACAGAAGTTGTATGTGGATGTAAAAGTGCATATATGCTGTAAAGGTAGTCTGTGGCTCAGGAACAGTAATACAAGTTCATTTGCAATCAGTTGGAATGGCAACCCTTGTCCAACTTTATCAATAGTATGATACACCTGCTTTAGACATTTCAGTCATTTCCCTGCACTGAAAATTCAAGATCTTCTCACTCTCTTTTTGCCTCATCTTTAATGAATCTTCTTAATATTTTTGAGAAAAAAATATTTTTCTCAAATATATAGTGTTATATTTGAGAAAATATATTTGCTATATTTGGCTATAGTGTTATAGCCAAGCCAAAGATTCTCCAGAAGGAAATCTGTTTTGATGACAATCTGTGGTACAAAATCATGTTAAACATATTATTCATCTCAATCACTGTATGAAGACATGATTAAAATGAAAATACAATGTGATAAAAATTATATCACAATTATATATGTGAAAATAGAAATAACAATGTGATCAATGAGGTGTTCCCATTTTCTGCTGATAAAAAATATGTGTTACATGGGAGCAAGAAAACAGAGAGCAGCAGTGATTAAAAATAAAAAGGATTCAAACTTGTGCAAATGGGCTCTGACTAGAAAATCCTAGTTTCATACTGAAAAATGTCCCCTGCACTGAGCTGACAAGCTAAAGTCCAGCCTAAATGGTATCTGGACTGAAGTAAACCATATTTTAGGATGCTCCATCTGCCCAAAACTAAAAATGGTGCTCTCAGCTCTC
Source organism: Vidua chalybeata (assembly GCF_026979565.1). Classification (NCBI taxonomy): domain Eukaryota; kingdom Metazoa; phylum Chordata; class Aves; order Passeriformes; family Viduidae; genus Vidua; species Vidua chalybeata. The sequence continues at coordinate 12,298,260 of NC_071570.1, read as the reverse complement.
TTCCTAATACTTGTGACTATTACACAGACTGCCCCGAGCACACGTGGGCAATGGCATGGTCAAGAGACACAGAGAGATCTCAGATGATACAGGGATGTCTCATTTATTATTTGTTATTCAACTTGTAGGGAAATGTTTGGAACCCCATAGAATTTCCATAGCTCTCTATAGATATTCTTCAGGAGAATGGATAGTAGACATGGCACCACTTTTTCCTGCTCAGGTTCTTTGCTTCTATGACATGTGATTTACTTTTTTCAGAGTCAGATAAGAGATTTGTTTGAGATAGAGAACAGATGGATCAAGCAGACCTGTAAAAATTATTCATGTGGACACTTTCAAATACTAATCCAAGTTAAAAAGAGAGAAATAACTCTCACAAATACACTTCTGCCTGAACTTTGTAAATAACATCTTAGCCCTGTTGTTTTGTGAATATACATACACAAGCACAAACATGCTTAATACTGTCAGCACGGCCATGTCATCACATTTGTGAGAGAAGCCACGTAAAGTCCATTCTATCTCAATATTTATCAGCACTTTAATTGTCATGTAATTTCAAATGCCTTAGTTTTTCATGAGTGATATTGATAAAACAGGCAGAAAGAACACAACTGGCTCTCCGGCAGTCTGCTTGATGCCAGTACTGGGGAAACTATTCCTGAGTTGTTGAGAAAATCTGTGACCCAACCATTGCTGGAGATTCTAATTTTTTAGTCCAATGCCAAAAGCTTTCAAAGCTTTAAATATGTTCTAAGAGTTGTTGTCAAACATTTGTAGTGAAAGAGGCTTGCTTTGTACTACACAGACCCCTCCATTAAAAAAAAAAATTAAATCCTTAGCTTCTTCTTCATACACAGAAGGAGCCACACCAACCCCTTTGAATCCAAGCCTGGGTCTCAAAACACACATCTCACTCTTTACTGTACAAGTAGATACACAAACCTCTTAAGAAAACAAACCTCAGTAATCAGTATGGAGTTAGAGGTAAGCAGGAGGTCACTTCCAAAATAAATCAGTGATTGTTGGCTGTCTGGAAAGAAAAGTCAGCTCCTGAGTCAGCTGCTTGATATTTCCAGAATCTGAAGCGTATCCTGTATGCTCATTCAGTTGGGCAATGGTATTCAGTGGTGATTGTAGAAGCCTCACTGTAAAACAGGCAAAGATAATCTGAATTTAGAAATGATCTCTTTTATCATACCCACTTCAATGAAGGGTCATCCAACAGAAGGGAGCAAAAGAAGCCTCAGGTTTATTATAATCATTACTATTGTAATCATTACCACTGAAGCCAGACATCCTGAGTCTTTCTGTCTGTATTTCTAGCACCTTTCATCTGCTTAAGCAGTTATTTAATTGTCTACCTAAAAGACCAGTTTGCATATGGCCACTAGAATGTGGCATGCATGAGTCTGGCCTCACACATAATGAAAAAGAAAGTTGCTCTTCTAGCAAATAAATAAACATTTTGGACATCAAGATAGGTAAAACCTACAGAAAAATCTTCTGCCATAAGTACATTTGGCATACTGCAGCCATATTCTAGATCTACAGATGCCTAAAGACTACTTCAAAGAGATAAGAATAAAACATAATGAGGACAAGGGCAATGGTTACTTAACTGGGTACCCTTTTTCCACGAGCTGCCCTCCCCTGCAGGATGGAGATGATGCAGGGGCCATACTGAAATGTAAAAAGGACCACCTGTTTGTGATATATTAAAAACCCTTCTCTTCTCTGACAGTCTGGTGGAAGATGACTTCTCATTGATTTGCACTGAATGTGGAACTGGTTGCCGACTATTCAGTGGCTTTTCTTCAGCTGCAGCTTTTGCCCTGTTCTTGATCTTCTCTCTCAGAGACTTTCTACTTACAAGAACCAAGTCTCTGAGTTCAACTAGATCATTGACAAATTATTCATCATAAAGGGAAGAGCTGATGAAGGAATAATCTCATATTCACTCAGATGTATATACTCAGATGTATAAGATCTCATGAGTGAAGAAACAGTACTCAAAATCTGTATCTTAAATGGTCCTGAAAGTGGCTTGCATTCTTAATTGACTTTAGCATTTATACACACACACACAAAAGACAGACATGCACCATGGTAAGGATCTCAAGATTAAATTACTACATTCAGAACTCTACAAGGTCTTTGCTCTGCTTGATTTAGTAAAATAATTGGGTTTGGATATTTGCCTGTGCAGAATCCAGAGATAAATGCTTTACCATCATGTCTGTCATCAAGGCACAGCTGTCAGGGATTCAGCCTCAAAATAATATCATCTGGAAAAATGCATCTATATGCCCACTCTTGGCATAAGCCTCCCATTTGACCTTTCCTATGCAGAATGTAGCATTTTATATACTAATTATTTTAACAAACAGATGATCAATTGGTTAGCATAGGTATTAATTTACTCACCTTTTAGACTTTTGCCCATTGGGCTAGATAACAGCAAATGCCTACGTCCTTAGCATTTTTATCTCTAACAAAGCCAAGTAATTACAATGTTTTTCTTATTTTTATCAATATAAAACTTTTCCTTAGAACTCCAAATGGGCATGGTACATCACAGTCCTAGAAAGACATGTTCAACTCTCAGGGAGAGTTGAAAATGGAAGTCATGCATCACACACAAAACATTTTGGCTGGTACTGGATGACTTCTCAGAGCACTCCAGAAACCCTGTTAATCAGTCCTCCAGTTACTTCTTTAAATATTTTTCGGGCAACAACAAAACTTAATTCAAGACCCGGAAACTACATTCTTCTCTGCAGCAGTATCTTCCAATATTGGTAGCTTTCAGTCACAGGAAAAAAGTCACACATCCTCTGGTCATGAAATAACAGTTTCAGGATCACATGAGTACACCCTATCCCACTGCACTTGAGGATCCATCTCAATCTTAGCACTCAATTAGATTTTAGGATTCTTCTCAGTTCGACCCTTTTGGTACAAGAAAACAAACTATAAGATGAAAGATAAACAAGTGGGCTATTTATTTCCCTTTTTTTTTTTTTTTTTTGAGAATCTAAGTTTTTGGTTTTGACTAAGGACAGATTATTCAGACTATGAAATAGCTGCCAAATTTATCATGAATGGCATTTAGCTGGCAAAGGGTGCATTACTGCCAAATGCCTAACACACTGGGCATATTGTATTTATACCATCTGGCAGAGTAAACAGTGACAGGAAATAACCACAAACAGGTGTTTATGTTAGCCCCTTAAGGGTCATTAATGAAGTATGGCATTGAAAGAGCCCACACACAAGTCCTGGCAACTGGAGAAGGTGGGATTCCAGGGAGTGTAAGAGTGTATTAATTTGTCACACACAAAAAATCTGTTCTTGATTGCATCTCCTCTACATGTCCTTTTCCCTCTTGCCATACCACATCCTTCAGCTGATCTCCTTTTCAATACTCCTTCCTTTTCCCTTTTGGGCACAAGCTCTATCCCTACCCCAGACAACCAAGACAAACACAGTCCTGAATTACTCATCCTTTTCAGAAAGCCTATCAGCCTCTAAAGACAACTCCATGCTTTCATCCATTCTTCAGAAAATAAATACTGTCTCAATTCCCCTCTAGGCATTTTCAGAGACATTTCCATCTTCACTAAAATAAAAGGTCTCTGGCTTCTACAAAGTGTAATCCATTATAACACTACATCAGTGTTTCCCCAGTGCATCTCCAAGGCTGCTTGCCCTATCCCAGAAGAGACCTGAAAAAGGGTGCATGACAGTGACACTGCCTGCTTTTACAATAGTGTCACACAGATCCAGAATAGAGAAGGTCTAGATTACCACATGGGTACTGTGAGGTGGATCTATCCTGACACATAACTAGCCACGTCCTTTTGAAAACATCAAAGCAGAATGTATGGAGTATTGCCCTTTATCTTCACAGAAGGTTACGAGATTTCCAAAGCAAGTGTTAATACTTAACACAAAGTCATTTAAAACAAAAACAAACACAAAAACAAACAAAAAAAAAATTGGGACAAAGTATAAAGGAAAACAGATTAATCTCCAGCTATTTCCCTACTCTGTCTCATCCTATGCAAAAACACACATTTTCCCAAAAGGATTCTGTTTTCAGACAAATGCCACCTGGCTAATATTGTTGTGTTAATGAAGCCTCAGAAGAACCAGAGAGACAGAAAAGACATAGAAGGAAGAGTAGGCCATAGAGCCCTTATCTTTAGGAGGCAGACCCTAATCCAGGAGTTTCACTCTGCAAAACTTCAGACTCTCTCTAATTCAGGCTATTAGTATTACAAAGAACATTGCTGGGCGTGTGAATTTAGCCATTCACTAATAATAAAGCCTAACTGCTGAATAGATTAAATGTTTCCAAAGACACTCTCATTGATTCTGGCTAGTGTTTAAGAGTAGGGAAGGAGAATATTTTAAATGCCAGAAAGAGTTCCCTTTCTTTACTTTTTTGTTAAAAGAGTACATGAAGCACAGTCATAGATGCACAATTCAAGAGTTGACCACAAAATTAGGATGTGTAACAACTCCTAGCAGAGAATTGCTGTCACTGTTTAACTCTGCATGCCTATGCACAACACTCCCCACCTGCAGTCCTTGTGCTTTGCACTAGTATGTGTCAGAGCACCACAGGATCAGAAACACAGCCATGTCAAATTCCATTTTGAGAGAAAAGGAAGTAAAAACAGTAGGAGAGTGTTTGGGCTTATTTGGGGGAGTCAGGGGAACTGTGTTGACAAAGATCACAGCCTCAGACTTCCAGGAACTGGCCAGTGCCCAATGCCTTCTTGTTACTTGAATGAAACAGATGCATACTTTCTTACACTGGTCATTTTCTAAACTAAGTACTTAAAAAAATTAAGCCCATGCCTTTCTACAAAATTGCAGCTCACCAGTTCTTTGTTAATTATAACCAGTGGGGAAAGGAGACAAAATGGAACTTAAAGGAAATTTAATAAACATTTAAAGGCAGAAATCTGTTTACACCATCACACCATTCCCGCAGCTCTGATATCTGGTTTATTTCCACTTCAAACAATGTAAGATTATTCCTGCATCAATATTTTGGTTTTCTTCAGTTAATCTTACAACCTCTTCTCCATCCATGAAGTTAAATTAAACTAAGGAAAATCAAACACTCTGCAATGTAAAATCAGAAAGAAGCTAAGAATACTAAGGTTGCTGAAACTCTGCCCTTTTATGCAGATACTACTCTGCTGTTTTTAAGCATTTGAGTATGGTCTGTTTTTCCAAACAGCCTCTGCAAAATTCAGGGTAGAGAACAGATGGTTTGGGAATGCAGGAAAGCTATCCAGTAAATAAGCCTACTGTCTGCAGAATCCCTGAATTATTTGTTGTAGGATCTGGAAGAGTCATAGTAAATAAAGCAAGAAGAGGAATGACTGCAGATCACAAATCTGAGTGAGCAGAGTGCTTAACTTTGGAGCATTAAATTTCTTGTGATGTTATTAACTTTGCTCTTTTGCTGCAAAAATATAAATTCCAGACCATATGGATTCTCATTTGGGGCTAAAAGAGCCCTTGCTTATGCATGTAAGTTGTGGACCTTTAACTAGATAAGTCCATAAAGGAAAATATGAAACACATTTTGCCAGTCTATTTCAAAGTAGTTGTCTGGCCATGAAGGAAAGTATAGATTGGAAATTCCACATTCAACTCTCAAATTCTGGCAGAAAGCATTTTCTACCTGAGGGAATGGCTCTTCAACAAGATCCTTATGCTGCTTTGCCCTGATAGTGATGAGAGCTATCCTGACTATCTGTTCTAGCGTCTAATCTGGAACAGGCCCTTTACAAACCCAGTGAGGGCAAGTACTGAAAATGCTCATCTTACAAGTAAGTATACTCTTGTTGTTTCTGTGGGCCTCATACTGGTATACAGTATGGGCAGCTGGAAAAGTGTGACAGAAGATACATAACCCCCAGTGCAAGCTGAGATCTCTAGGCAAAATTTAGCTCAGGGGTTCAAAAAAGATTTTATTGAGCAAGCATGAATCAAGTTTTTTCAAAGGTACAACCGGACCAGACCAAGGCTAGAGAAAGCACCATCTGGTAAAAGAACAATCTTACCTGCCACATCAAGAACTTGTCTAGAAAGCATGCAGGTCTTCTCAATAACAACAAAGAATGTTTATTCTCCTGTACATATTCCCAGAAAAGGCAGACCGATGTGAGCTTAAACTTTAGATACATATCAGCCCCAACTAGATACATAACACAAAATATTTCTCCTCCTCAAGATGTGAACTTTCCGGCAACTGAAAACAGCATCTCAGAGAACAGTGACAGTCATATTGGAAGTATGACATAGCTGAAGAAACTACTGTTTCAAATAAAGGTTTTTCACAACTTGCCACTGTCAGAGTTTGTGTATTTTAATGAAATTTGTGATACAGAATTTACAATATATAAGCAAAACAGTGAAGAGTTAGATACTGAAGTATATCTCAAAATAAGTTTAAACAAAGAAAAAATGACAGCTTTTATGAAATTAGACCTTTTATATGCTGATGCAGAAATAAGAAATCACCAGACTCATGGTCCACATTAAACAAGTGTTCCACTGACAATGTGTTCTGTTTTCATCAATGTTTTGCAATATTCTCTGTGCAGCCTTAATATTCTTAGTCTTAGTCTTAGTCTTTCACACAGACATAAAAAAAGCATTTTCCCTGTAAAGAAATATAGACTGTCTGTACAGACTTTGCTCCAAATTTCTCAAACAAGGGCTAACTCTGTCCTTAGGAGGTCTAGTCTTCTTGTTTCAACTTGCATAGATTTTTAAGCCATTAGAAATCTTTTACCCATTCTAGAATAGCAATTAAGTTTTTGATAAAATATATCAAGTGTCCCTCAGAATACGTTCACACAAATATTTTGTAAATATTTTAAGCCAGTTGGGAGAGCATTGATTAAAAACCAGGTCAGAGTGATTCTCATAGAACTGGCCACATCAACTGAGATCTCAAACCCAAACTGTCTGAAATGCCACTTAATAATTAGTCTGGACTAATTTAGTCTGGACTAGAAAAAATCTGGATTTACGCTATGATTGTGTAATTAGGGGAGATTCAAGCCAGACTGTGCAGTGACACCCAAGAAAAATCAAGACATACTGTTTTGTGAAACAGCAGTTACTTTCCTCCTTATGAAATTAACAGTCAAGGAGTCAAAGCAGACAGAAAAGAGAATGTAGGAAAGGGCAAAAAGGCCTGTGAGGGCTGATTAACAGACAAGATATAAAAAACTTTGAGTCTTGTGAATTTGCAGCTGGTAAATCATTCAGGTAAAGGTAGCCTAATTCTCCACAATAACAAATACAGCAGTAAATTTTAAAGGAGCAAGAGTAATTTATTTATTACAGTGGTATAGAATGGTATAAACAGGATTTACTGGTAATTGCCTCAGAAAGGCCAAGAGTTTATGGGCATCAGAACTGAAATATTCTTTTCTTCTCAGAGAGGTAAACTGGCATGGCAGAATTTAGACAAAAGCATGTGGTGGCATAATATAGAGAAATTTGACCCAGGACTGTGTTTCTTCACAGTCATGAAGTAGAGAACACCAGTAACTATCACACATCAGTTGGTGAGCAAGAGGTGTTACCCTGGTTCCTCCACTTGGCTCCCCAGGTATGCAGAGTCTCACTCTGACGGAAGCCTTTCCAGACAGCAGAGTCTACAAGCTAAAACCCTAAGGTCACACTTCTTCATACACTGAAGACAAAAGATGTGACAACAACAGACAATCCAATCTTGCACTGGGACAAAGAACACTAGCTTTCACTTATAAACAACAATAGCATGATATGAACCTGCCTGAAAACACAAAAACTAATCTGGATACATGGAATTGCAATTAGAATAGACCCTTATTTTTCAGAAAGGCTGAATGCCTGGATTTTGTTTAAATTCTGTCATTAGTTACAATGCCACCTGGACAAAAGTTTAGCTAAATTAAGCAGTCTAGAGAAACATCTGTAGTCTGCTGCAGTGCCTCCAGAATATGCCAACAGCACCACTCTGTGGATTAACGGTGAATGTTCTGTAAACTCACAAGTTGCCTTTCCAAGCCTTAGATCAATCACGCTAAAGAAAAATGCACGTACATTTATATATATATATATATATATATATATATATATATATATAAATATATGACTGTTGCAGTGGCATGACTGTTCAAGCTGAATTTAATGAACTACCTTATTTTTACGGCAGTGTAATCGAGAGTATAAACTGGCTTCCTCAGGTCATGTATATGGCATGCCTTCTACTTATTTCCCATAATTTCTTTCAGTATCAGTGAGAGAGGTTGCATGTGCTGAATTCATAACAGACGCCTTACACTGTACCAAAATGAGACCTTTACTCTGAATATCAACCTAGATTTACACCTGAAGCTTCTCATTAGTGGTAGCTGCAGCAGAATCCATGAAAGGCAGATCAAAGTACAGTAAGAAATCAGCAAATTCAAATACTTAAGCCCATCTTCAACTGAATTTCCCGGGTCTGCAAAATAGTGGGCTAAAAGGAGCTTTGTTTCCTGGTCTGGGAAGAAATCAGGGCTGAGACTGGGGGAAGAAACTGTAGCGGACCATAGAGTTCCATCTTAGAGCCGGCATCTTGGACAAAGGACTGGAAGGCATACCGAGTTCTAAAATGATACAAAAGGGATACTAAGATAGTAAAACTGGGAGGAGATATTGACTCCCTTGAGGGCAGGGAGGTCCTGCACAGAGACCTCAACAAATTAAGAGAACCAACCATATGAAGTTCAACAGGGGAAAGTGCCAGATTCAGCATCTGGGATGGGGCAACCCTGGATGTATGGACAGACTGGGAAATGAGATGCTGTAAGCAGTGCCATGGAAAGGCACCTGGGGGTCCTGGCAGGTTGAACATGGGTCAGCAGTGCCCTGGCAGCCAGGAGGGCCAACCCTGTCCTGGTGTGCATCAGGTACAGCATCACCAGCCGGGCAAAGGAGGGGATTGTTCTGCTCTGGGGTGGCATCACCTTGATTGCTGGGGGTAGTTTTGCGTGCCACAACATGAGAAAGACATTAAAGGCAATTATTAATTTTAGGTAAAAGGGCCTCAAGGGGAAGCTGTACAAGGAGCAGGTGCGATCACTTGGTCTGTTCAGCCTGGAGGAGACTGAGGACAGACCTCACTGCAGTTACAACTTCCTTGTGAGGGGAAAGAGGAGGGACAGGCACTGATCTCTTCTCTGCAGTGATCAGTGACAGGACTTGAGGAAGTGGCCTAAAGTTGTATCAGGGGAAGTTTAGGCTGGACATCAGAGAAAGGTTCTGCACCCAGATGGTGGTCGGGCACTGGAACGGGATTCCCAGGGGTTGCAGCACTCAAGTGTTCTCAGGCAAACGGTGTGACTCCTGGTGCTGGTCCTGGTGCTGGTCCTGTGTAGGGCCAGTTGTATTCAATGATCCTTGTGGGTCCCTTCCACTTTATTCTGTGTTTCTGTGATCATAAAGAACTACGAAATTTTCTTTTGAGACTGACTGTCTCCCACATTGGACACTTTAGCCTGACAGCCAGCTGTCTGGACTCAAGACAGAGTTGAACAGATGGCAGTCAGTAATCACACCTGATGGAGCTCAGTGATACATAAGAAATATTTCCTACTTCCCCACCTCTAGCTACAGCAGCTTTAAGTAGTGAGTCCATCCAAAATGAGTGCAGGGCTGTGTGCTGTCTTGACACTGCCTCTGTGCATCCCATGGTATATTTCGCACCAAAAAAAAAGAAGGGGTGGCTACAGTTGTTACAGGGTTGTGCTTTTGTGAACAAATCTTACCACCTGTGCCATGCTCAACCTGACCTCACAGAATAATAGAATATGCTGATTTGGAAAGGACCTACAAGTAGCATCTAATTATTCCCGGCCCTGCACAGAGCACCATCCCCAAGAGTCACACCCTGTGCCTGAGAGCATTGTCCAAATGCTTCTTGAACTCTGTCAGGCTGGTGCTGTGACCACTTCCCTGGGGAGCCTGTTCCAGTGCTCAACCACCCTCTGGATGAAAAATCCTTTCCTAATACCCAGCCTAACCCTTCCCTGACACAGCTTCAGGCCATTTCCTCAGTTCCTGTCACTGGTCGTCAGTCAGGCTTAAGCACCTTGAGAAACCAGCACAAAAATAATTGTTCTTGAGCATGCCTAAATTCTGGTAGTCTATCAAGTGCAGGGTATACTCATGTATTATTTAAGGAGTGATTATCTCCTGAGCTCCCAAGATCATAGGCAAAAATGACAGGAAGGAAAAGCCACTCTACCAATCGATCATACATGGCCTATTAGTTTCTGTCTGTAATTCCAAAGGAAACAGGCAAAAAAACTCAAAACCAAAACAACAACAACAACAAACCCCACTAGAAAAACCCACCACCGGTACTTTGTTTAAATTGTTTCCCCGACACAAACGACTCTTCCCAGCTGGCTCTGGCGTGCGCGGAGCGAAGAGGGAGGAGACAGGAGGGAGGGCTGCGTATCCCCCTCTTCCCCCTTCGCCGTCCGCTGCCCGGAGAGCCCTTCGCCTGGGGCAGGTGCTTGTCAGCTACACAGTAGTCCCTCAACTCCCTCCTCACGGCAGCGCAGTCTAAGCCCCTGTCAGGAAGGTCTGCGAGGGCCCGTGCCAGCACTGCTCCCTCCCTACTCGCCGCTCGCCCGCCGCCATTTTAAAGCCTGTGAGCAGAGCTGAGAAAGGCGCTGCGGGCCTCGCCCTGCCCTCACAGGGGGAGCGGACGCGTCACCGAGTTGGGGGCTGCGGTGGCTGGCTTTTTGTTCCCGAGTTCTGGCTTGGTTGTTAAAATTAAAGACTGTTATTTCTTGTAGTGGCGCCTGTCCGGCGTTAGTGTCTGGCCTGAAGGCAGCAGTGAGCTCCTCACGGCAGGTTGCCTGAGGAGGGCAGCACGTTTTCCATTGTGCTGATGTCATATTTGGCGTTCCTTCCAGTTTTCGCAGTTTCTTAATAAAACGGAAAGCAGGAGGAGAGCACGGGGACGTAGCAGCTTTCTGAATTTCTCCGTGTCAATCAGCTTTCAGGTTCTTTTTTAGATCTGCTCTGCACTCTTTCCTGTTCAGTATCAGAACAAGAATAATACTGTTCAGGATGAAGGTACAAGGAAATTCTGCAAGGAAAATGTCATAAGAGGTTATTTCCCTCCACCTCCTTCCATGAAATTGACAACTCAAAAAGGAAAATTTTTTTGGTTTTGCAGATTTGTTGTAATAGAACAATATGTTCAGTCGAGATTTGGAGAGAAATGTGAACCACAATGAGGGAGAAGGCCTCCCCTACACTCCTGAAATAAATGGATTTTCAAATTGGGCTTCTCTACGTAGACAAGCAATTTTTCACTGACCAGGCCAAGTGTAATTACTCTAAATGCAATGGCTAGTTGTTCTCAGGTATCTAAGGAAGGAGGGCTAATAAGTGAAACTCACCTTGTCTTTGTATAAGATTTTTTTTTTCCCCAGAGAGTTTCAGACTATTTAGTCTGTACATCATGTGTATGCGGAAGCCATGTGACCAACCAAACATGAAAATCCATGGTAAGGTCTTAGACATCATCTGAGTTACGGACTTACTGAACTTAACATTGCTATTAAAGTTTAGGTACTCTTAGCCATTCACAAAGTACCTGTTGTGCATAATAAGTACCTGCAAGTGGCAAGGCAAACCAGAAAACCATTTCCTGTTAGCATGCAACTTGCAATGCCTGGGCTAGAAATCTCAAGTAGGCTGTATAAAAATCAGTTTCAGTGAATGGCTCAACCAAGTCATCTAAAAAACTCATCTGTAATTTCTGACCCATATCCCTCTTCTGTTATCTTGCCACAATGTTCAAATTCCTCCTTTGCTTTCAGTGTTATAACCCCAAGTGTATTCTGTGCTACTTTCCACACCACCATTTCTTACAGTCTCTAATTAAAGATCCCTATGAATAAAGCTGTCTGCTTGAACAGTTAGGAGTGCCCCTCTGAAAGGCCGCTTTTGTGGGTGACCATCTTGTGGAACACAACAAAGACAAGGCACTACAGAAAAGACACTGTTTTACTTTGTAGCCACTTCACTAGTCTCTGTCTCAAATTAATTAGCACTACTCTGTTTTCAAGTGTAATAACACTTCGGTGAGGGGAATGGAGCTTTCAGGGAGTAAAACTGTGGCACACCCTCCCACCAGCCTTAAGCAACAAAGCAGACTACAGAAAGTGGTCATTAGAGGTAGTAGGTGATCAGGGGTGAGGTGGAACTCAGGTGAATTGGACTGCAATTCACACACACAACTCTCAGGCTCCTGAAGTACTAGCATTTATATTATGCTAGTTATTAAGAAAAAGGTTCAGAGTGATCCTTGCATTGGTAAATTATAAATTAAATACCATTTACCATTAATTTTCTTGAAAAACCTGCACATTCTAATCTATGTGGTTTTTATTTGATAATAATTTCCTGATGGCTGTTTCTTGTTCTGCCTATGCTTAAAATTTCCCCTGTATCCTTGAGCAGCTTAGCAGACAAACATCTGCATCAGTGGAGAAGAGGCTACATCTATCTGAGTGCCTATGCTGATGTCCATATTAGAGCAGCTGAGTTTTCTCCATGAATTAACTGCTCTTGAAAACAGTGCTACAGCAATGTGCAGGCAGAGACTATATTGAAAGACTGCTGAAATCCAAGGCCTACATCTATAGGGTTGTACGGGTCAATACCTTAAGCTTGTGGCATGAGTGTCATAGAAACAAGTTGCCCTGGAGATACCCCAGCTTCTCTGACGAGCGTTCACCCGTGGAGCAGCTCTTTTGGAACCCTCCTGAGAACAATTCTCTTCTTTCTGTTGCCATCATTCTTCATGTCTTGCTCACAGAAGCTAATGTGGGTATAGCACAGTGAGCGCTGCAGTTTTCATTCATTCCAAAGGCAATCATCTCTGTGTTCTCTTTGAGTAAATCTCCAGGGATGCATAAGTTCACCATAATTTGCATTTACTCATGAACAGCATCCCTGTAGGGTTATTGAAATTGCATATTACATTATTTGAGTCATCATAGCTCTAGCTGAAGGCCACAAAACTCTAAAGTTGCTTGGTATTGACTTTTGGCCCTCCTGCCTTGTGTCAAATTTTGCTCTTAAATATATGAAATGCAACAACTTTTGGATACAAATGAATTACACTTCTCAGGTCTAAATAAGAACAGGAATTGACCTACTCATGTTATTGTCATGTCCTCCATGTGCAAGTAACATTTTGGACAGGAAAATTCATATATGTGGAGTATAAACTCTTCTCTGAGGCTTTGTTTTTATTTTCAGTGTGAATACGCATGCTGCACTGATTCAATTTGAGCATGTGACTGCAGGATGTTTCATATCAAGTCAGTTATAATTCTGGAGTAAATTTAGTTGTGGCTGGACCGGTTTATGAAGAATATCACTCTCCATGCAAGGAGACAGAAAACAGGAATGTGTATATGGTCAAAAGCAACCAGCATAACTGACGAGTCTGCATCCTGAGTGCCCTCTTGTCCCCACTGATGGCAAAAAACATCATTAATAGAAATCAAGCTGGATCTTTCTTCACCTCAGAAAATTAAAGGGAAACCAATGAACCTGCTGACAGATAAACTGTGAAGAATGAGAATAGTGAGGCACAGCATATTGATTATTCAATATAAACTGTTCACCCTGCTCTTCAGGAGGCACTGTCTTCTCCTGCTGGTATTCTTTTTGCTCTGCCTGCATCTTCCTGAAGTCCTGACTGGACAATGATGCAACTGATCCCACTGAAATATTTTCTATCCACCTGTGCTTGTTGCATTCATGGTTTAATATTCAGCGTATTCATAGTTCAGCATTTTTTTGTGCTTGTCTAGTGTCTACAAAGGCAAGATGCTGAGAAATGTGTGTGGTAGACAGGGACAGGCGAACGGAAGATCTCAGGATGTGACGGAAAGCTAGACCCTTCCCCCCTTTTTTACTACATCTTCGAGGAGCCCGGCCGACTCCACAAAAGAGAAATAATAACGGGAGTGACTATCGCAATGCTGCTCGGCCTGGGAGCAGCTGGCACAGCCACAGGTGTCTCGGCCCTCGCGACCCGACACCAAGGGCTTGCTCAGCTGCAAATGACCATCGATGAGGACCTGCAGAGGATCGAGAAATCCATCTCCTTTCTAGAGAAATCAGTTTCCTCGCTTTCGGAAGTGGTCTTACAGAACAGGCGGGGACTGGACCTCTTGTTCATGCAGCAAGGAGGTCTGTGTGCCGCCTTGAAGGAGGAATGCTGCTTCTATGCGGACCACACAGGAGTCGTTAAAGACTCCATGGCGGAACTCCGAGACAGACTGGCTCAAAGAAAGAAAGAGAGGGAAACCCAACAGAGCTGGTTCGAGTCCTGGTTCAATCAATCGCCATGGCTCACCACTCTAATTTCCACCCTAGTAGGTCCGCTAGCAATACTGCTTTTAACCCTCACATTCGGACCATGCCTGCTAAACAGGCTGGTCTCATTTGTTCAAGCTCACCTAGAACGGGCCAACATCCTGTTCATAGGCCGGCAACAAATGCTGTGAACCAGAAACCAAGGACACTGCCAATCGCAGAGGTTCTCTAAACTTCCCTTGCGAAGATTATTCAGGTTTACCAAAAAACCCTTTTCCCTTATCACATTACAACTTTATACCTCACCTTAGTGCCTATGTTTATAACTACCTCATTCATTAGTAAAAAAGGGGGGGGGGGGGAGATGTGGTAGACAGGGACAGGCGAACGGAAGATCTCGGGATGTGACGGAAAGCAAGACCCTTCCCCCCTTCTTCCTGCTATAGTTAATCAATTACCCCTAAAGCATGCAGCCCCTCCTAAACTCAGTAGTTTTCCACTCCTTACTAACCCTAGCCAGACCCACCATCCCCTTCTGACGTAGTGAAGCCCCCTTGACTATTTAACCCCATAAGATAAGATAATAAACGCCATTTGACCATCCACCACATTGGTGTCTGTGCACGTCTGTGGCCCGAGTGACCTGGGGGAGGCCGGGTTGCCGTGCTGTGTCAATCGCCCGCCTTCTCATCAGAAGGCGACAAATGTGGAAGATAGAAGACCACAACTGCAGGGAGTGGGAGTGGTGTGGATCAGGGTCACCTGTGTCGAGATGCAGCTGGCAAAAACTTGTGGAGCCTGATGAAGCAGTACATTTAAACCCATACATGTGTCCCAAGAACTTCAGGGGAATAACCTGTGTGATTATGTTTTTTTCATATAATTAAGGGTATATTGGATTATTTAACCTCTTTATAAACCAATAAATAAAAAAATTGAAAGTTTTGGTAAAACTTTGGCATTAGAAAAAGACCTGCAAACTAACTGTTTTTCTCAAAAAGTTCTTTGCAGTGACTGATGCTTATGTTTTATAAGTGTTCCCTGAAGGCTTCATCAGCATAGACTTCAGCACAGACAAATGAAACACTCACACTTTGGAACTCTTTCTAAAAAACCCCACATGATCATCTCTCCCTTTGATCAGTTAATATGACTGACTCTGTTGCTGCCTGTCATTGCCTACTTGGCCGTATCAACTGTGCATGACATGAAACAGTGTATGAACTGACAATAAACCTGGGTGTCTGTCTCTTCAGCAGCATCACTTACTCTGGCCATAAGACTTCTGTTTATCTTCCAAGTACAGATACGTCTGTGGTCTCGCTGCACCTCATGCTGCAATTTCATGGTTTGTGGCTACAAATAACTTGCTTTTATTTCTCCTTGTGAAGCCAGTCAGACCTAAGTTTGCATGTTACAAGATGAACTCTGGCTTGAATGTGATTATTGTACCAGGAGAGATACCAGTGTACACTACAATTGTGAAAGTGACAGATCACCGGGTGAACAAAGACTTGCCTCCAAATTGCTAGTTGCACCAGGTGTATTTAAGATCACTACAAGCTGGCTGTTTGTTTTTGGTTTTTGTTTTTAATCTCAGAGGTTCTACATCTCTGAATAAAACCAAAGTGGCCCTATTGATTTCTCCAGTGTTACAACACTTTCAGAAGATTTCTCAGACTATTTCCCTGTTTCCAGGCAACCTTGCTGAGGAGAAAGAGAAATTGAACATTGTGCTAACAGATTGACATAAAACTTTGACAGCTATTTTTAACAAATGTGAATCTAAAATACTGCACCAAACAGCTTCATTCAAAATCTGTGATCTTGGCTACTATAATACCTCTAATTTATTTCTTTTCACTTTTGCCTGACACACAGAGAAAGCAATCCAGATTTACAATTATTGGCAGGGTGATACGGGCAGGCATGTTGCTTGTTAAAAAAAATATCTCTGACAGCTTTTTCCCCAAACTGGGAATAATCTAAGTGAAAAAGACAAATTGATTGTGGACCTGAAGATAGCTAAGAGAAAGTATGTCTGGAGATAACAGAAATACTGAAATTTAGGGTTTTTTCACTTTCATAGATGCTCTGGATCTCAGTGTCTACACAAGTGTGATCAGTCATAGGTAGAGATAGGAGAACAACTCCTGTAACAACAATGTAAGTCCATTGTCAAGATCAAACAAAAGTCCTGCTTCCCTCCAACACAGAACAAACATCAGTAGGTGGTTCACTACACCCACATGATTGAGACCTGAAGAGCAATTGTGGGTAACTGGCAATAAGCCCAGTCGCCACTTCTTGACCTATCCGAGGGGACACTTTGTCAGGCAGGGCAAAATAGGGAGAAGGATCCCCAGTTGTGGCTAAACTTCTCCCAGTTTTTTGACAACTAGAACATTGTCTTGAAAGTATTAGCTAGTAGAGTATACTAAAATTATATTAAAGTATATTAAAATAGAATAATGAAACATAACACAATATTTTATTCTTCTGAATATCTGATTCAAAGGGGTCAGCAGAATACTACATATGGTACCTTAGTGTGGGTCTGTGGAGCAAGCACTTCAGCACAGGTAATGACCAAAACCTGTGAGTCTGATTCTCTTGCTTCTGTACTGAAGGCAAAATCCCCATGAAGTTAACTTAATTAACACCCAATGAAATTTTGTTTCATCTCTGTGGTGATTTATGTAACTTTTAAGTCTAGCTAACAGTAAGATAAACACTGAATGCAAATGAGCTAATAAGGGTGCTGCTTGGGTCAGGAGTCAGTGAAGATAAACTTCACAAATTTTGCCAATCTGTTTTTCTTAATGTCTAATATATTTCTCCCTGGTTTTGGTTTGTTGTAGTAAAATCCCTGGACTTCTCAGTATTTCAGTGTCTTACCTTTGCCTCAGATGTGTTGGCAGAAATCTGCTTTTGGCCTGTTGAAAAGCGATTGTGTCCTATTATATGTGTCATGTTTTGGTAGACCTTAGCTACAGGGCCTATATGCTGCATAATACTTCAGAAACTAAGGTGATCCCATTTCTGAATTGCTATGTGCTTTGATCAATGACACTGGATGGTATACAGGTCTTCTCTTCCCTCTCCTGATGCAGCAGTTCACAGCTGCAGGTCTTAACACTTGGATGGGCCTCTGCTTCTATGTGCAAGGATTCTCCATTCACCTAGATCCCTTAGTTGGTGGTAGTTGATGCTGCTTCGGGGGTCTCATGACTGTTAATATGTTTTAATTGAGAATTACTTTTTTTTTCCACCTCCTTTGTTCTGTGTTCATCAGTAGTTTGTTCATAGTATCAGTGTTACATCTTGATCTTTGTCTTCTCTTTTGCTCTATTTCATGGAAACTTATTTAAAGTAATTGCTTCCAAGTAACAATGATTGAGAGAATGTCTAATATGACCATCATTAAAAGGAACATGTTCTTCATTAATTCAAGAGGAAAACACAGAGCTGTCTTTTAGTCCTGGAGAATTTAAACCACTTAAAATAAGGGTCAATTTGGTGGCTATGGAAACTGTAATTATTCTGCTCTCTATGCTGTAAAGTTGGCTGGGTAACTGCATCCTAATGCTTACCATGCTTCATTAATGAAAGCAGAAGTGTAAGCCAGATGTGGGGGCATGTACTTTGGCAAAGTAGCTTCAAAGGATACACCATCTAACAAGACAAGAGGAGCAACACTTTTGATGCTATTTAAGAGTACTGTTCTTCTAATGATTAGGACATGAATTCAGGAATGAGCACTATTGCTTAAGTGGTAGGGCAGTATGAGCATTTGGTATCCATGACTTATCTGGATATGTGCTACAGAAAGGGGTTTCATTAATCATAGCAGAATATTGGATGTCATTTACAAAAAGCTGTGCTTTCACGTGAACATAGAAATATGGGTATCATATTTATGCCTTGTATTAAATAAAAAATCAGTGAGTATTATGTTCTTTCACAGGTCAAAATAGAAACCGTTAACAATATGCTAATTGTTTCTAATACTGGGGAGAGATTTTACATTTTTCTGTAAAACTGTAAAAGCTTCCCAAAACATTTTAAATGCATAATAGTTCTGTTTCAGGAGTGTCATTTTAATTTTCAAAACATACAAATAACTTGTGAGGAGTTAGAAGTGCAATAACCTTTATTATCTAATGTTAGTGCTCGTATGGAGAAGTAACATGGTCTTTAACATGCAAAGCACAGCCGTAAGACATTAACAGAGAAATTGCAAAGGCAAGAGAGACCTTTCTATTCTGTGGGAATTCCTCTTCCCACATTTGGTATTAACTCATATATGCAGGTAAGTAGAGCTCAAGGCCTCACAACTCTTAACTTTTGATTTTAGAATATGTAGCCTCACTTTAGATAGCTAAAGTGTTCAGTCCACAATTACTTACTGGTCTTAGCCTTCCGAGGCATGGGTCATTCATATTTCCCTTTTAATGCCAGTGGAAATTACTCATCACTGTTATGTAAGAGTCAGAGTGCATGGAAAGTTCAGTATCTCAGTGGTACCCAGGATATGTGTGACCCAGGTAGTCTAGAGTGCTAGATGGCCTATGTCCCACTCCTTAGCAACACTTCATTTAGACAGACTTCTTCATTTTGGACAAGTACAAGTCCCACGTTGAAATAATGCTTCATTTGCTGTCAAGGTGGTTCAGATGGGTCTGCTTCAAATAATCAGTTTGAGATCTATAGGAAAATAGGGGTTTTTTTCTTGCACTACACTGTCAGGAATAGAGAGGCCAGTGGGTGGCAGAGCAGCACATCAACGGGCAGGAATCAAGTAGCAGTGGTGAAGAATGAGGGAGCTCAGGCTGAGGCAGAATGTTTCATATGACACATGATGCTTAAATGCATCCATATGTCTGGGATTCAGAGAAAATGGTACTTTGCACTAAGCATCCAGGTTGTTTCTTCATTATTCTAAGATGGCTGCCTGATGTTTACGTAAATTAGATTTTTTTCAAATAGAACTCATGGTTTCAAGAGAATTTTCTTCTTTCCATGATTTAACTGCTTAATGTGACAAAGAGACAGTCATAATAGCAGGTTTCCTGACAATCTAAGGCAGAAAAATATCATGAGATATTTTTGGGCTTCAGACAAGTTGTTGTTTTCAGCATAGCATGAAGACCTTTCTCCAGGAGTCTGTGCAGATAGTCCTGGGCTTTTTTGTGCTGAATAGAGTGGATTAAAGGTTTTCACAAATATTGTCACGGGAGCATTAGATGTTAAATTAAATACTGATTTCCATGAAATAAATTCAATTTTTTTGTCAAACTCTGAAAATACTAGTTTTTAGACACTATAATCATCTATATATCTGCGCAAGGCATATTTTTGGTGGAAATCTGTGGTTTTCACTGGTTAAAAAAAATAAAACAACCTTGCTCTAGCTTCAAACATTAAAATATAAGCATTTCTTTCACATCTTTACCACAGACAACACACTTCCTTCACCTGCCAAGTTCCATAGAAAATATTATCTTGAGTCATAGTTTGTAATTTTCTCTTTTTCTTGCTTAAAGAGTTTTAGTTGTTCTTACTACTATTCCCTACCCTGAAATACATAATACCTGGCAGTGTGTTTAGTAGCCGAAATGAAAAAGTTCAGTAGAAAGACTGAACTGGATGCATGCAGCAGTCTGAAATGCTTTTTAAGGGAGTGAGAAAAAGCACCTTTACTTACACAATTAAGATCATTCAACAGAGAAGTCTGTTCTGGTTTGGAGGAAAATCAGTACTTGAGGAAGTAACAGAGCTACCTTTCTGCAGAGTGGAGCACTGACATCATCCTGCACTCTTTTTTGCAAAAAGTGAAGAACAGTATCTTTACTTTACCCAATACTTCTAGACAGTTGCAGTACACAGGGTGCAGTGCTCAAAGTAAGACTGTCCAAGTGCAAGTGGAAAATGCTACAAAAATTCTATTTGTCAACATAAATCATCAATGTCTTAGTGACGACCTTAGTCTTAGATCATCAAAACATGTCTTAGTGAAGCAATTTCAGTAATGCTAAATGATCCTTACCCAAGATTTGTTTCTCAAGGTTGTTTCTGAACAAAGAGGATACTGGTTTTTCAATTTCCAGTGTAAGAACATGTCCATTTCCAGTAATCCATGCGCTGAGAAATCTACTTATAGAGATCATTGTGAGTAAAATACACGAGTGTTCTTGGAATGCAGCTGTGCCATGCAAGTGTCTGTGCTATGTATTTAGGTCGAACTGTAATAGGAATTTCCAATTTCTCTGAAGCTCTTAGGAATCATTATGAAATATGGAAACAGATTTTTCTGGTTTGAGAGAAACAAGAATTATATATCAGATAGGAACCAGCAAAATAATAATAAAGATTATTAAAACCCTAAGGATAATAAGAAAAACATCTGTAGGCAGAACGTCACATACTCTATCGTATCATATTTATTATATTAATTTTCTTAAGGAAATTAAGGAAGGACAATTATATGACTGGATTATATGACCTTGTCTGTTGCCCACAGTTAGAGATGTAATGACAGCTTTGAGAGCAGAATTGCCGTGGAAGATCCTGAACCAAACAATGCATACTGATTATGAGAAAAGGGGATAGTTTAAGAAACATATATTGATATTTTGCCCAGGCAGAAGTATCATTGTCATTGACTGACAAATCAAGTGCACTAAGTCATGGCTGATTCATATCAAGAGGAAGGATGCAGTTGCAGAATAAGCAGTAAAGTTTCTATTTTGAAACCAAGAATTCCCCATTTGTACAGCTACAGCTGAAGACAGCTAACTAATCCAGTTACCTCAATCCTACTTAACCAAAATTCCCATGCTTTTCACTTTAAAGAAGTACGATTAATGAAGAAAGGCTTTTACCTTTGATGTTTCACTTCATGTAAGGTTCCTCAAACTTCTATGAGAAGGAAGGCACAATTTATTGGTTAAAAACCTGCATGGCCTAATCTGCAGTTCAGCTAAAACATTTTATGCCACCGGCTTTCAGACTCTTAACACAATTAGCATATCTTAAAATGAAGCACATAAAGAAAGAGTGCAACCTGAAGCCAGAAAGTAACAATACTATCTCAAAATACATGTTTATTTAGGAGTGCAATCACATTGAAAGATTGACATAATAGAAATGTGCCCCTCTAGTATTCTGTGACTTAAAAATTATTTGTGTATCATCAGGTGCTGTTGCCAATGGCAAAGATATGTTGTCATGACATTTCAGTTTTCATTATCTTACTGCCTTTTGGCCATTTAAAAAGCCTTCAATAAAAAAATAAACAAAACCAAGCTCTGGACCGTAATAGCATACTACACATCATAAATGTCACAATTTTCAGAGACAAATAATTACTTGTATCATTTGTTATTCCAGAATATGTAGAACCTGAGCAGAACATTTTAATTACTTGCTGAGTCCTTTGGTCTCCAGTTTGTAGTATGTCCAGTTGTTAATACATCCAGTTTATGAAGACTGGAGATGCTCATACAAGAATTCTACAAGATTATATATTGGAAACTTAAGAAGTTTTGTATTTAGTGCACCAAATGACTGTGCAAGACTGCCCATGATTTGCTTTAATTCTAGATTATAAAAGCCAAGATATAACTGCCCCATAATTCCTATCGCATTCTTGTGTGCATTTTGTCATCTTTCTGAGCTGACAAGCATTTTAACCTGTATTTTGCAAATTGAAAAAAAAGAGCTCTCTTTCCAAAAGTGGAACAATAGCAGCTATAAGAAGTCTAAAATGCTCTTCATCTTCAATTGTAACCCTTAATAATCAGCACATAGAGCTCTTCATTTAACCTTTCCTGTACTCTATGAAATACAGAGGATAAACAGAACTGGCTTTATATTATGTTTCAGGAAACTTGCAGTAACTTTCCCCAAGGCTGTTGGCTATCCAGTCTGGAATATTAAAAGCAAACTGCTGTCCGACACTAGAGAACAGATTCAGCTGTTAGCTTTTGTCAGTTAGCAATCTGCAACTAAAGTCTACTGCTGAGATCCTGCTGCAAGACTTGTGGAAAGTTGTTGCTTGGATCTGGGCATCAAGATTAAATGGAACAACCCCAAAAAGAGCAGTCCACCATTTTGGTAGCTGTTTCAAAAGCTATATTTACTTTGTCAAACCAAGCCTAGTTTACGTCTACAGTAGTACCTAAAATTGGCCAGGGACTATTCTCTGGCACTGAGGACAACAGGCATGGCTTGCCTTAAATTCTTATAGCTGAGCTTTTTTATGCTTTGGAGTGATTTATTTTTATCTGTGGGTTCCCTTTAGAGAAGTTAATGTCCCGCGGCTATTCCAAGGCATGAAAAAATATTGCTTTGGAAAGGATTAACTGGTGGCAGACAGCTCATGCCAATACTCAGACACATCTGCCCCAGCCTTGTTGGGGCAGCTTTTTCATTCAGGTCCCACTTTATATGTGGATATAATATATAGAGTGGTTGCAGCAGAGGATGTTGGATATAATATAGTGTCCATTTTATTTTCTTTTACTTTTTTTTTTAAGTTTAAGCTAAAAGATTAAGTGAAAAAAAAAAAAGGAGCAACACCTACTAATATTTCAATTTCTAATCTTTATAGTCAGACTGGATGTCACAAAAATGGCAATGAGAGCTTTTCAAAACATTTCCCCAGGGTAGGAGCTGCTTGGCTTTAAAGATCAAGAATGGATATCTTTTCCTATTAAAAAAACTCAAGACAATCTTGCACGATGTTGATATATTAAATCATAATCTTGTGAACATCTAGAAGATTTCAGATGGGTATATGGGGTCCTGTGTACTAAATTCCAGCCCTCTGACAGTGGAAATATTTCCCTCACCTTTTCAGCTCCTTAGAAATAGTCCCTGAATCTGCAAGACTAAAATACTGAGAATAGAATAGAATAGAATAGAATAGAATAGAATAGAATAGAATATTTTAGTTAAAATGGACCCAATACAATCATCTAGACCCACTACTGACCAATTCAGGGCTGTACAAAAGCAAGTTATGAAAAGCCTTGTGCAAATGCATCATAAACTCTGACAGGTTTGGGATATCAGTCACCTCCCAAGGAAGCGTGTTCTAGTGTTTGACCACCCTCTTGGTAAAGGAATGTTTCCTGATGTCCAGTCTGAACCTTTCCTGCTGCAGCTTTGAGCCATTCCTATTCCATGTTGCTGGATGCCAGGAAGAGACCAGCACTCCCTCTCCAGGTCCCCTCCTCAGGGAGCTGTACAGAGCAATGAGGTCACCCCTGAGCCTCCTTCTCTCCAAACCAGACAAACCCAGAGCGTTCAGCCTCTCCTCACAGGATGTGCCTTCCAGCCCTTCCACCAGCTCTGTTGTCCTCCTCTGGACCATTCCAGGACCTTCCCACCCTTCTCAGGCTGTGGGGCCCGGCACTGCACACAGGACTCAGGGTGAGACTGCCCCAGGGCTGAATCCAGCAGGATGATCCCAGTCCCAGCTGGTGATGCTGTGTCTGATGCACCCCGGGATGGGGTTTGCCCTCCTGGCTGCCCGGGCACACACTGCTGGCTCAGCCTGAGCTGCTGCCGACCAGCACCACCAGATCCCTTTTGCAGGGCTGCTCTACACACACTCCTCTCTCAGCTTATACTTGTGCCCAGCTTTACTGCATCCCAAGGGCAGAATCTGGATTTGTTCTTGTTAAATTTCATGCCACTGATAATTACCCATTGTTCCAATCTATTTCAGATCCCTCTATAAGGCTCTTGTGCCTTGAGAGGGTCAGCAACACCTCTCAGTTTGGTATCATCGGTACACTTGCTAATGGTGCATTCAAATCCTGCATCCAGATCATTGATAAACTTGTTGACTAGAACTGGTCCTACAGTGAATTCCTGAGGAACACCACTGGTGATTGCTCACGAGTCAGATGTAGTCCTATACACTAAAACCCCTGAAGTTCTGACATTCAGCTGGTTCTTCATCTAGCACACTGTGAACCTGATCATTTCACAGCTAGATAACTTGTCCAGAAGATGCTGTGAGGGACAGTATCTAAGGCTTTACAAAGATCTAGAAAAACTACACTCACTAATTATGATGAAACCAAATCAAATCATCTAGAAGCTTAGGAATGTGTGACGGCATTGTATTTTCAAAGCTTTCTGAATTAGGAAACCAAAGAAACCCTCATTAATTTATTACTTATCATGTTTTGTTAGGGTTTATTTCTGGTGTTGTGTTGCAAGGACTGTCTGGCAGTATATTCACCCAGGTGCCTAGCTTTCATATGTTTTTTTTCTCCAGGTGCTGTTACTATGTGACTGTCCTTTCTTGTTTTTCACCTGTGTTACTGACCAAACAGATGCTTTCAGAGCAACAGAGCAACACTCAGAGTGTTGCATCACATGCAACCTCGGGACCAGATCGGCCGGAAGAGTGGCAATAAATAAATAGGGACAGGAACGGCTGAAGTGCCTGAAAATCAAAGTTTAATAAAGGAAAATAAAAGGGTATAACAAAAGGGTATAACAAAATAATAAAAAGGTATAACAAAACATAAACTGTACACTATGTAGAGCTACTCCAGAAGACAAAAAAACAAAGCAAACGTAACCTTATATAGACATTAACTCAGGGCAGGGAACCAATGAGCTAAGAGAATCAGAAACTATACCTTATATGAAACCAATCAGAGGGCAGGGTTCAGAACATAACCTTATAAGGAACAACTTAATTTACATAACTGTTTCCATCATTCTTTTCTTCTCACCATAACCTGACTGGATGTTATCTCTCCTGGCATCCCAGTGTCCAGGGTCCAATACTATTACCTGTGGTGTGGCTGTTACACAGCCCATCCTCTCCAGGACGGACCACCACATCAGAGCAAGATTTTTTTGTTGGTGTTGGTGCTGAGAGGGGAGATTGTCTGTACCTGTATCATTCAAGAATGAACAGGAATTGATTTCATCTCAAGCATTAATTAAAAGACTGTGATAACTGCCAAGAAACAACACATTTCTGTGGGAAATAAGTCTTCAACCATGACATAATAGAAATGGGTTTTTTAGCAGTGGACTTCCTTCGTTGGCATTGTTTTCCGTGCTTCCCTTTCATTTCTGACGAAGCTGTCAGAAACCTGCAGGTTTCTTTCATATTTTTCCTTCAGATAAGATTCCTGTTCTCCTACATACTCCTCAAAATAAATTCCCTGAGTAAAAGTAGGAGGTGATTAAGCCACTGATGAAAGAATGACTTCAAAATATAAATAGAAGCTTTTGTTATGTTTCTCTGAACAACACACTAGAAACTTCTGGCAGTATAAATTTCAATAACATACCATAGCATCTGGTATGTTCCATTATTTTTAAAAGAGACATCATTCTCCACATGAAGCAGTCATACAAAAATTTGTTTCAGAGAAGAAATTCAAAGCATTTTTCAGTGCTTTTGGGATCTGTTCCAGAATCCCATTGCAAGGGTTATGCTAAATAGGCCAAAAAACTCTGAGAAAGAGAATCCAAGATTTAGAATAGTGTTGATACAGAAGGTAATAACAGCCCTGTATCACTGATTAAAGAAACTGTGCATGCAGTTAAAACAAAGCATTCCTTAACTTTATTCTGTTACTGATGTGTTTTCCACCTTTGCTAGGGCTTATCTAACCAAAGCTGGTGAATGTTTGAAATATTGCTCTTTTACCAGGTTCTCCACAGCTTTCTCTTTTGAACTTAGGTTCTTCTGATACCTGGATCCTCTCTTATGAGAAACGCCCCATGCCAGGAGAGGAAAAGCTGCATAACAGCTCTGGCCCAGCACTTTCTAGTGGAGCCCGTGTGACACAGCTCCTGGTAGACTTTTCATGGCTACAAGGCAGTGTGTTGCAGTTCTCTGTTGCCCCAGGTAGCCAAGCTGCCCTATTGATCTACTGTATTTGCATTATCCACAGTACAGGAAAGATGATGTGATCCTGCAAGTACGAGGATGACTCTGGTCAAGGCCACCAATATTTTCATCTATCTGAAGCTTTCAAGAAATTAGATTGTGTGAGGTACAAGGAACCTTGTCAATTAAAAAAGATAAGGCTCTCAAGTGAGGTCAGAATATGTGATGGCTCTAGCTTCAGAAGTACAGGACATTGAACTAGAAATACAGAAAATGGAGAAAGAGGAACATACACTATACTGGAGTACTGGAGTACTTGTTTAGAGCAAGGCAAAAGACTGTGGGTTAAGGCTGTGGGGTATGAGAGTAAACCCTTAGTTTGGGAAAATGCTGCATATGTAGCTAGGGCTGATAGGTAGTGTTTTTGCTTTTTTACACAAGTACCTGTGCAAGTTAAATGGCTTAGCATCAAGGCTTGCTTGTCAGCAAGGAGGTAGCTCTTGGAAGGATTTTTTTCCCATGAGGTTTTGTCTAACCTTCTTCCTATTGTTGTAACACAAATCTGGGGGAGAGGTGATGAGCCCTGCAGCATGAAGCCCTGTAAAATCACAGGTATTTTATGAGAAAGTTGTTTATGAAATGCAAAAATAGAATAGGGATAGTACGTGCAGAATCCTAATGCTGTATCCTTTAACCTCTATGGATATGCCTTCATGCTCAAGCTACATTTTCAGCAGAAAGGGCAATTTGTACCATGTAGAGCAGAAGCACTTCTAATGAAAGCAAATTATTTGTATGACTTTCATCTCATTATAACATTAGACCTTTCCTGAACTTACATAACCTTACTCTTCTAAATTGCTTTCTGTCCAGCAGGGTTTTTCCATAGCAGATCTGTCCTGATAACGTTTTTTATTGATATGTACAAAGAATTTAGTTTTTATGATATTATCTCTTAAAGGCAAAGCACACAC
This sequence comes from Vidua chalybeata, assembly GCF_026979565.1. NCBI lineage: Eukaryota > Metazoa > Chordata > Aves > Passeriformes > Viduidae > Vidua > Vidua chalybeata. The sequence continues at coordinate 12,270,984 of NC_071570.1, read as the reverse complement.
AGTGCTGGGGGTTCCCATTTGCCTGTTGTTTTTAGCAATTAATAAAATGCAGGGATATGTATGATATTGGTAGATCTTTAAGGAGCAAATCACTCATCCAGTGAACATCTTAGTCCTTGCATAAGTCTAGTAAATAATGAATTACAGTGTGAATGGTAGGTTGTGGTTGCAATTATATGTAGAAGAAAACTCCTTGTAGAATATTATGGAGAAACATCCAGGTAAAAGAGGAACCTGTAACTCCATAAATAATTTTTTTTAAGCAACCAAGCCAAAATACCTAGCCAAGAGATGAGCAAATGTGTGCCCATGCCAACTGGTCACTCTAGACTTGGAAAAGTTAAAACTGGGCTGGAATATAAAGTTAAATGTTGATAAGGCACAACCATAGTTACTGTTGCCATGGTTTCTGATTAAGTCTCATGGCAAAGGTTTACCAGGCTTTCTCACCTAGTCAGAGAACTGCTACAACTCTTGGGATGGTGCCAACCAGAAGCTTCTTTGGTCTGTATGGTCACTTTGGTCTGTATCATCCACCTTGTGAAATAACACATTTCCATAAGGCCTGCTGCTGGTGTTGATATCATTAGGGCAAAAGTCCTACTATCCCCAGAAGTTCCACGTGATGGTTGACAATGTGATTCACCTTCTGTCATTGTTTTTTGTGCATCTTCTGTGCTTTACAAAACTAAATGTCTCCAACAGCAGCTTGCAGTTACCCATGCCAGTGTACAGCAGCCTCTAAATAAGGGACAGGATTAAAGAACAAGAGTAGACCTCATCTAGTCTTTCAGGATGAAAAGACACAGATTGTGCTTTAATTTCCAAGGTAATTACTTAACCCCTGCTTTGTGAGCTGGGTGGATGGGGACAGAACCTAGTGTGCTAGCAGTGATCCATGCGAGGACACCCACTTAGCCAAGAACTTTTAACCATCTTGAGAAGTATATTGCAAAAGCTGTTTTGTCTGCCAGTGTTTTCCGTGTCTTGTTGGAAGCTGGACATCCATACACAGTCTGCTCAGATCTCTGCATTGCCCTTCCCATGGCTTCCCATGGGGAGGTGGAAGCAGCTTGTGGCTTCTCTGTGGTGGTCCCCCACTCCCTAATACATGCACAGACTTTTTTTTTGTTGTATTCTAGCATTGTGTCTTTGTAATTTTGGCTTTCTTGCCTTCAAGAAAAAAAGGCTGGAGGGTCTAAGGTGTTGCAAACTTGTTTAATCATTTTGTTTTTTTTAAAGAGTATTATTACCTGCTAGTTGTTTTGTTGGGGGTTTCTTTCTAGAGTCAACAGTCTCTGTCAATATTAGTAAAGTGAATATACTTCTCCTCCCCATGTGTTACCAAGGTCTGACTTCAGAACATAACCTTTCAAATGCAAAGACACATTAAGCTATCAGGCCAGTCTTTAGAGCCAGTATCCCAGACTTTGATTCATATGGGACTGCTTCCTGGCTACTCTGGAGACTGGGCACTACATAACAGAATTAATTTGTAGCACAGCACCTTTTCAATGAAAATTTTCATTAGCAAGCCATAAGTAAATGCTTCTTTGGGAGCAAGTGAAAAGCTGAGAATTTTATGAGGAGAATTCAGATGCACAGGATGGAGTTTTCCTATTTAGATCATGGAATCACAGAATACCAGGTTTGGAGGGGACCTCAAGGTCCAACTTTTGGCAAATGCACAGTCTAGACAAGATAACCCAGCAACTTGCCCCACTGAAAAATGTTCAATATCAGGAAATCCAACACTTCCCTGGGACAATTATGTCAATGGATGACTGTTCTCATGGTAAAAATTTTTCCACTTGTGTCATATGTTAAAATCTGCTCAGGAGTAACTTGTACAAATGATGCCTTGCTTGTTTTGTGTGACTCCTTGTAAAAAAGAGGTCTCCATTTTTTTTGTAGCCAGTGCTTGAAATATTGGAACAGTCCCTAATCCTGATGCATATCTGGGAATAGATAGAACTGCAGTATCTCTTTCATGACTAATTATAAAGCATGTGAGTAAACAAGGGTTATTCTTCTCTTTTGATATTAGCATGTGAGATTGAGTAGGCAACATCGCAAGGCAACTTTGTTTTTGTAATCACATCACACTTACTTACAATTTTCCAGTCTTTTTTTTCTTTTTTTACTCAGCATCATGGGTGTAAAATAAATTTACCTAGCATCTTGCATGACAGAACAGATACACTATTATAAGATGAGATATGGAAAGGAAGTGTTTCTCTGCATTCTTACTGCCACAAACACTTGTTCCCAGCATGGTGGTTACTATAGTCACCATCTTCTCTCTTAAAGGCAAGTAAGGCTAGTAAAAGAATACATTACTCAATATCGTCTGTCTGATAACTCTGCAGGCTGCAGGATAATGGCTAAGGAAGCAAGACATGGGACAGTGACAAATACAGCAAGCATTCTTGGAAGGAAAGGATTGCAAAGGCAGGAGTGTTGGTCTTGTCTTGTGCAATAACATGTTACATTTGTCAGCATTCATGCTGAACCAATGCCACCTGCATAGTTGCTGATGTACTTCTCATCTTGAGCTTGCATAGAAAGAAAACTTGCCTCTTGAACTACTGTGGGATTAAGAAAACTGTCTCTGTGTGTATTAATTGTGTATCTAAAAAAAGCTGATCATCCCTTTGATGATGGTACAGGTACAGGAGGAAGAAAATACAGTATCTTGTCTACTTTAAAACTGAAGGTCTGTGATAATAAGAAAATAGAAACACCTCTAAATTAATCCAAATGTACTATCACTTTACTGAAAAAAAACAATAATATAGGAAATTCACCTTCATTTTAATTGAAGGAGATTGTTTTTTCTCAGAGCAGCTGCACTATATGGACTTACAGATCAAAACATACCCTTATTCTATAGTTAAAAATGCTACCAGCTTCACTCTTCATGAAGAGAGCTTACCTGAAAGAAAAAAGTATATTTTCTCTAATATTTTACTTTTTGCTATCAAATTGTGCTGAAAAATCTCAGCGAACAATACTTGAACCTATGTAAAATTCCCCTACTAACAATTTTTTAAAAACTGTAGCTTATGTTTTCCTGTATTTATGTATTTATGTGCTACTCATCTTTTCCAAAAAACAGAAATAAATAAGTATGCTAAATACAGCTCACCACAGTAGTATTCGGTTTCAAGTGTAACAATTAAAAGGCCAGAATTAAAGCATTTACTTAATTTGATGGGAGTGTTGACTATAAACATGGAATGCACAACATAGGAAACAGAAACAGCATTTGTCTGAGTAACTTATTCCTTCTGAAATATTTGTGCGGCTTTTACTCGCTACATCCTCAGCAGCTGGAAAGCCCAGCTAGAGCTGCCCTTTGCAGAGACCGTAGCTGCCATTAACAGTCGCTTCAGGGCTAAGGCGTTTGCCTCCCCGCTAGTGCTGAGCGCTCCGGCATGAGTACACAGCTTTGGTAGCTTCATGCTGAGAGGAAGTGAAGGGACGAGATACACTTTGCTTGTGAGCCTGAGAACGTTTATTTCCCGCATAGTCGCAGCGATGGTCGGAGCGACCGTTCCCAGAGCGGTGCAAGGCAAAATGGCCAATGGACAATGAAAGCATTGGGTTAAATAGGGGTGGAAATCCCCCTCGCCCAATGGGGACAGACAACAGGGGAGTGATATGGATCATAACAGCCTATGGGAACATAACAGAGGTGGGTACAGTGTTCTGGGACAAATAGGATTGCAAAGGTGGGGTGATTGACACAGAACTTTCAAGAAGAATCAGGGAGTGAATACAAGATTGACATGTAAAAGCTCCTGTGGTAGACAACTTGGAGCAAACCATTGTGAGGGAAAATAGGGGTATAGAGAACCAACCTAACTAACATTAATAAAATCCTAACTAAACCAACCCAACCTACAACATATTCATATGAAAAAAGGATTAAGTAAGTCAGAATAGAAATTGTTTAAATGTAAATTAACTCAGCCTCAGTGTCTTTTAGTTTTAGAAACAAGTTTGACACAGTAAGTGAATATTCATGCTCCAGAGCAAGCGCTTTTGAAGAGAGTTGGAGTAATGCATGTCAATGAACAATTAAAAGCATTTTTCTGACATGAACTGATAATCTTGCTGTCTTTAACAACAGAGTTACATAAAGAGACAGAGTTACACAGCTGGTATCTTAGAATTTATAAGATCCAAACTGAATGGTGGGGAATCAGCTAACTGCTGTCTGCAGGAGGGAGGCCTGAAAATGAGAAGAGTATTAAGCTACCTGGTGTCTTTCTCAAAGAGACGCCTTAAGGCTGATGGTTGCACAGATCTCTTTGGACTCCAAAAGAGAATGAGATGAGGGTTGATGCTTCACATTATTTTCTTTCATTCAACAAACAGACAATGCCCACATGACAGATAGGGATCAAAGGGCTCCTTCCGTTCATGCAGCAAGAACTGTTTATTGTGAGCAGAGAGAAGGAGGCAGAGTAAGTAGGAAATACAGTAGGTCTGGATAGAAATAACTCTTCCTGACTTGACAGAGTACTTTAAGAATGGGATTAGAAGTATTGCAGACCCCTAGTTTTTTGAATCCTTATAATTTTTAATTAGAAAGGATTTTTTAATCCTAATGTTTTTTAATCCTATAAAATTTTTAATGGATACAGGTCAGAGCACTACTTTTATAAAAGCAAAACCTCAGTCTCCACTAAGCTCTGAATCAAATCTCATAATCTTACTAATGAAAGAATTTTCTTAATTCAAAGAATATAAAATAAATCAGCACATATATAAGAGTCTTCCAGTTTTACGTTAGGCTTATTAATGAAATGCTGTATTTACCAAATGTAGCAGTTATAGGGCAATAATCCACTACTTAGTAGGAATCAATCTGCCTTTGTCCTTATGTTTCCTTTCTATTCATTTGCTCTGGCTTCCAGTCAGGAAAAAGTATTAAGACTTATATTATGTACATATTTTCTTCAAATTAAATATTTCTATAAAGAAATTAATAGAAATACAGTATTTGAAAATTTAGCTACTTGTAAATGACACTGGTTAGGAAGAGTCCAAGTAAGCACATAATAGCAACTGATAATAACTGTCTAGGTGATTACTTTATTCTACTAAATAGTCATCCTGACAGTATGCAGAATATTGTATCGATTTATTTTCAGTGTGTAAAAATATGACTAAAATCACCTAAATCGAATCCTATTTCATTTTGAACGAATTCTGTCACTTTTGTAGACCCTTTACTTAGATTTTGGAAATAAATATTTAGGATGAAATTATAGATTAAATAGTCACACAGTAGTTGCCCATTATAATAGTCCAATGACTGTTTTCTGACCTTTGTATCAACAGTACTGTAGGAAGTGTTTTGGACTTACATTCAAGTATTTTTTTTAAGAGTAGCTGAACAATGTTAGCATTATCTTCTCGTAATCCTGCACAGCAAGTCAGAGAAGAAAATAATAACTCTGAATCTCCAAGATAAATCGTCACTCAGGAACATCTGGGACTTGTCCCACACAGTTGTCTGTGTACTGTGCTATCCTGGTATAGTTTGATCTGCATGTTACATCTACAGTGGGATCCATAGCTACCTTGCACAGCAGCGACCACTTGATGAAAGACTGAAGTTTTCTGACACCTGCTCAGATAGTCTGTAAACCACTGTCAGATTTGGACTTATGAAAGATTTTCTCTCTTGACACTGGCAGGACCTCTGAGGAAGAGGAGCATTAGCTACACTGCTGTGCTTTCCTTCTTGGGCAAGGAGGAATAGCAAATGCCTCCTTACCACACAGCTGACTGGAGGGCAGGGCAACAGCCTTGCTGTTTGAGGTAGAAACTCCCATCTCTTCCCTCTTGAGACACTCAGGAGTGCCTTTTTGTGAGAAAACACACAGGCCAGACTTTTCACTGGAGAATTCACTGACCTACCAGTGCTGCTTTTATGGCCAGCATTAACTAGAGGTGATCAAATACATAATAATTTGCAAAATGCAAGTCTTGTTCCACCCTACTTTGTGTCCTGAGCTGCTAAACAAGAACGCATGCAGACTTCTTTTAGAAACAGTTCTTTTTCAAAAGGGCATGCCTCAATTTGTCAAAAGATCTTAGAAAACAGTAAGTGAGCAGTGCATTTTTGCCTGCCTGCATAAAAGAACTGCTTTTATTACTATGTTTTATGTTCTTTAAAACCCGTACAAGCACAGTGGGGTGGGTTTTTTCTTATCAAAAGAAGCATAAATTCAACAACAGGCTTTAAGCTGTGGGCTTTAAGCCATAACAATTTTTGAAACATACTATGAATTGTAAAAATAAAAAGATAATGCCTGTGCCTCCTGCAAACCTAAGTTCGAATCTCTACCTAGGCTACAAGCAAACACAAACATGTGGTTCTGATCCTGTTTTTCCTCTTTTGCATACATCACAGAGCTGTTGCAAACCAGCATGACTTGGAACATCTATTAAAGGCACCAAATGGTAGTTAAGAAGGGCAGTTTGTAAAGGGCAGGTGAAGCTGTAGTGAAATGCCCTGGGGATGGGAAATAAATGGTCAAGGAGCATGAAGGTACAGAGGGAGTGATGTAGAAAGTAAGTGCATGTTTTTTGCTTTCCATTGTAAACATTTAGTTGTCTTCACCTGTTAATAACCAGTTACACAGAGCTTGTGTTTTTTAATCCTTTAGTTAACATCCAAACTTGAGCATTCTGTGCTGGCAGCACATACTGCAAACTGTTTTGAATTACAAAAATTATAGAGAATTTCCTTTCAATTTCTGCCTCATAGTATTTAATTCCTGCAGACATGAAGTCATGTGGCCTTTCTGAATCTAGATACTAAAACAAACTTGTGTCTGAGAGCACAAATGTTTTACCTTGATTTCTTATATCCTGGGCAAACTGCGGAGTCAGGACTTGTCCGTCCAAAAGCTACATCTGCATGAAAGCACATAGGCACTGTAAGTGACTGTAGCATACTAGAAAAAGAAAAATAAAAATAAAAAAAAAGAAAAATAAATAGCAAAAGAAAAAGTAAAAGAGGAAAGAGCTGCTAGATTCTGCATTCTACAGTTCATCTGGTTTTTGGTTTCATGTTTTGAAAAAATCTAAATTTAGGAATACATATGCTACTATGTGGCCCAGTACTCAGATCTCTTCAGACTCCCATTTCCAACTATTAGAGTTAGGCACCTGAAATGCATTGTAATGGGAATCTGGAACCCATAAGAGTATAATAGTTCTAAAGAGAAGTAAAGAAGTAAACATTATTTGGTAAGGGGTAAATGATATTCGATGGAAAGTTTAGAGGGAAGTAAGAAAAAGCAGAATCTCACACAGTGGAGAATAGGATGAGCTCATTGACATGGCTCTTCTTCTTATTTCTTACCCAGTTAGTTAGACTAAATGGGTCCACCTAAAGGTGGTGCTAGAAATGGGTTTCATTCTTTCATAATATTAAGTGTCCTTGCGAGTAATCTCCACAAGGATGGTATACAGTGATGAAGGAGAGTAAGAAATCCTTAGATTTAGAAAGCAAAATTTCTTAATAAGAGAGCATAAGCAAATTTCAAGGCCAGGTTGCGCCTTTCCTATTGCTACAATTGTCTCTCTCTCTCTTTTTTTTCTTTTTTTTTTTTTTTTTTTTTTTTTTTTTAATGCAAAACAACTGCAAGATTCCATCTTGTGTCAATAGGTAATGGTGAAGACAGAATGTAATATATATTTTCTGTAACAAGCTGTTGTCCTGGACCACGTAAACAACTCTGATACTGTAATGCTAGGATTGCCTCAAAAGCAACAAATAGGAGCAGGATGAGAGTTTCTGGAGAAGCAACCACCCTCTTTGTATTGCACAATCTCATCAAGCCATATCAGGGGTATAGTTTCTTGGAAGTCAAACCAACTCAGGATAGTCCCATGGCAGGATAGGGGTGAAGTGCCTCAAGCCAGCACTGACAAACCTTTGTTAGCCTGGATGCCAGTTCCATGCACAAACTCATTAGTTGCAGATGTCTCCTTTCACTGCTATTAGGTCTTCAGACTGCATTCCCACTTTAGTGCATTTAACCTGGAAAAACATATAAATAACTCATGCTTGAAATACAGTAGCATCTAGCAATACTAAAACCCCTGGAAGTGTTAAAGGCCAGGTTGAATGCAGCTTTGAGCAACCTGGTCTAGTTGGAGGTGTCCCTGCCAATGGCAGGGGTTGAAAATAGATGATCTTTAAGGTCCCTTTCAACTGAAACCATTCATGATTCTACTATATGGAGAGACATGGAGCTGCTGGAGAGAGTCCAGTGGAAGAGCACAAAGATAATTATGGGACTGGAGCATCTGTATTCTAAGGAAAGGCTGAGGGAGCTGAACTTGTTCCAGCTCAAGAAGAGATGACTGAGAGGGGACCTCATCAATGCCTATCAGTATCTATCAGTATCACTGGGTGGTTCAAGGGCGTGGATCCAGGCTCTGCTTGGTGGTGCCGAGCAATAACACAACAGGCAACGGGCACAAACTGTTGCACAGGAAGTTCCAGCTGGACATGAAGAAGAAATTCTTTACTGTGCAGGTGAACAAGCACTGGAACAGATTGTCCAGCGACATTGTGGAATCTACCTCACTGGAGATATTCAAGAACTAGCCAGACACAATCCTGTGCCATGTGCTCTGGAATGAACCTGCTTGAGCAGGGAGGTTGGACCAGTTGGCCCATTGTGGTCCCCCCCATTGTTGCCCATTCTGTGATTCTGGGACATGCAGAGGGTTAACAAACCTCTACATTAAGTTGATAGATCCCACTGTCACTACAGCCTGGACAGTTGATTGTTTTCTGGTTCTCAGTCTTTTCCATTTCATGCATTTAAACAGATCTTACGCTTCCCTGTAACAGAGGTGGAGGCAATGATCACTGATAATTTCTCCAGGAGGAAGCAAAACTTTCTGGCATACAGAGTTATCTGTGTTTACACAGTCATACAGCTTAATTATTGACCATGATATCATTTCTTTCAAGGCTTTACCTTTCTTAGATGGATTCACCTTCTCCAGCATGATGTTTTGCTTTGTATTAAGAGATGTTCTACTAATCTGGGACATAGGGTTTCTTGAGTTTGGACAGTGAGAGGCTAATGAATGGCCCATTGTTTTTTATTACTTTGGCTTCCTTTTCACCTCCTCAGAAACAAATGTATGTTTCAAAGCATCTCCATGGAAGAGTATTCCATTGCCCTTTACCACTTTTCTGCTTCCTGTATCACACAGTTTTTTCTTGAGCTTTTATCAGTGCAGAAGGCTGTGCCATCCTCTGTGATTCTGTTAAGTTCAGATCTATCACAAGACAGTAGAGTGTAGAAATTTTGCTGTAAATAGAAAGACATTGAGTTCACTGCTGGTGAATAACTTTGCAGTTGTATTTGTCCCAAAACAACAACTAAGATTAGCTTTCACAGGAGGAAAGATCAGGGTGACTCACCACTAAAAGGCAAAGGTACTAACCAAAGGCAACTTTAGCAGCTCCCTCAGTGAGCAATATTTTCTTCTGTTGGGAGAGAATTATACAACCTAGCATAACCTACCTCAGTGAACTCCATCTCACAATCTGAACTGCACAGAAAGTAGATGAAAATGCAATGTAGAAATTGTGGTCTAGCTGAAGGGAGAACGAAGCAGACTGAAGGGAGACGAAATTGTGTGTTGGACTAAAGGATCTAAACTGTATAACTGAGCTACCTGTGGTGGTCCCTCCCAATAACTCCCTATAACTTCTAAGTACCCAGAATCAAATTATGAAAAGATTCAAGCCTAACTGCAAGGAGAGGTGCTGTCTTCCTAAAGCTCTGTTCTTGGAAGAAAAAGGTTAAAAGAGGAAGAATGGCAAGGAAGATAGTGGATTCACTCAAGTGACCTTACAGCTGGGAATGCCAAGGCCTGGAGAATATCAGTGTGGGAAACCATATATTAAACCTACTGCTGTTTATCTTCTATCTGTTTGGAGAAGAATTTCTGTGTAGAGATAACATAAGTGTTTACAGAGACTTGTAGGCCATATCCCAGACATGCTTCAGCTCCCAGTTGGGAGAGAGATCAAAGCAGGGACCATAAAAAGCACAGGGAGATCACAGCATGGTGCTAAACTACGCGTGCTCAGGCCCTGGATAAACGGGCACAGCAGCAGCCCTGCTGCCTGCTAGGACTGGACTGAGCCTGATGGTGCCTGTGCCCTCACTCGTGTCTCTGCTGCCCAGCCTTCTTTCAGGATCCTCCAGTTAGTGAGGTAATTGAGTAAATTTATTCTTTGCATTTCAGTGCGGTTTTTCTGTGGTTGCTCTCAGTCACCTGTGTGATGATTCTGTTGATTCACACAGCTGCAAACTGGTGTCAGGGGTCTGTTATCAGCAAACTTTCTCTAACAGACAGGCCTCATGAGCTGTCAGATCTGGAAACAGGCAACAAACATAGTCTCATTCTGGACAAGGAAGACCTTTCCAGCTCCATCCTTTCTACTCATTCTCCCTACCTAATGAATGAAAGTAAGACACCTGTTTTGATGAGGCAAAGTTTTTCAGCTCTTTTCATAAGTGTTGAAATAAGAGTATTTCTGTTTTTGCAGGCATTAGCTATATTATCCACTAGCAGCTACTCACAACAACTGAGAATAGGAAAAAACTGGAAATGGACATTACTGTCCTCCTTTCCGTACAGAAGGTCCACTGGGGCCCTTTAATGCTAGTATAGGAGTCCTTGTGAGGATCTCATGGCTAAAGTAGTTGAGAAGTAAATACTGGCAACCATGGGTGTGACTTCTGTTATCTTGTTCTTTTATCTAGAAACTGTGTAGGAAGGCCTTCTCTCTCTTATGGTCTGCAAACTGGGAAAATATTGTAGGAACAGCTTAATCTCTTATGTCAAGATCATGGTGTTAGCCGTTGATCTTTTCTCTTCTGTTGGAGGTGCCAACTTCATTGTTATATGAACAATTACATGAAAACCCTGATGGTCCAGTGTTTTGACTAATCTGCAAATGCTTAACTGAGGTTCCTCTTTGTGTCCCTTACAACTGAGGCAAGAGATTCCTCACAAGATCTTTTGCTCTCAAAACATATATAACCACTATGAAAATCTGCTTCGTTTGATGGATTTCCTTTTGTTACCAACTTCCTGGATACTATCTACTTTATTCAAGAGGCAACATTTTTTCCATTGTCCCATCACCATTACAAGAACCTGTTTGTCTCTTTTCCATTTATCTGTCAGTGGCATTGCTCCTGTGTTTCCCTTTAGAGTCATAATGAGCCAGGTGCTACAGTGTTCCCTCATTTTGTGATCAAGGACAGCAGCATCATATAAGGCAAATAGGTTTTCAGGAGATGTAAACAGATTACCACCTCAGAGTGACTGATAAATGTCAGGAAGAAACAAGGTCTGGTGTCCGGTACTGCCAAGCACTTCAAGGTCATGCTAATGAGCCCTGTTAACAGAGGAAATCAAAGGCCAGGAATTCATTATTGTGTTTGAAAAATAATGACTGTGAAGTAGAATTAAAATAGGAGAGGTGTCAACATCCTTTTTACTAGGATTTTCACGGAAAATTCAGTCAGATGTTGGCAGTGTTCTTTATAATTTCTTGAATCACTGAAAAGAGGAAGAGGATCGCAGGCCAAGGCTCAAAGTTCCTTGGTCCCAGATTTGATAGACCAAGAGCAGTTCATAACTGATGGTCTAAGGCCATAGGAAGGAAGCACAGGGCTGTACTAGGGTGCAGCTCTGGCCCTGGTCTGTGTGATCAGGCAGTGCACTGAGTCTCAGCTGCCTGAGACAGTGCCCAGGTGCTGGGAAGTGTTCAAGGCAGAAAGAGCCTCTAGCAACCAAAAACAGCAACCAAAGTACAGGATAGGAAACCAAGCTAGATGAAGAGATAGAAGGAGAGTAAACTGGGTGAAATGGATATAAGAACAAACTTACTATAGAAATAAATGAATAAATTTCAAAATAAAGGAGGGTTACACAGTGTTAGGCTTTTCTAGATAGTCCACCAGTAATTCCACAAAGAAGAAATCCCAGGGGAGTCAGCACACATTCCTCCCTGGAAGACTTCTGTAATCTCTATCATTTCCTCAGGATGCCCCTACCTTGTTGAGAAATGATTGAAGTAGTTCAGACTGTAAGGAACTGTGGCTTACCTGCCAGAGCGCTCTACAACATTTAGTAAACATAACTGATGCAGCAGATATAATAGACACCTCCATGTAGATAAATCATGTGAAAAAAAATATTTCTTTTACCACTGGGGTAAGGGAGAAAGAACTGCTAAAAATTTAGAGCTTTGACCATACTGAACTGCTCAGCAGTAAAATATGTTAGTATTTCCCTGGAAGGAAAACACTTGATTCAGGCAGAAGCACAGTATCACTCATATCTTTTACCTCTCTGTTAACAGCACAAATGAAAGTGTGAAGTGTGGATGTGACTTGACCACTGTATAATGCCAGAACTAATTTTTGACTACCTATAGCCCAAACCTCCTGAAATTCTGGAGGTTACTGTATGCACATGTGGAGCCACCACCTATCTCTGCACAAGAGTGCATGGAAATTCTTTCTTGTAGCACTGACAAGAACTTATATTTCTTTCCAGGTTCTTTAGTTGTGATCTGAAGTATTTTTTTTTCCACCTAGAATGATATTATATGCCTGATCTTCATCTTTACTGTTAATTTCTGATCCCTTGTAGCTTAGCTTTACTGTCTGTAGTATCAAAATTAATTTATTGTCAAAGGCCACATTTTGAATTAGGATCAAAAATGTTTGTGTTCCCAGCAAAACCAATTTTCATTTGTAGGTTGAAGAACCCTGAGGCTTTCTTGTGTCTACAGCACTCTTTGTCTGGCAAGGTTGAGCTTTTAACTTAGCACTAGCTTTGTCTTTGCAGTAGTATCTATGTTGCCATATGCCAGAATCAGTAATTTAAATTTAAAACGTCTCTTCCATTTTATAAAAATTTATGATGTATTTAATGTAATATTCCCTCTGTTTTATTGCACGAGGTCAGTATGTTTTTGTTGCCCTCTACATAGCTTGAAGATTTCAATGTGTGTTCTTCCTTTTCAGCCAATACCATCTAAGTGCAGTGGCTTTAAGAAGTGGTGTCCTGGTTCCTGTCCAGATCAGTGACAGCAGGCATGACCAAGACCATGTTATTAAATAACATCTTACATCATTACCAGGGCAGAGGGAAAGGCACTCTCACTCTTCTGAGAAATGGTGGTCCTTTCCAGTCAGGAGAGCAACTATGGCCATGGCTGCGCAAGGATCCTTCCACCATTGTTGTCGATGTTCCTGGGTTTGGTGAGCAATTTCCATGTATATCACCCTCTCTTTGCGCACTTTAGTTATTAATATTGTTGCTGTAACTGTTCATTTTCTTTCCTTATTGCTGTTTCCCATAAATTGTTCCTATCTCAACCTGTGATTTTCATATTTTTGTGCCTCCAATTCTCAACTTCATCCCCCAAGAGAGAAGGGGAAGGGGAAGTGGGGTAAGCAAATAAGTGGTGTCTCATTTGAGAGTCTTAGTGAGGGACACTGAATTGAGGAGTATTCTTCCTGTCATGGCAACTGGTTATTTTACACTTTGAACAAATGCATGAACTAATACCAATGATAGCAGACAAAATGAAATAAATAGATATTTATGGTTACCCTGTCTTTTCCTGCTTGGTCTCCTCTCTGTGCAATAGCTGACACTGTGGTAGATTATAATTTCATAGGTAAACTCTTAATGAAAGCATTTCCTCTTACACAGAAGTTTCAGAGCCAAATGGAAACAGTAGCTTGACCAAAAGTTGTAAGACCAAGGACTCATGCTACAGTTATTCTTCTACACAGACAGCATTGTCTTTCTGTGTTGCTTTGTATGAGTAAATTCCAGCACCACCTTCTATGTGTTTACCTGCCAAAGTAGAGGATAGAAAAGGCCTCACTACACCAATTTCATTCCTCTGCTTTCTTGGTAGGCCTGATTTAAAGTAAAGTCTCTGTTCACTAATCCTATTGCATTTGTGAGGGAAGAAGTGGAGATTGATGAGGAGTGTGTAGACCTGAGGTTCCATTCTCTAACCTGAGAAGAGCATAGACAAAGCAAATTGCTTACTCTCAGCTGTTACAGGAATTTTCCTTCTCTGGAGCTGAGTTCTCCTGAGCAGTGTACACAGTGTGACCTAGTGAGCACAAAGAAAAAGGCTAGCCATATGGCTTTACGTTGTTCAGGTAATTTAAGGAGTTTAATAATTCCTTAAATACTTTCTTATTCTTAGGAAAGCACATTTGGAAAGTATTGATTTAAGTGTTATTTCTTTATTTTCTATGCCATTGCAAAACCAAGCCTTTTCGTGATTAAAGCTCAGTGTGCACTAATGTCTGTACAGGCACCGAGTACAAAGTGTTTCCCACCACAGAGAACTCCCCTGTGACTCACACTGAAGCTGGTAGGACCACTTTGCAGTTCTTCTGTTCACTGTGGTGAACAGTAGAAGGGCAGAACTCATACTGACAGTGTTTTTTATATAAACAAGTCTCAGAAAAAAAGATCATCACTCATGGATGTTGCTATGATACCAGAATCACATAGGCTCAGTGTCATTCAGGGAAGTGCAATCCCTGAATGTACACTAGGGTTTTCTGCAGCCCACAGGCAGACACAATTTTTATTTATTAAATATAATATTTATAAGTATTTATTAAAACCTACCATTCTAACAATATGTTCATTTGCTGAACCCTAAACAATAATCAATGCTGAAGTAGTGTAGCTGTACAGTACAGTGTGGGTTATGTCATTGTTTTGGAGTTAAAGACAATAATGAGCATCGTTTTTCTCTTCTTTCTACCAGGTTAAGGCTGTGATGACATCCTATGCATTCCACCTTTTCCCCCCCTATTACACTGGCACTGCTATAGTGCACCACTATAATGGAATTTAGAATTTGGATTGTCTTTTGGTCCCAGAAGAATGACACCTATGTAAGGCAGACTAAAAAATAACTTTTAATAGTCCAATAAAATTATGGTGCTTGCTAATGCTTAGCATCTACTTCCAGTCCCAATAGCTCAAAAACCAGCATTTAGGGGAAATTTCTGTGGAGTTTAATAAGGAATGACAAGCTTTCTATCAGATGGTTAGAACTACCTAAAAAACACTGTAACAGGGATGTAATGCTCCATTGTTAGCTGCGCTAAATTTCTATGGAATCTTACTGATTTCTTTCTTGTTCAATTCAATAAGACTTTTCCATAGAAAAAACATGCACACTTACTGCAGCCTACACAGATACAAGGCAGAATATATCTGTATTGTTTAATAGGAGGTAAAATTGCTACTGTTCTGTTACATACAAGGTGGGAGGTCTCTGCTGCATAAATTCCAAGCATTTGATATTCAACAAAAATCAGTTCATACTAAACACACTTTGTTTCAAAAAAATATTATAACTCAGGCTTAACTAACAGCAACCTCCATAGTATTCACAAAGGTCTCTCTAATGATTATCAGCCTTAGAAGAAGAAAAAGAGTGGATTTGTGCCTGCCAGATATATTATTGCTAGGGTATAGTAATAGCATAGGTGAATTTAGGTGCTCGTGGTGAGTGCTTAAAAAAAAAAGTCAAGTACAACTCTGAAAAAAACAATGTGAAGTTCTGTACAAACACATAGGAAAGCCATGCTCATTTAAAGCTCTATTAGCAGCACAAAGGAATAGAAGAAGCTGATACTGCACTTGACACTAGCAGCAGTGCCAAGGCTCACTCACATCAGAGGGTCTGGGCTTCCTGCCAGAGGGCCTGCCAGCAGGAAAACTGGTAGTGATGTTGTGAGAACAAGAGCACATAAACATTAAAAACAGATACCAGGCCAAAAAGCACATAAGGTTGCCCCTGTTCTTTATGCAGCAAGAACTCTGAGACCAAATTTTACTTCTTCAGTGTCATGGACGTGTAATTCAGTGCCTTTCCTTCCAGATATAAGGACCGCAGATTCCGTGATTAGTAATTCTGTGGCAGAATCTTTGTCTGCTGGACAGAGTCCTTTGATTGAAAATTCATCATTTATAGGCAAGACACTTGAAGAGAGAGTGAAAATTGGTCTCAGAAAATTTCTCAGCAGCACTGGTCCTTGCAGATGTTTTTTCTGGACAAAGGCTGATGTAGCGTAATATGCCCTAAGAAGACTTCCCTCTTTGCCAGAGATTTTCATCTCAGGACACCTAACACATGCTAAGGTTTGTTTGCAGCCTCGATTGCCAACAAAGATGAGGAAGTGTGTGCTCCAGAACTGTATGAGTAAGGTCAATGCCAACCACAGATTCCTATACTCAACAACCACAGATCCCTGTATGCAACTCAGGTCCCAAGAGCTTTCTGAAATGGCCCGAAGGTGAGCAATGCCTGCCGATCTAATCTGCTATAAATGTATGCTAAATATAGTGAAAATGTGGTGAATTAGTATTTCTGCGTCTCCCAGCCTGGTAGGTGCTTCTAAACCGAGTTACGGCATCCTTGTCTCATCAGCATATTGGAGAGAAAAACACCTTAGGGTCCTATATCTGTGTTTAGTTTTGTCTTCTGTCAATTGAGTCCCTGGTTCTTATTTGTTCTTCTGTGTTCTTGTTTCAGTTTTGGGTCTGGTTTGTTTGTGTTTCGTACAAATTAGTCACACAGAGAAATTGCTTTGTTTGAATCAATGTTTCTTGCCATAAGCGTGCTGCCTTTCTTCACTAAATTTGTATTTTAACTATCAATATTTTGGTGCTCCCAGGAGTTTTTTGTTCATGGAGCTCAGGGTATCTCACAGCAGCAGATCCCTCTTTTGGAAGATCTGTGTCAGAAAAATGGTGTGGAAAAAGATCATTTTAATATCATTCAAAAAGCTTGCAGATATTTCAAAATACACAATCAATATAGTAAAAAATTAGAATTACACCTGGTGTAGAGCTAAAGTAGTGTAAACATGAGTACACAATTAAAATTAACATCATTTCTGAGCAAAGAAATAGCAATTTTTTTTTTCCATGGTGCAGGCATTAGGAGAACAGGGTGAGATAAAGCCTAAAGTCATGAAATTAAGATGCCTCAAAGGGGAAATGGGGGAGCTGATCTCCAGTACAGGCTAATCCTTAGCTCATCTAGCTAGTAGATAGATCATAATGCTCATTTAAACCCTGAAGAGGGAAAGAAACCCAGAACTGGTCAGTCTTCCTTGTATCAGCAGCTTGTCTCCAGCAGAAAGAGTGGTGATCCCAGGGCTTTGGCAGGCATTGCTGGCACAGAGCCACACAATATTAATCTGGCATTCTATTAAAAGGCTTTACTTCTTCCTGAAGAGGCATGATTAGCACTGTTCCTTCATTTAATGTTGCTGCAAAGCTTTAACCTTTCTCACACCAAAAATGTAGAAAATTGGGACCCCAAGCACCTATTCACCATCCCAAGCTGCTGCAGTTCCTAAAGAGAAATGTTGCTGCCAGGGTGTCTTGTAATGGCCATCAAAGCTACTTCAGTAGCTTTAACCAGAAGTAATTATTTTCATTAATTTTTTTGTCGGTATAGAATAGAAACTCGTGCAGGCCAAATTCTGATCTCACTTACATCTTGTCAAATCTCGAGGAACACTTCAATAGTTGTAAAAGAAATGTAAACTCTAAGTGGTCTATAGCCTGAACATCGAGAACATAAATAGGAAATTTGCTGTCACTTCAAACCAAGTCAATAAAGCTAACACAACCATACTTTATTTCTTTTAAGAGAAATGTTAGTGGCCACAAACATTTATTTATCATATTTACAAACTTTTCTGTACAAATGCAAATACAAATGAACAAAATACAAGCAAAGAAGAGGAAAGATTTGTCAAAAATGTGATTTTTCCTTTTGTGATGCTTTTGTGTTGAACCCTATAAAAAAATGAAAGAAAAAAAAGGAAAAAAATATCAGTTCTTTGTTGCCATAGCAATAGATTCCCAGGGTGAAATTATATCATACTGCCTTTCTTCTAGGTTTCTGCTATGTGCTATCACCACCCACTCTCCTTCATTACAGTGAATAATCAGCAAAACCTCCCCACCCCCAGCCTTTATTCATCTGCATGTTTTGGGGTGGAGGATGCAATAGTTATTGTTTTGACAGGTGTAGAGAAGAGAAGTGAATTCTCAGTGTGCTGCGGGAGCATAGGATGTGCTGCCTGAAATGTTTCCAGTCCGGTCCCCTTTGACAACGCCTGTGAGCAGCCGTCCATCCGCAGTCTCGTGTCTCTTCTGGACATGCACTAACTGCTGGTGTCAGCTCTACAGCACTGCTCTCTGTCTCTTGGGAGAGATGGGAATAAGCACCTGCACTAGCTCCGCATTGCCAAAACAATATCAAGTTTGAAGTACAACCCTGATTTTCTTAGGTAAAGTGCTGTTGCATTTATTCAGTGTGTCACCTTTCCTTTGCACCACAGCAACTCAAAATTAACACCTCCATAGCAGACCAACAGGCCAAGAGCTTGCAGAACACACTCCAAAGTCTGAATACTAGAACACAATGTAATCTAATTTTAACAGGCTTGCAAAAGGAAAAAAGAAAAAAAGCAAAAAAAGAAAAAAACAGAAAAAAAAAATACAACCAAAAAAACAACCCTCCTGGCTTCCATGTAATTATTCTGAAATTCTGAAACAATGTACTATTTCCACTCTCACACTCAGTATCTAGCCCAGCATTTGAACTGTATTTCAGTAGGATATAACTCTGTCCTGACTGGATATTTCTCCAAGGCTGGATTCACATATGCCTTTTTTTTAGCACTAAATCCTCCTAAGTCAAGTGGTTAAGTTAAACAGTTAATTCCTGTTAAATACTGACCTTGTTTAAATTATCCTGGTTCCATCACTTTGCAGAACCAAAACAATTTATCATAGTGATTAACAACAGCTGAAGAACTAGCTCTGGACAACTTTCTGACATTTAATATTACAGAATAGTTTTCACTTCATTTGGAATAGATGTTAGTGTTTTCTGGTTTTTCTTCTTGTTCTCACCACTCATGAAATGCAATGCAGCTGCAGATTTTCCAAGGCCATGGCAGAGACATGAGCTTCCTCATTCCTCCTCCTCTGGTTCCAATCCTTTTCCATTTACCACTGCTTTTGCTCCAGAGTCAGAGGTCCTGGTTGTGCAGCTGAGTCACCAATCCACCCATCTCCCTCGCTTGGATTCAAGGCAATCTCTCCCCTTGAGCAATATTTACCAGGTTTTAAATAGTAATTTCGAGTATTTAATTTTAATTTACTCATATGTCTTTATTATTCTTTCTTGTATCCTCACTAGATTTTTTCCTCATTGGCCAGATTGTAAAACATCATTGATTGTTTAAATAATAGTATGTAATGTTAAAAAAAAAAATAGAGAGAGAGAGAGAAAGAAAAAGAAAACAGAGCTTTGAAAGTGCTTCACATAGTATTATGCATTAGGTTTTTGCAGCAGCCTGATAGCTGAAGGTCATGTCTGCATGACAGAACTCTTTCTCCTTGCCTGTCAGTTAAATTAGTTGCTAAATATGGTTTCAGGTACAAGACCCATCATTGTTAATGCATGTCTTTGTTAATTCAAGAATAAGATGTTCTGAATGCTTACTTCGCATTTAATAATTCTTTGTGTATACAATAGTATCTATTTGAGCAATATGCATATAAATAATGTATAATTTTTGTAATGTGAATAGGAATGAATCATGATGCTACTTTTCTTATGAGAAAACTAGAATGATATTATGTATTTTAATGGTGGACCCATGCTGCTCCCTATGTCTTGAAGTCAGGGTGAGATTCTGGATTTGAAAAGCAGTCCCTTTAATTAAGCACATAAGTTTGACTTTCACCCTTCATTCTACAGGATACTACACACTGAGGTTACTCACCCAGTAGAGTGATTACAAACTCTCCAGCCTCTACTTATGTAAGCAGTGGTTTACTCCACCAGATTAACAGTTCATGTTGTTATGTCTGCTATCTAGACCTCCAGATCTACTTTGGTGAATCTCAGCTTCAGATTCCTGCAAGAAGTTTCCATAATAATAGGGGTCTCGGACAATCACTAATATGTAATAAAATATGTATTGTTTTTTGCAATACAGCAGTACCTCCACTTGTCACATCTGTTCTGTTTGTAGCTGAGAAGCCTCTACAGTATATGGAGAAGGAAAATCCTTCAGTGACTCAGGATGTAAAATCCTACTGGGACAGTTGAGTATATAGGTATATGGCTGCTGCTTTTCCTTTGAAAATTGTACAGAAAGAAGATAATCACTAAAATATACAACAGTAACCCATCCATTGTAGCACCTGAAGTCATTAAATAACTTGTTCAGCTTTATTTGTGATATAATAATAAATCAATTTAAGGGACGAAATACAAAATTAATTGAAGGCATGCTGGAAAAGATTCATTCATCTGAGAAAAATGGTTTTAACTCTCCTTTTAAAACACTCTGAACCATATATAATGGGAAGTGCTCAATACTGGCCCTCAGTGTTACATATACACCCTGTGTTAATTTGGAAATTATTGCTTTGTCCCAGAGTCATTCCTACACCAATTTTACTCCCAGCTACACCAGCAAAGATGTGCTATGAGGCAAACTGTCAGACCCTCTGATCCTCATTAGGCTTTTGTAACCATCCACAAGGTTGGACATATTAGTTTGTGTTACCTTGAACTAACAATGCAACTAGGTAAAATAAAGTGGAGGGGGAGGGTCTGGGGAAACAAACTTCAGCAGGCAATGGCTGAGTATCACAAGCAGTGCCACTTATATCAGACAAACTTAAAGGTCAAACTCAGAAACAGGAATTTCATCAGGACAGACTTTTATCTATACCACAGGAAAATTCAACTCACTTGATTAAAGTATTTGAACAGTATACAGCATCTCTTAATCAGCTCTCCAAGATTATGTATCCTTTACATAACAGAAGCCTCTTGTGGTTCTTTTTTCCTTTTGCTTGATGAGTCTGCCAGTTTGCAGAAGTTTAGTTGTGCTTCTGCCTAGCTCTCCACATGGCATACACACACAGAGAAAACCACTTGGCACAATCAGAGTGCATTGTGGGCAATACCTGGGCAAAGGAATCACACACAAAGGAAACTGAACACAAAATTCCAATTTCTTTCTTCAGAAATTAAGCACAATTATTTCATTGTCTGCTGTACATGTAAGCAAGATAGGCAGATGTAATGTATGGGCATGAAATATGCCAAAGATGATTACTTTAGCTCCCTAACATCTAGATTGCAATTCTATACAACTTCTGTTTGTTGTAGATTCATGCTTAGGGTTGTTTTGTCTTCAGAAATGCCCAAATACACAGAGCTGATGCTGCAAAACAGTCAAACAGACAGCTTTTTTTTCATATGCTGATGATTTCACACATAAGCATTTCACAAATAGCTGGAGAGTGCTATTCCTTTAACACTCCACCTATAGCTTGTCAGGGTTCCTGGCAGCTGATGTGTTCATCTCAGTTCATGATTTTCAAACTGCTGCCCAGTATTTTGAGCAACCTGGATCATGTAATAATTCCACAAAAGAAGTCTCCCACATTTCTACCTTTAAATATCACTTGCTAAATCTGTTCTGGTTTAGCACTAGTCTTGCATTATCAGCTTTCTCCAACAAAAATTGTGACAGGCACATGCAAGCACCAGTGTGAAGACTGAGTTTTTGATAAGTGTACAGATTTGAGATTCCTCTGGTAAATGTGCTGTTAAAACCAAAGAGATAGTAACACTTGCTGCAGTAACAAGGTATTTTTTGTGGACTCCATAGTAGTATATCTGTAATGCCAGACCTGCTGAGACAGGAAAAATCTGGGGCAGCATTTAAAAGGATTAATGACTTTAAATCCAGATTTTCACAGTGCATCCTTGAAGGAAACACTACTGTATAGGTCTTGTCTCACGGTATCTGACAGAGACAGTCTTAGAGTCTAACTGGAATAAGGAGTTGAGTGCTAGGATAACATCTTTTTTCAATCATCATCACTTATTTCAAGTCTTATACTGTGCACATCATGCAGATCCTACAGACATTCTTCATGTACAGTTTAATCATGCTTAGCTATAAAAGAAAAAATATTTTTAGCAACTAAATATATATTCATGGTTTGGGGATTAAACTCCAGCCTGCACTTCCCATGCCTAATCTGTAAAATGATACATTAAACACTACTCAGCATTTATTTCTAAGGATAAGGTTATGACCGCCACATCCCCGT
The DNA here is from genome assembly GCF_026979565.1 of Vidua chalybeata. Classification (NCBI taxonomy): domain Eukaryota; kingdom Metazoa; phylum Chordata; class Aves; order Passeriformes; family Viduidae; genus Vidua; species Vidua chalybeata. Next base: position 12,248,682 of record NC_071570.1, on the reverse strand, counting down.
ACCGTGCCAAAGGAATTTGAACCCACAGGTGGCTTTGGCAGGCAAAGAGCCAAGGCCACATGTCAGCAAGCACATCTACCTTCTAACACCTGACATCAGCAGGGAAAGTGGTGTGGGAAGTTTGGTGGGTTACACCACCAAAATAATCCACCACAGGCATTAACCTGCCAATCTCTTCTACACTTCACATGGGTTTCTATAAAGCTGGTTCTCGTGTATAATGAATGCATGGAGTACCTGTTCAGTATCTACATGTAAAATTACTTTACACCTAACTGTTACAGAGGTGTAGGAAAGGATAATTAAAGGAACCAATGTTTGCAAAGTATTTGGGGAGCACTGAATGAAAGTCATTGTATCAATTTAAGTTCCCTTATTAATTTTTTTTTCTTTTGTACATATGTATACTTTGATTTCTTTGTTTCTATACTGACCAGAATTGTAGAGATTCCTTTAAAAAAGAAAAGAGAATAAATATACATAAATACAGAACAGGAAATGCTACCTCATCCTGTCATTCATTACTTCATGAAACTTACTGATCTGTGTAAATATATTTTTGTTGTACCATATATTACTGATAGGTCTGATGAACTTTTATATTTCAACACTGAGTGGCAGGAAATCTAATGCCTATTGCATAAAAGCTGATGCAAAGCTCATGGTTTTATAACAGCAAATGTTATAAAATGTATTATTAAACATGCATATCACAATACTGAGATGCCAATCAAGTTCAAGGTTTATAGTGCAATATACAGTACAAGTAAGTCCCTCATGGTCCCTGTAAATTTCTTGAGGTAACATGGGAATTTCTAGGGATTTTCATCAAGTGTTTTGTTGACTTTTTCATTCAAATGTAGATTTAGAATATCCTTTGGCCTGACTGAAGAAAATTTATGAAAAATGCAGCTACATATTTGATTTGTTTTGTTTTTGTAGGAAACCAACTGTTTGAGCTCAGAGTTTAAAAGTCAAATAACCAAAGGATTTAGTTGTGCTACTTTAGAACACATATATTTTTGCCCCACAGAATGTTTTCCAATATGGAACAAAAAGGTATACTATTAAAAGTGATATTTTAACTAAACATAAGAAAATACACATCTACCGTACTGAAATTATACATTAACACAATGTTTTTCAAAATGTTTTGACTTGGAGTAAACATTCTTTTCAGAAAAAAATAGTTCTGCCAAAAAAAAATCAAGCATTTGCAGATTATTTTCTATTAAAGAAACATACAATATCACAGAGACCAAACCTGCAAGTGAGAGTTATTATAATTCAAAGGAATGTAATTGCTATTTAGCCCTGATTTTGATTAGTGATTATTCTTGGGTCATTTGTCAAAGGAGGCTTTCATGATCACAGTTCAGCTTCAGGGAAAATGATCCCTCTACTGCAGATGTGAGTCTTCCTGTTTCCATCAACTGCTTGATGGATTTTTCAGTAGAGAAGAGCATGTCTTGGGGTATGTACATGCTATTGGTCCATAATGAATAAACACATGAGTTGACAGGTGCTAGGTTAGCTGTAAGTCTCTTGGGAGATGAAAAAAACATTTTTTTTCTTTTTATTTTTCCTGAGGAACTGATATAAATACCAAGAGAATGAAAGAGGCACTAATCATTCTGAGATGCTTCCAGAACAGTGATGCTGATAGTCTTCTGTGAACTTTATTTCTACATGTCTTCCAAAATACAGCAATTAAATGAACTTTTGCAATTTTGAACAACATAGTGTTTTGTTCACTGACTGAAAGGCTAAGGAATTACCTTCTCACCTAGAAAAACTTACTCTGCACCACTTAGTTGAGTCTAGTTACTGTACTAAAAGTACTGTCTTGTATGGCTAGAGGTCCTACCTTGTCAGCAGCTTTAGGCCTTTGTGAATCAGTGTTTTCTGTCTACTTTCTGAGTGATGCAAGATCTAATCACAAAACGCACTGGCACACCTGCAGCAACTTTTCTAGGAAAAGTGCTTTGAGGTTACTAAAACTCAGTGGCTCTGTGACAACAATTGTCACCTTTCAATTATGTTATCATCCCTGATGTTTATGATGGATAAGGATGCTCAATTTTTGGGAGCAGTAACTAGACTGCTTTGTGAGAAATTAAAATAGGGAAAACCTATAAATCAGCAGAAGTTATCACACATAACACAGGAAATTGCTTCTGTAGTCATGCTGAAAACAAATGCTGATCTCTTAAAAAGAAAACTATACACACAGAAGAAGTAATAGCCAGCCTAAGTAATTTATGTTCTTTGCCATAACTGGCATCTTACATGAGAGACATGCTACCTGGATGTCAGAAAATAATCTGACAGTGATTTTTAAAAGATTTATCCTGAAACTATACACTTAATATGCTTCCTTGTCTGTTAACTTCGCCTAGAAAAGGCTGTGTATGTCCAGGAGCCAAGTAGCTAAAGAGTGCTATAAATCACTTGGCTTGCAGAAACAATGTAGCTTTCTTTTCACTTAACATTGCTGGGGGATACACATACTCTGCAAATTTGATTCTTTGTAATATTTACTGAGAAACATAACACTTGCTTTTCAATGCAATAAAACGTACGGGACACTTCACATAGTAATCTGGCAGGCACAAATAATTGAAAACACATTGGTTGTTACTAATCTTGCTCCCGAGCCTCTTTCACAATGAAATAATCACTATCAACCCTGATTTACAACGGTGTTAGTAAGGAGTTAATCTCACTTTATTATTTTTGTTACATTACAATAAGTGAAAAAAATCACACTGGCTTGAAATCATGGAACTATGAAATCATGGAGATTCAGCCACCAAGTTTATTAGGGCTGGATTTCATCCAATATGCTATTAAACCGGTAAGCATAAACCACAATCACAATTGCTGAATTATATTTGACAGCAATTTAGAATTATTTATTCCATTTACTATATGAACAATCCAATAATTCTCATGAATGTCGATGAGCATTTTGAAGGCACAGCAATGGGACTGGGTTTTCACCTAGACTAACTGTTCCCAGACTGCCAGATGAGTCCCACCAGGAACTGGCAAGCCCTTTAAAAGTGGACTGCATCAGACAAAACCAGGTTTCTTCTCTGAAGAAACTGGAACAATGCTTCTGTTGGCAACCCCCTTCTTTTGTACCTGTGTATATCATGGCATGGATATGCCATTGTGGCTGACTTCATTCAAGAGGAGTATGACTCCTCCTCACGCATACAACATAGTGACCTGTGCTGTTGCTGCTGCCACAAGAGATTCAAACACAACCCTGAGGTTACTAGGGGGCCTGGACAACAGAATTCAGGCACCTCAGACCTAGATGGACAGGTGGCAGTTGCAAGATTTCTACCTTCTAATAGGGTTATTTAATGAAAGGGGAAAGAGAAACATTTAAGCAATTAATTTTTCTGTTGTTCCTTTGCATCTTGGTCATTATCTCAGTTATTGTGTATTGATTCCAACATGCACGTGCTTTACTTGAATCAATAACAAAATTCCATCTCCTTCAGTTGAAGCAGGGTTGGGACATAAAGAGTAATATTGAATTGCACATTTGAGCACTGCTTGCAATGCAAAACACATACATGGTACAATAAATGTTGGTCTTGTATGAGCTCAGGGCCCCCATAAAATACACCAAAGTAAAGAAGTTAAAAAATCCTGAAGATCAAGCAAGGTTGGGCTGTTGGAAATTACATGGACTGGCTACACTGGTTGTCCTTATTTTCAGCAAAGGAACAATCTCCAAAACCAAAATGAACTTTTGAACCTGTACGACATGTTTTTTAAAAGCCTGGAGCTGTGTTGAAAATCTGACAACCTAAACTGTGCGAGTCATGACTTTGAAAACCTGTTAAACATGTAGAAGATGGGCTGAAGAAAAGGCAGAGCATCCATATTCCTGCATCTTTGGCTTTAAATGAAAGAGGGGTGCATAGTTCTTGACCTAAACTCTTTGCAGGTGGTCTTCATATCCAGCAATCCAACCAAATGCCCTCCCTTCAATTTACAGATGACTTTAGTGGAGGTGAAAAACATTTTTGATACTTGCACAAGGTCATGCTGTAATTCACTCAGAAAATACCAGGGATTCTGTACTTGTTGACCTGTATCTGAAGGCTGGGCTCTTTCAAGTGCTAAATCAAGTAGGTGTGAAATCATATGAGTGTGTTGAACTTCCCATTACCTTTGATGAGCAATTCTCCCTCCGAACACCTCCAAAGTTCAGATGGAACTTTAAAGTTGCTCTGTTATGTGACGTCATTTACTTTTCAAAGGCTGAATAAAATGGATAGGAGGAAAATAGAGCTACTAGGAAAAACATTTGTCTCTAGGATGTAATCAGTAGTCAACTTGGCATGGGATCAATACAGTACAGAAAGCATAACGTGCTGGGAAATCTGAGCGAGAGAAGCAACAGAAGCACGTAAGATGACACGAAAACGCCAAGTATAAGGTGCAAACACCCTGTAGAGGGAGTAGACTATATCTTGTATTTTGCAAAAGGGTGATTATTGTGTCCTGGAGAGAGAATACCTGCAAACAGCACGTAAGCATTTGCTTTCTGAGGTGCCCGAGGGCGCTGCCAGTGGCTGAGACACCCTTCTCCGTGGGGGCCGGAAGCATTCGGTGTGCCCGGGCGTGTGCCAAACTACAGCTGCCCTCCTGATCTCGCTGCTGCTGGAGCGGCCTGGGGGCTCCGGACGGGTCGGGCGCTGGGGTGGGGACCTCATTTTGGTAGAGCAGGATGCCAGCAGCGGGTGGGCGGAGGGCAGCAGCCGCCAGTCTCTCTGCTGCCCTGGCCCCCGCTCACCCTGCCCGAGGCGCGGGAGGAGGGAGGGCGCGGCAGCGGGCGCGCACACAATGGCCGTGCCGGGAGCCGCCCGCAGTGCCGGGAGCCGCCCGCAGAGCCGCGCTGGGCGGGTCCCGCCGCCGCGGGCTCGCCGTGCCGAGCCGTGCCGAGTCGAGCGGGGCAGGGTGGGCGCACCTGGCCGAAGCGACCGGAGGCGGCGGCTGGGCAGGGGCGGGAGGCCGCGGCGAGGGGCGGAGGGCGGCGCGGCGGGCGGGCCGCTCCTCATTGGCCGCGCGGCCGCACCGCGAGTGCCCGAGCGCCGGCCGGGAGCGGCCGCGGCGCCGTCGCCGCTTCCCAGGGCGCGGAGCGGCGGGAGGGCGAGCGGGTAAGCGGGTTGCGCCGCGGAGGGGAGAACCGGCGCCGTTAGCCGTGGTCCGGCGGCGCGGAGGGGATCCCCCGCCTCGCTCGGGGTCAGGTTGCGAAGGTGTCCGGGGCGGGAGGGGGGGAATCCTGCCGCAGGCCTGGCGGCACGTCCCGGTTGACAGGGCAACGGAGCCACTGAGGAATGCGGCGGGCCGGCGGCTGGGCTCCGATGGCCAGGCTCCGGTGGCCGCCGGGGAAACTGGGCGGCTGCGGCTGCGGCTGCCGGGGAAGGGGCGGGGACGCGGGGCGCCGCTTTCTTCTCCCTGCGCTCGGGCAGGGACACGGGAGGCGCTCTTCGGCCCGCGGGTGCCGCTTCCCTGGCGGGTGAGGAGGACGGGGAGCGCCCCCGGCGCCGGGAGGGACCGCGGGCAGGGGCGTTCACCTCCGCGCTCCTCCGCAGGGCGCGCAGCCGAGCGCGGGGCGGCTCCGGGGCGCTGGTGATGAGGGCGCCGAGCAGGGGCTGAAGCCGGCGGCGGGCGGCGACCATGACGGTGTTCCGGCAGGAGAACCTGGAGGAGCACTACGAGACGGGCGAGGACCTTGGCAGGTGGGTGCGGGCGGATGGAGCCGTGGCCTCTGAACGCGCCGGAGCAAGGGGCAAGGGCAGGCTTATACCCGTGTTGCCTTTCCACCATGTCTGAGGTGCCCGAAGAGAGAAAAGGGAGTTGGATTTGAAGTTACCGCGTCTTTGCCTTTTTAACACGGGTCTGATGAGATTTTTGGGCAGGGATAGTTCCTGAGTGGTACCTGCTCGGCTCGACGCCCTCCCGGGTGCCGTGCGGCTCGTAGGGGCGAACCTGCTGTCGGCGGCGCAGCTGTGGCTGTGCGAGGCTCGCTGCTGTTCGCCGGGCGGGGAACTGGAAACGGGCTGGGCTTGAAGGAGGGAAGTTTGCATTGTTCATAGGGTGAAGGACTACGTTTGTATTGCGTGTTGGATTTTTCTTTGAGAACGTTGTTAAAGAAGTGAGAGAACCTCTGTATTCCATCTATATCTGTGATGGAAGATGACTGGGCATCGCTGCTGGAGCTGGAAGGCAGAGTAAGGGATGTGAGCAGAGCACTGCAGATGCAAAGCTGCCTACTTGAACCTTGATTCTTGAATGCTGTGTAGTCGTGAGCTTCTCCAAGCTCACGATATTAGTCATGTCCTGTTTTTTTCAGTGCTTTCCATGTTTTAAGACAGTTAAAACACTGAATTGTGTTACATGAGAGTCCTTTTCATGTTCTTTCCCCCTTCTTTAAGGAGGAATCCAATGGCATTCTAGCAAACCAGTATGGCAGAACCCTTCTCTAGTGCTCATCCTGGTGATTTCAAAGCATAGGATCAGTGTTCAGTTAGCATAGGGCATTCAGTATATGCCCCCATATCTGCCTCTGTGTACCTTTCCAGTGAAGGGTCCAGTCGTGATTTCTTAAAAATAAATAAAAATAAGAATAAACTAAAACAAAACCCCAAGCAACAACAAAAAAACCAACCAACCAAACAAAAAAAAAACCCAAAACGCCACCCAAACAACAACTAACCAAGAAGCCCCCCATATTATAAGAAAGTTAGTTGCACTGTATTTCTAGTAAACTTCATCCCATTTATATACAAATTTGTTTATGTGACTTTGACAATAAATATGTACTTTTATTTCCACATAGTGTTCTGGGTTGACATTTTCATACATCTAGAGTAACATTCTAGGACTGCGTTAGACTGTGAAGTAATATTAACTTGCTGGATAACTTGATAGGAAGACATATTATCATGCTGAAGCATAAGTTTGGATTTTGTGGTCTAAACAATTATTTTGGCCCCTAAAATTGCTCTTATTTGATCTCCAGTTTTTTTGACAGGGATACACAGTGTTCAAAAATTCAGGTTTAGGTTTCTGGGCTCTTAAAAATAAAACCATTGTTGCGCTTACAGATACTGATAAATTATTGACTTCATGGAACACAATAAAGACACACATATATTGTGGGTCTTCAGGGAGAAGACAGTGTCAATATTCAAATTTAGAAGGTGTTAAGGTTTATGTAATTTCTCCTGTATTTTTTAAAGAGGAAGTATCAGTGCAGTGTTTGTTCCCTAATACGTATTTATGAAATAGAACAATTGCCCTTAGGCCAAGTACGTAAGAAGTGTTTAAATACATGCATACATACATTTCAAATAAATGTTTTTTGGGAGTCACAAGTCACAAGCTCCAGGACACAGCAGTGGAGAACTGGCATTTCATTTTTACAGTACGGGAAGTGCAAGCACTGAAACCAAAAGAAACCAGAACAAATGGAGGGTTTCAAACTGGCAGAGTGTCAGGTAATGGCATTCAGTTTAAAAATGGTATATTCATTTTGATCATTTACCAACAGGGTATTATGACACTGGGGGTTTTATCCATCCTAATGCTATGGAAGCTTGGCATGCATTCTAAACCTATGATATTTTATGAATTTTAAAGAATGTTAAAACCTGCTCTAGTTTTCACTTGAAAAAGAGTAAAGAAATCTAAGAACCTCTTCAATTTTATCTACATATGTGAGAAAATACCGGTGGATAGTAAAACATTGTGAAATGTATGGCAAGGTTTTCCTTTAAAAATGGAATATTGTTATTGAAAAGGGCCAAAGCTTTCACTTCAGTATCATTTTAAGAAACCAGCATTATTCCAGTGTGAAATGTTGTCATAAAACCATGAGAGTAAACAAACCTGAGGATAATTGTTGTATGGTTTATTTCAGTATTAAAACAGTGGTGTTTTTAACTTCTTTTTGAACTTAAATTTCTAGGGTTGCACAAAATACTTTTTTGTAAATCTGTCACTTTCCATTTCTCATTTATCCCTTAGCAGGTTTCTGACTGTTAGGTTTGCATATAAATGTAGTTAACCTGAGGCTCAAAACTGAAAAAACAGTGAATATCAAAAACATCTTTGACTTCAAAATTTCTTATATTCATTTGGGAACCCAAATTGTGGGTTAATACTTCAACTAAGCAGTGATGAAAGGTTCCATTTTGCAAAATCAACTGATTTTCCCCCTTCTCTTGGAAGAATGCTTTTATTTCATTTTACTTAGCTGCAGGCATGAAGCAAAGAAGGTGAATAAATTAACAGGTGAGTTTTTATTGATGGACTTGTGTTTCAGTGAAAAGATCCCTAAGTTCCTAGGCCAACCTGCCTTTTGAGAGAGCTCAGTGAATTTTAATTTTAATAATCTACACTGTTTTCCCTTGTAAATAATTTAAGTCTTGGTTACATTATAATACTTCTGGCAGTAACTAGAATAAAAAAATCATTTAAATAAGAAAGGTGTGTTGAAGAAAGCAAATGGGCTGTGTGAATTAAATTTTTGATAGAAAATAATAAAGGAGGTTAAAGTATTGCTTAGCATAAAACCTAGCATTGTTGGAAATAAGAAGGGATGATGGTGCACTTGGGCTAAACTAATTGTGTTCTCTAGTTTTCTGGTATTTTACCATGCTTTTTCAGAAAAAAACAATAAACAATCATAGTCCTGTTACCAAAAAGTCTGAGTTTTCTTCTAGTCTTTAGTTTGTTTTCACTTATGCCTGGGGAGAATAAGAAAAAATAAATTTGCAATTGTGAATACTGGTAGAATCAACCTTATTTATTTTTCTTGCCCATACGTGATTTCTCCTGACAAGTTCATGGCTGTTAAGGTTGGTTTATCTTAAACTTTTGTACCAATACAGTCTTGGGAGACTTATGAATCTAATGCTGCCTTTGGAGCATATAAGAAGATTGCTCTTGATTAATGTATGGTGTGTTGCATACACTTTTTTTTTGTCTTCCATCTTTCTTATAAATATGAAATTACACGTGTTACCTGTTCACATGCAGGCTACCTACAGGTGTGTTAAGTAATCATCTAACCATCTAACCTAATGAAGTTTTAAGAGATGGTAAACATTATCTTGGAAGAGCAACAAAATTTACTAAAAACAATTTTGTCATTTTAATTCTGCCTGCAGTTGCAGGTGGTGTGACTATGCATTTTAAATATGCTGCTGCAGTGCTTTTACTTCAGTCTTCCCAAAAGTCAGGAATTCCAGTTCAGCAGTATTAAAATTTAACCTCACTATGGTGAGCACGTAAGTAAAGACCTTCAAAGTACACTGAAGCTTTCAAGATATGTTTTTTTACCTCCCATGATTGGTCTTTCTTGGGAATTCATACAGTATTGTGAGAAATGTGGTGTTGTTTAAATAATTTTAGGAAGAGCTATCCAAAGCTGTGTTATAAATACATACTGTGTCTGTGTGAGTTCCTGATCATATAGACAGCTCCTTCTTCCTTCACTCCCAACACCCACATTTGGTATTTTTGGTTGTTTTATTTTCCTTCAAGCTTTCATGTGCTTTCTAAAAGAGATGCAGAGTTTAAGGTGAAGTTTTGGAATTGAAGAATGGTATTTGCATTGCACTATGGTTCGCAATTTTTAGATTCTTGTTGATTCAGAAAGTAGGAAGAGGTATCTAACAGTTTTAAATGTCAGGCTTGTTTGGACCTGTTGGGCTCACTAGGGAAACACTTGTAACTTGTCAAAGGAAAGCTACACTGAATCTTGCCAGTTTTGGAGATTGCTCTTACACTGCTTGGTAGCTCACTAGGCAGAGATGCTAAGAGTAGAAAGCAGCAACCTAACTCTGCTACCTAATGTACCTAGTGGCTTTATCAGTCGTGAGAGAAAAATGCCTGGGATAACATGCTGAAGATGTTGATAAGAGAGAACAGAAAGCTGTGCAAATATGTATTTACATTTTGTTAGATGTTCCTCTACCTTTCAGAGCTGAGTGAAAAAGGATTATTTTTTTATTTTTCCCTGGAAAACTATTTCCATTGTAAACACGGAGTATGTAGGCTGAATGTACAAATATATATATATATATATATATATATAGGCATGAATGTATGTGGTTTTGATTATTCAGATACTGCGTTTTGTTTGCACTGCTTTTTACAACTGCAGAGGCTGCCTGTCATCTATCCAAACACAGTAACTACACTGCACTTCTGTACTGGGAGGAAAGTAAAAGCACTGAAAAAAAAACCCATACAAACAAACCTGAATGGCAACCAGATTTTGACCTTCATGGCTCTTTCCAGGCTTGACAATATAAGTTAATCTTGCTAACTAGCCTATGTATTAAAATTGTGTCAGTACTGTCAGGCTCTGTTGTGAGATTTATAGGATGTGAAACACATTGTGAATATCACAAAGATGATAGTTCCTTTCAAAACTGTCACATTTAAAACCCATGACAGCCATCTTTTAAAAGCTTATCGTGTAACATTTTTTCCTATGTATAAGAAAGTCATATGGGGGAAGGGAAGGAGAAATGTGAAAGATGGTTTTGTAAGGCTAAAACTGTTGCATGTGAACTACAAAATTTTTAACTGTGGTACACTGAAATTTCCAGTTTCTGTTTCCTTGTGTTTTCTTGCTATAAGAAAGTAACATTGCTCCATTGTAAGGCATGTGTTAACCTTCCTTCTCCTGCAGCAGTAAAATGGTTAAACTGAAGAAGCAGAAGGTGCAGACCTCTGCGGTCCCATTTCCTGTGTGTTTCTTACAGGCGTAGTGATAAATACTGCAAGTGTGTAATTCACTGGTTTTATAACTACTTTATTCGCATTTTAGTACTACATGATAATTAATTAAATTGAGTGGACTATATGAGTTTTTCAGGGAAAAGGACCTTAGAAGGAACTCAAAATGTTGATGACAAAGTCCCTGTTTGACCAGGAAACTTGGTTGTTTGGTGTCTTTGTGTGCTCTTTTGTTTTTGTTTGAAGAATTGAATGTTGTGTAATTTAAATTACATCAAATAACACTTTTTGTGTTGTTTGTGAGCCATGTACATGTTTTATCAGTCTTATCAACCCTTGGAGGAGAAGTTGGTTGTTCCATGCATTTCTGTAAGTCCTGGCTTTAATGGTTGCATGGATACTGAAAAGGAAGGTTTCTTAACTGGAAAGCATGGTTGCAAAAATTATGCATCTCAAGTCACTTTGCCTCCCAGACATGCCTAAAAATGTTTCCTTTTCACAAATGCACAATTACCTGCAAGCTGCTGATTGCGCAGGCTGCAAGAGCTGTCACCATACAATGCCACTGGTGACAATTCCTGCTGTATAAAATGTGCTGAGAGGTTTGCTTCATGAAAAGCACAAGAAGTGCTGATGCTTTTTTGGGTATAACTTGGTCCTGCTTACTTTATTTCTTTCTCTGTGGAAGAATAATGTCTGCTTTGTATGTCCTTTAAAATACAGTGTAATAAAAGCTAGAGCTTGCTGATTATTCTGTGCTTTCAGTTTAAATGCACAAATCTTTGTAAATCTAAACTCATCAGGAAGAAGATAGAAATGCTTGTCTGATTTTTCTTCTAGCCAGGCTCAGTGAGGCATGACTAGTACCAGAACAGGCATATTAGGGGTGTGCTGAAACTTCAATCTGTCCTTCTAGTTTCCAGATTAGTCCTTCTGTGTTCGTGGGGATTTATAGGTGTTTTTCTCCCTATTTTCTCTCTTCACAGATGTTGAGTATGTCATTTTCTCTGCTGGAATTATGTGTACTGAACAGAAGTTGGCTCCTTTAGCCTAGAAAGGGGAGGCTGACACCACTGTTTCATGAGAGCTTTGAACAAAGCTGAGGCTACAGTGTTGGTGATTGAAAGGATCAGTATCTCTTTCCTCTGCTGTGTTTCTCTGTAGGTTGTTTTGGTTCAGGTTTTTTTTTTTTTTTTTTTTTTTTTTTTTTTTTTTTTTTTTTTTTTTTAGTGTAGTGCTGCTGTCAAAGGGAAAAAATACCCTACCTTATTTCTAATTTATGGCAGGTGTACACTCTCAGATCAGCTGAAAGCACTGTGAAATCTCAGCCTGCATGGAGTTGTGATTACCTCAATAAATCTACTTTGAGTTAAATATACAGGAGGGACAGAGGTAAAGAGTCGCTTTACTACAAAGACAGAAGAGCATAAACTGACAACAAGGAAGTATAAGCTGGAAATTAGGAGAACTATGGGAGGTGGAATAGTAATTGAAGTAATCTTCACAAAGTCTTGTTGCAGTTAGTCAGAAGTACTCAAAGCTGTACCAGTTTTTGGAGGAAATTGTATGTTTTTGTGAGACCCTGGCTTAATATCCAGTTGTCTTTCTGTTTTTAACTGGCTTGGTTAGAAAACCTGTGCAACTTGTTGATACAATTTTATATTCTGAAGAAATGATGCCAGTTAAAGCACTGGCTCAGCAGCTTGTTTCCTGGATGGTAGTGACTTTGCAGGAGCTCGGTCTCAAATAAAACTGTTTCTCAAACTGTGTTTTGTCCCCCTTGCACAAAGATAGGTGACACAAAGGAGGATTATCCACTAAACCTGAACAACATTCATTGACTTTCCATGCAGTTTAATAGGTCATACTTAACTATGATGAGTTTGTGGCTGAGATGGGTGAAGCTGAGAAAAGCGTAGACGAAGCCTAAAGATCTTCAAGCCTTTACTATTTTGTTGCTTGTTTAACTTACGTAGTGAATTTTGGCATAATGTGAAATTTTGCAGAACTGGGTACAAAGGCCTGTGCCAAGAAGTCTAATAGAGGTGATGTTGCTAAACTCTGAGATCTTGTCTATGAGGCGATACAGCATGAGTGGAGCCTGCACATTTTGGTCAATTGTTGGGTGACATTTCTGTTGGTTTTGGTACAGTTATGGTACAGACTAATGACAGAGATGAATTGTAGGGGCAGGAATCTCTCCATATCCTTGCAATCCTTGGTATGTCCTCCTTCACATGTTACTTGCAGGTCTTGTCCCTCCATTTCAAAGAGATTACTGCTGTACTCTTCTAAAGTGTATAAGAGATGCTAAGCTAAGGTGGTGAAGCTGTGAAGCTTCTTGAGAAAGAAGATTTAAAACTTCAGTACATTTAGCCTTGTACCACTATGCTTGGAGTGGTCTGATATTATTAATATGCTGGAAAAATTAAAATGGTTGGTGAAACAAACTTTAGAAACTATATTTACATTTGCAATTTTCACAGATGGTTCTGCAGGCTGGAATTGAAAGGCTTCTTGCCTTAAGGAAAATTACCTTATGGGACCTGTTGAAATGAGACCAGTATGAACAGGGAATCTAAATTGTATTAAGATTGAGCTTGTAAAATTAAAAGAAAGAATTGCATGATTCTGTTCTGGAAAAGGAGAAGGCTAATAAGGCTACAGTCATTGTTGGTGTTTTGGATCAGTTTAAACATTGTCTTTCAAAGTTTCCAGGCATATTGTAGTCCTTGAGGATGTTGTCCTGTTGTATTAAAAGTGTGGTGTTATTGGCACATTGGGGTTTTGTGGTTTTTTTTGGTTGCGGCGCACGTTGATGTTGGAGGGAATATCTTATAACAGGTACTTTTCACCCAGTCCCAGACTAACTCACATGGTTTACAGCAGTGCTGTAAGACACTGCAGTGAGTAATACACAAAGTGGCCTGCAGCCTTATTTTCTTGGTTTGAGAAGTTTAATTTCCTTCCCCTTTTTCCTTCCTGTTTGTGCAAGCTGATGTGCCAAACCATTTCTGCTTCCAGAGGCAGTGGTGCTGAGGAGGAAGCGTTGCTGTGTGGCTGTCCAGACCACACAGGTGCCTTGACCACCAGCAGCAGGGACCCTGGTGTGCCACTCAACTAGAGTGGTGTGCCACTCTTCTAGAGCAAGTCTCCCCCAGTGCCATCTGTTGCAGGTGCAAACCTCTGTTTGTTATGAAGCTCAGATGGTCTTGCATGTATTTAACAGAAAGTAAAATTCATTACTGGGTGTTCATGAACTTATGGGGATCTGTATGCTTTATCCAAAGATGGAGACTTCATAATGTAAATTATAACTTTTTACATACTGATTGAAATTACAGTTTGAGATTTTTTTTTCTGAATTATGCAGAGGAGTGAGGTTTTGGAAAGGATAAAAATTACTTGGGGCAATAGCATTTGTCTGTGCACTTCTTGCTTAAACAGGAGGCTAAGAGCCTGTAACTGAACCAATGTACTGGAAATATTTTATTTCCACTATGTCTTTATTTGTGAGCTATTAATGTATGCTTCTAAGTTTTCATGAGTTACTTGGAGTTCTGCTTTCTGCCTGGTATCTAAATTGGCATCTGGACTCGTGTACATTTCCTCAGTTTCCTCTCAAGTGTCAGTGGTTGTTCTAGCTTTCAGATACTGGCTAGGTGTGCCTGTAGAAGTATGCACTTAGAGTACCTGCTTTCATGCCATGAGAACTGATAGCAGAGGGACATTTTCCCCAGATCACAGTCTGTTGGACTAGTGCTCTGAAGTTAACACTTAAGGGACAGAGAAAGTCTGCTCAGGTTCTGGAAACTGGTGACTTTTAACTGTCTTGTGCTTACAGAGAAGTGGTGTGGAGACTCTCATCTCTTCTCTCCGTTCTGTTGCTAAAGTTTTTAGAGAACTTCACTGCTGATATGGTATTTTGTAATTATGTATTTCTAAAGGAGACTAAGAAAGCCAATGCATAAATCTTCAAATCATGTGTATCCTTTGTGGTGTCTGTTATTTGGCACTGTGCTTATTTTGCCTAGCCATGTAGGTATACCTGAGTGCAGCTAAATTCTGTGCTAAGTGATAATGTTTTATTCTGACATAGTTTACAATTAAGTTATTCTGCTACGTTAAATCATTGTGGCAGGTTTAGTGGGTGACAAGGTGTGGAGTTTTTCCCCCTTGTGTTGGTTTTGCTCAGCCTGATTTTTGGTGGCAGAGGGGCCACAGAGGTGACTTCTGTGAGAAGCTGCTAGAAGTTTCCCACCACATCCAGCAGAGCCAATCCCTGATGGCTCTGAAGATGGACATGCTGCTGGCCAAAACTGAGCCAATAAGAGATGGTGGTAATGCCTCTGTGATGACATATTTAAGAACAAAATCAAACCAAAGTGGGGCACAGGTTTGTTTTTTTTTTTTTCTCTAGCCAGAGGAGGAGGTGAGAACATGTGAGGGAAACAACATGGAGACACCAACCAGTGGAGAACGAGGGGCAGGAGGTGCTCCAGGCACTGGAGCTGAGATTCCTCTGCAGGCCATGGTGAGATCTTGGTGAAGCAGCTGTGCCCCTGCAGCCCATGGGGATCCATGGGGGATGCAGAGATCCACCCACAGCCCGTGGGGATCCAGGGGGGATGCAGAGATCCACCCACAGCCTGTGGGGATCCAGGGGGGATGCAGAGATCCACCCACAGCCTGTGGGGATCCAGGGGGGATGCAGAGATCCACCCACAGCCATGGGGATCCAGGGGGGATGCAGAGATCCACCCACAGCCTGTGGGGATCCAGGGGGGATGCAGAGATCCACCCACAGCCTGTGGGGATCCAGGGGGGATGCAAAGATCCACCCACAGCCCATGGGGATCCAGGGGGGATGCAGAGATCCACCCACAGCCATGGGGATCCAGGGGAGATGCAGAGATCCACCCACAGCCATGGGGATCCAGGGGAGATGCAGAAATCCACCCACAGCCCGTGGGGATCCACGGGGGATGCAGCGATCCACCCACAGCCTGTGGGGATCCAGGGGGGATGCAGAGATCCACCCACAGCCTGTGGGGATCCAGGGGGGATGCAGAGATCCACCCACAGCCATGGGGATCCAGGGGGGATGCAGAGATCCACCCACAGCCTGTGGGGATCCAGGGGGGATGCAGAGATCCACCCACAGCCTGTGGGAGAGGTGCCCAGGGCAGAGCAGGTGGATGCCTGGAGGAGGCTGTGATCCAGTGGGAGACCTGGTGGGGAGAGAGCCCTGCTTCCAGGCTGGAGCAGCCTGTCCTTGGAGGACTGCACCCTGTGGAAAGAGAGGCCCAAGTCACAGCAGTTTTGGGAGGACTGTGTGCCCATGGGAGGGACTAACGTTGCTACAGTATTGGGAGGACTGCTGCTCCTGAGAGTGGACCCACACTGGAGTAGCTTATGGAGGACTGTCTCCCGTGGGAGGAAGCCCATGGACTCACAGGAGACTTCTCTCCCAGGGCAATGGAAGAAAACCTTGGGTGATGAATTGACCAAAGCCCCCATGCCCTGTCTCTCTGAGCTGTTGATGGGAAGGAGGGAAGGGTTGAGGGAAGAAAAAGTGTTTTAAGTACCTATTTTCCTTCTCATTATCCTCCTCTGATTTTGTTAGTAATAAATTCACTTTGTACCTCTGAGTTGAGCCTGTTTTTCCCTTGGAGAGTTTTCTCATGGTTCTTATGTTAACTCACAAACCCTTCGTTAATTTTTTTCTCTCCTCTGCCCAGCTGTGGCAGGGGAGGGTGAGCAAGTGACTTTTGTGGGTACCTGGTGTTTGGCCAGTGTCAAACCATGACACCCCTTTGTCCACAGGGGAAAAGAATACTAGTGTGGGTCTTACTTGGGTCCTACAACTTTGAGGCCAAGAATTCAACAATGAATAACTCTACCAGCAAGGCTGGGGGTTTATTACTGTATAAGGAAAAAATGAAGTCTTGAATGGTAACAAATTTTATCTTTCAATACCTCTCTTCTTGCTGACTTGGACTCCTTTGTTGGAGCACTTGGCTTCTGTTGTGGCACACAACAGGAGCCAAGTTGACATCTGCATCACCTTACCTTTAAATAAGGTGGTGCAGATGTAATCCTAGAGATAGATACTTCAGCTTCTCTCTGTCAGCTTTCTCTTTCTTTTAGGGATTTAGTTTTGTTTGCTTTGGGTTGGTGTGTATGTGTTTTTGTTTTGTTGTGTTTTTTATTTCTTGCAAACACAGACTTCAAACATTTTGGTATAGGAGTGTTGACTTTGTTGGTGTATTATCTATCTGACAATATTTTCTTATCTTCATGAGCAGGGCCATCTGTGTAGAATTGCCATTGATTCCTGGTAAAGGAAAGCACGTCAGGGAATGGCTCAGTTCCTTATGTCTCATCTTTTCTCATGGCTTTTTATTTGAAAGGGCCTTCTGATACTATTTACTTCACATTCTTGCCTGAAAGAAGGATATCTCTTTTCCTGGCTTTGCTGCCAGTACTAACATTAGCTGAAGAACAAACCATTCCAGATTCTATCTTGAAAAGCTGGTCTACTTCTTCTGCCTCTTTTGTTCCTCTAGAAAGAAACCTTTACATTACAGTTCCTCCCAAGGGTGTGTTAGTTCCTGGTCGGTGCTGCTCTGCCTGCCTGCGACCCCACCCGTGGTGGCTAAGCCAGCCTAGCTCAAGGGTCAGAGGATGGGATGGTCCTGTTCCTCACCCGCTGAGCAGTGCTCACCTGTGCTAGCACTGGCACCATTGTGAGCGCAGCCTGGAAGCAGGAGGGGATTACAGATTGAGCTCCCTGAAGTGGGTCAGCATGGGCATGTCAGACAAGGATCAGTGCCAGCCACCAGCACAGCACAGGAATGCAGGGCCCGTGGGATGGGGAAGCCTCTGTTTGTGACAGGTACTGGCTCAGCCTACTAAACCACGCTGAAAAGCCTGCACCCAGTGTGCTGAGCATCAGTGCTGTGCCGGTCTGGCCAGCTAGGACCGCATGGAAGAGCCGCTCTGAACTGGGAAGCAAAACCTGACTGTGATTAACCCTGGACAATGAGACTGGTGACAGCACAGTCTGAGTATGTTTTCCTGTGGCAGCAGCCACAGGGTAGCCAGACAAGCCCCCCTTTGCACAGGGGTCAGAGAGGATAACTTGGAATTTTTTTTTGTTTCGTTTTGGTTTTTTGGTTTTTTTTTTTTTTTGTGGGGTTTTTTTTGTTTGTTTTTTTGTTTTGTTTTGTTTTAATTTGTTTTTTGTTTTATGTTCTAAATTCTGAAGTGCTCAAGCTTGTCTACAAACGTGGATAGCTGTGAATCTGTGAATAAAAGCTGAAGATCTGGGGACACAGACAATTACTTGGTTTTAAATAGTGGCTCATAAAACCATAATGTATATGGAAGTTACTAAGGCACTTTGCATAAGAGCATTGTGTTTGTGACACAAACTGATTTGTTTGTAATGCCATGTCATCTTAAAATGCTGCCTTTAAGTCACAGAAAAGCAGTATTTTTATCACTGGCTTATGTGATGTGTTTATAGCTCTGTGAGCTTCTAACATATTTAGCTCATATCAAGTTAATAACTGGAGGAGAAACTCTGACATCTTCTGTGGAACATAAGGAGGTTGTTTCTCCTTATGCTCTAACACTAAAATGTTAGTAATACACCTGTGTATTTTAGTGATTCTTCATACCTGGTAGAAGTAGAAAGTAACCAAACTTTAAATCCTTTCTACACTCTCAATTTGTATAATTTCTAGAGAAAGCTGAGTCATAATCTTCTTGGGGCTTTGCAGTCTATCCTCACTCCTGCTCTTAGTGATTAGATTTCATCATTTTTCTAGCAAGTGTTTGAATGATCCATACTCTGTGACTGTATTAAGTGATTTTTTTTCAAGTATACTTAAAGTATACAGTAAGAAGATATACTTTCTTACTTATACTTATAGGATAAGTAAGAAAAAAACATTTTCTTACATTAGCATTGTTTAATGTATTTAACAGGTGCAGCTGTGCTGTAAAGGTGGTGAATTTCTCTGTTTTTATTTGTGGCCATTCAACATAGATACCTTCCAGAGTCAAAATCTCCATAGGAATGCTGCTTATAGGCACAGTGTTATTGTTCATTAAGATGATAGGTCATACGCTACTAAATAGGGAATTTCTGAAAAGGTGAAAGGAAGAAAGGCTGTTCATTTTGACGAAAGAGTGGATCACACAAGTGAGGTCTAGTGTGAATTATCATTATATGAGGTCTAGATAAGAATTATCACTAGACTTTTCTTCCCCAAGCTGAAGGACAAACACCAATTCAGGCATGCTTCAGAACCCATTGCTGAAGAGAGAAGCATGTAACTCAAAACACTAGTTATGAAATACCAGCAAGAACAGTCTTTAGCATCACCAAAATCAAATGTTTGTTCTGCTCATATGTTTTAATATGCACACCAGTCTCCTGGTGAGCATATTAAGATATATTGCATATTTAAGATTTTCTGAGCTAGTGATAACTTAGCTTTTATGATCAGTTCCGAGTCAGACTTATGTCACATGTGTCTTTAAACATTTAGCTAGATTAACTCTACAATTTAATTTTTTTTTTTTTGGCATTATGTTGTTATTACTTCAACTGCTAACAAGTGTGAGTACTCCACTTTTCGTAGTATAAGATGATTTCTGAAAAGGCTTTAGCAGATGTACATGTATTCAGACCAAAAGGGCTTCTACAGGCTCCAGCCCAGGCATGATTAATAGGAAATGGCTGATATACAGCTGCCTTGGAAATTTTACAGCCATACACATTCTTCCAGCTTATACACTAAATACCTCTACATTCTGACATAGACTTCATATTGGTATTTTAAACTCCTTTGCCTATGAGTAGACTTTGGTCAAAAGTATTTTCTGTAGTACTATCTAGCTCTTCACATTCTGTAGTTTGATAATTACTTAAGTATTTTGTTAAGGCATTTGAGGCATAGGAACATCTCACATTTTCACTTTTGTGTTATTTTAACCATCCCCAAGTTTTACCCAGAATCATACATGTGTTTAGACTGAGTTTGTTCTCATACTGGTTGTGTTCATTTTACATTTATCATGTCACTACATTCAGTGAATTATTATTGTTCCTACTGTAACTGCAAAGGAGCAGCTCCAAAATCCTCTAGAATGCATGTATCAAAGGTTAGTGACTCAGAAGTGTCACTTGAGAGAGAACCACAGAATACCAAGATTCACTCAATCTACCATGACATTTCTTTTTGTGAAAGTGGGAGAGACAATGCAGCTGTGAAAGTGTGGTGTAGCCCTGCTTTTGTCTGCATATGAGAAAGCTAAGAGCTCTTGAGCTTTGCACTATAGCTTAGTCTCATATTAAAAAGAAAAATTAAAAAAAAAATTGAGCATACCACAGAGAAGAATGTATAAACTAACTCTCAGCTTCTCTGTCTCTCTGTGTAATGCCTCTGCATTTATGTCACATTGAACTATATTAGATGAAACTTTAAAGTGAAATATAATCCTATGGTAAAATGAATTCTCAGGAAGGAACCAGGAAAAAAATGTTTTTCTCCTGAGCAGTGAAAGGTTTTACTGCATCTGAAGTGTGGAAGTTACAGCCTTTAGATATTATGCTTTTGATTACAAAGGAATAGCCAACAGCTGCTTTGCTTTCGTTTTGTTTTGGTTTTTATAACCCTCCTTTCCCTCGATAATGTAATTGCTGTTCCTACCAGGCAGTAACTGGATTGGACAGCATAAAAATAGTGTCTGACCATTACTGGGTCTTTTGTATGAAGTTTCAGCAATGTTGATAACTTGCATTTCTTGTCTTGTCTACTGGCACAGTGACAAGTATGCATGTTTGGTGTTACCCAGACTGTACAAGTGAGTGCTGGATAGACAGTATGAAACTGGAGACAGAGGTGGATTGTTTATATGCATACAGGAAGGAGAGAAGGTTTTGTCTCTGCCTGTCTAGTGTTTGCCTCTCGCCCATCTATTCAACATGTTATTTGTTCAAAGTGCTAGAAAAAGCAGGAAAGAGAATTTAATCTTTGATGACTTCCAGAAGAATAATTCTGTCAATTTCTTGCAGCCATGTGTAAAGCTGTTAGTGTGTCTCTGTTTTGTATCTGTAGTAATCCATGGGTTTCCAGGAGAACAGAATCATCAAACCTTCAGTAATGCCTCCAGCTTTTTCAGTATGCCTTTTCTTCTGAACATCTGCTGCCCACATAGACCCAGAGCACTTCACTCATTCAAATTTGCATTCCAAAACCCAAATGTGAATATAAGAAAAAGAATCTGACATCAGAATTCCTGCTTATGCAAAAGATTATGTTGTTTTTTTTTTTTTCCTAAGAATTGCAGAAGTCTGTAAAAGCATGTAATATCTCTTTGTTCTGGTTAAAAGTAACAAAAATCTACTTACTTGCCTGACAACTAAACCACATCAATCCATTGACAAAAGCGTAATTTAGAATGAACAAGACAGTACTGGTGAGCACATTGATGTGAAGCACTTTTTCTATTTGTACACAGATGCCAGTTTTTCAGTGCCAAGAATGTTCCTTTCATACACTACAAAGTTCTAGCAACTGTGCAACTACTCTTTCTGGCAAGGGCTTTGTATGTGCTTGAGAGTTAAATCCTTCTACTTCTTTTCTGCTTCATCTCCCCCGTGTGCTTTCATTCCTTGACCTTCAGTTGCACTAAACTAATTTTCAAGAGCACCATTTGACCTAATTGCTTAGCAGAGTATGATCATAGAGAAGCCCATATATTGTCTGATAACCCTGTGGTCATAACTTCTTTAAAGTCATGTGCTCCTTTGAAAGAAGAAGACCACATTGATTGCAGGGAGAGCTGTGTGCTGGTGCTATCTGTGGAGGATTTAGTAGCTGCAAGATCTTTCCTTTCTCTTTCTTTCATAGTCTGAAATATGAAAGAAATTCATATTGCCATGCCACCTTTTCTTCTGCAAAAACCCAATCCTTCATGCTGCACAGCACTTCAGGAAGACAAACTATTGAATCTGTGTCTGTGTTTCTGCACATTGTTTTTTATAAGGCTTATGTGCAGGCGTAATGTTAATTTGAAATGCTCTCATGATTTGGAAGCAGGTAACTAATAAGAGGTCATAAGTCAAAGTAGAACAAGAGATGGGATGACAGCTATGTCATGTTCTGAAAAGGCTCAAAGCACCGCAGCAGTCAAATGCTGGAGGAAAAGAGGGAGTGTGATTGCCTCATATCAGCAGTGCCTTCCGTAGCTGCACCTTGCTGCAAACCTTCTGCTGCCTTTTCAATACTGGTGGTACTTTCTGTCTGGCTCATCAGGGCCATCTCTAAAAAAACTTGGAGGTGTATTCTGCTGCAGAGTGAAGCTTTCATCTATGGAAACCTGTGTTGCCTGCCCTTACTTGCTGTGTTGATGAGTGTGGGGCTGCACTGTGACGGGGCTACCCTATGGAGAGTCTCTTAATGCACTTCTGGTTTAAGCTTTGTGTAATGGTAACATAAATGAGAGAGCCAAGTGAAGGAATATTTTCTCTGCCTCCTTTGTAAGGTAGGTGGAAATTACTTTAAAGTTCCTTGTGTATGGCTATCTGTACTAAAGCAAGCTACAGATTAAGTGAAGGCACAGGAGTTTCGCAAGCTTATGGAGTAGCCTAGTGACAGGAAAATTCACTTGCTAAAATAAGACCGTCATTGTCAAGTAGGAAGTGTTTTAGGATTATTAAAGTTGATGATCTGCAAAGTACGGTGCAAGGAAGAACATCATAGTTTCCTAGCTGCTATTGGATTCATTTGCTAAATAAAATAATTGTGAGATATTAATTTTTATCTTTTCTTGCAGGAATGATTGTGCCTCTGTATGAGATTTCATTGCTTGAATCATGCAGAATTCAAAGCAGGAGCTTTGAATTATATTGAATTGTATTTGACTTGTAGCACTAAGTAGTATCCTTTGTGCTGTCATCATGACTTTTTTGCAGGGAAAAAGAAAGCTGAGGCAGGAGAGTTCTTCTGACTGTTGCTTTTATTTGGAAAGTAGTAAGCAAACTATATTTTTTTTTCTTTATGTGTTCCAGTATTAGACAGTTTTTCTGTCTTTTTTATATGTTCTTTTTAAAAAGTTGGGGATAATAGGGTGACACACTTTAAGTATCACATGTGTGCTGCATGCTGTGTGTTGCCAAGGATGTCTTTTCAAATTAATATTATTCATTTTATACAGTTCTGTTGGTCTGTAATTTATGCTGTAAAGTTTACAGCCCATGGCCTTTGAACATACAGCAGGTATGTATCAGGTCATTTAGAAGTAATGAGAGGGTAAGGGCAAGTGGGAATATATTTGTAAGGGAGATGACTCCCTTTTTTTTCATAAAAATAGAGGTGGAGGGGAAGAGGACTGTGCGCCTGTTTGTAGAGACATGCCAGATGTATGGTAGTTGTGTTTCTGTGGTTGGTTTTTCTTCCATTTTTACCATACATGTACTGTTATTGGTATGTTTTGGGAGGTCTAGTGTTTAGTCAGCTGCACAAAATTACTTAATAATGAAGTTCTGTTCCTTCATTCAATTCTCTTGTTCATTTAAAGGACTATGAATTTTTAAACTACTTCTAACATTCAAATACAACTTTCTTCTCTCTGCTAAGTAGTGTTATCTTTAATACTGTTTATGGCTGGTGGTTTTTCATACATTCACAAGAATGACAAGTAGCTGGCATAAAGAAAAAGTAAGGATCTTTTGAAGCAAGTTTCCTTGCTTATTTAGACCTGAAACACTGGAAAAAGCAAGATAACATAATGTGATATCTATTGAACTGATAATTGAATCCACCCTCTAGGGAAAGGGATGAGCTTTATAGATACGGTTACTATCACCTTGTTGGTAGTTATCAAATGTGCATGAGAATGTTTGGGTTGCATGTACCTGCATGGAGGTAGTTACTGCACGTTTCTCAGATACATGATGTAGCCTTATGCTGGCATGAGAGCAAGTTTACTCTAGTATTACTGTAGGTATTTGTAATGGCTTGTGCTTGTGTAGTGTGGAACAGGGGGCTTGCTTTAACAAAAGCAAAGAGCTGCAAGTTTCAGGTGTGCTTCCTGGAGTGCTGGTATTCACCTTTTCTTTTCAGTAGATTCCAATACTACTACAAGTAGTATTTCAAGATTGCCCAGGGAAGAATCTAGTTAATCTTTCTAAAGCTCAGACTAGGTTGTTAAGCACAGCTTGTTTGTGTGTAGCTTTTTAAAAATCAATTCTGTTCTACCCATTGTTCTTCCTTCTCTTTCTTCCTGCATGTATTAAGGTTTAGTTGTTTCTGTACGCCATCAGAAGCAACACATCACTGATTTTTGGTCTGCCTTGGATGTTATCTTTGCTTACATTTGCTTTTTGCCCTCTGCACTTTGGCAGATATTCAGTGTCAACACGATATTCACTTCCTGCTGCCTGTTGGATATTTTCCTTGACTTTATCTCCAAGTGTCAAAATGCACCATGCTGTCCTTAATCACTCAATAAACAGACAGGAGTTGAAATTTTCCAGGATGTTGAAAGGTTGAAAACATCTTCAGGTCTAGTCTGAAAGCATCTCCTCTGCCTGTGCTGTGCTTTTAGCCTATTATTTTCTTCCTTAGAAAGTTGACTTGTTCAGTAACAAGCTCACCTTGGTACACAGTGAATTCCTGTCAGCTGAGTTTTGTGGTTGCTGTTTTCTTAAAGTTGATATAGCTGTTTTAACCAAAAGTTACTGGAATGTTAAAAAAAGAAAAATTCAACCTCCCCAACACCTCAGCTTAAAAATCAATCACAAGACAATAGGGAAACTGGGATCGTTGTCATCAGAGAAATATTACAGGTAAATCTTACGTATATTAATTTTAAAATTGCTAATTATTAGTATTTATCTTGGTTATTCATAAGTAAGTGGTGGAAAATTTCATTTCTCTGTAGACATTTAGAATTTTTGTTCTGAAAATTGGACAGTAACTGTTTTTGTACAGGGTAGGAAGATGCTGAGAAAAGAATTAGTGTCAATATCTTAACATTTTTCAGATTCATCTGCATTTCATATTTTTACATGCTTTTCAGAGTTCTCTAAAGGTCAATTCACAGTCTCTACTTTGCCATTTGCAGTTGCTGCAATGCAGTTTTTGGTGTTTGGGATGAGCATTCCATTGTGTTTTTGGTTGGAGGAGGTTACTCTGATTCTGTCTGAAGAACTATTTCAGAGACAGAGCTATAAAGTGGCCTTTTGATCTGATCATAATGAAGCAACTATTGAATTAATCACTTTTCTTCTTTGGAGACACCAAAGTTGGTCCCGCATACAACATCACTATTGTCTGTACAAGACTTCCTGCTGAAGTTCCCAAGCATTTAAGCTGCACATCAATACTCTTCTGGGATTAGAAGATTACATAGTAAAGGAGCATCTTTATTGTATTATGCATTTCTGTTGACTATCAAGTTACAGGGACAGTTATGCAGTTTGACTATTCTGCTTACTTGAAAAGGCCTTCACAACCATTGCATGATGACCCCTTAGCTTGTTTGCTGTGGAATTTGGGTATAACTTGTCAATAGTGAAAGCTGACAAAAATATTTGGAGTTGACTTTGTACTTTTTAATGTAGATGGTTTGGTGCTACTGCTGTAAAGTTAATGTAACAAAGTGTCATGTTTTCAGTTCTGTCCTCTCAGCTTCATAGTTCAGGGAGAAAATCATCTAGAGGGAAAATTTTCGGACCTATTTTGCATATTCTATCAGTTTTAATTTAAAATCACAAGCTTATATTTGATTTTAGGTGATCCATCTCTGTCCTATATAAAAAAATCAGATTTGAGGTTTCCATAATATTATCCCAAATGTAGTGAACAAGCTATAATTAATTTCAGTTTTGTTTCTTAATGCTGAGGTATTTAACAGTTTTTTTGCCTCATTTTTCAATGGCAACCTTCCTTCCCACACCTCTTGAGTGTATGGACAGCAGGATGGGGACTGGGGGAGCAAAGTTGTTCCCACTATGAATAAAGGATCTGGTTCGGGACCACCTAAGGAACTTAAACTTACATAAATCCATGGGACCTGATGAGATGCGCCTTAGAGTCCTGATGAAATTGGCTGATGTGGTTGCAAAGACACTCTTCATGATACTTGAAAAGTCATGGCAGTCAGGGAAATGAAAAGGGGGAGCATTGTACTCATCTTTAAAAAGGGTAGAAAGTAGGACCCTGGGAACTACTGACCTGTCAGCATCATCTCTGTGCCTGGAAAGATCATGGAAGAGATCCTCCTGAAAGCTGTGCTAAGCACAAGGGGGACAGGGAAGTGACTCAAGCTAGCACAGCTTCACCAAGAGCAAGTTCTGCCTGACCAGCTCAGTGCCCTTCTATGATGAAGTGACTAAGTCAATGGACAAGGGAAGGACTTCAGATAAAATTTATCTGGACTTCCGTAAAGCCTTTGACACAGTCCCCCACAACATTCTTCTTTGTAAATTGGAAAGAAGTTGATAAAAAACTGTTTGGAATTGCTCATCCAGAGGGTTGTGGTCAATGGATCAGAGTCCCAGTGGGTATCGTTGACAAGTGGTGTCCCCTGGGGATTGTACTGGGACCAGTGTTATTTCTTATCTTCATTAATGACATAAAGGGATCAAGAGCACCCTCAGGAAATTGGCAGGTGACACGAAGCTGTTGGTGCTGTTGACACACCTGAAGGACAGGATGCCATCCAGAGGGACCTGGACAAGCTCAAAAACTGGGTCCATGGGAATCTCATGAGGTTTAACAAGACCAAGTGCAAGGTGCTGCACCTGGGTCGAGGCAACCCCCAGTACCAGCTCAGGCTGGGGGATGAGCAGATGGAGAGCAGCCCTGCTCAGAAGGACTTGGGGGTGCTGGTGGGTGAGAGGCTGGAATGACCCAGCCATGGGCACTCCCAGCTCAGAAAGCCAAACGTGTCCTGGGCTGCATCCAAAGCAGGGTGGGCAGCAGGGGAGGGAGGGGATTCTGCCCCTCTGCTCTGCTGTGGTGAGAGCCCACCTGGAACCCTGCATCCAGCTCTGGAGTCCCAGCACAGGGAGGACATCAGTCCATTGGAGTGAGTCCAGAGGAGGGAGGAAAAGCTGAGAGAATTGGGGTTTTTCAGCCTGGGCTGTAAGAAGGCTTTGGGGTGACTTAATCTCTGTCCCTGTACCTAAATGGAGCCTACAATAAAGACAGAGATTTTACAAGAGCAGATAGTAGCAGGACAAGGGAGAATGGCTTCAAATTGAAAGAGGGTTGGTTTAGATTAGATACTAGACAAAAACTCTTTGCTGTGAGGGTGGTGAGACACTGGCACAGGTTGTCCAGAGATGTTGGGGATGCCCCATCCATGAAAGTGTTCAAGGCCAGGTTGGATGAGGCTCTGAGCAACCTGGTCTAGTGGGAGTTGTGTCTGCCCATGGTAGGGGGTGGGAGTTGAAACTAATTTATCTTTAAAGTCCCTTCCAATCAAGGCAATTCAATGATTCTGCGATTTTAGGAAGAATACAAAGCAACACTGGCATGTTTAGCTTATTGCTATTTCATCCTAGGACATGTGGTAGCACTTTCTGCCATGCTTTGTGTGAACAGGGTTTGTGTTTTTTTAAATTATCTTTTAAGCGGGATCATTGAGCATTAATGGTTAGAAGTAAATCTTGGTTTTGTGAGATCAGTTTAAGAAGAGATATGATAACAGGAAGAAGTAGCTGGGCATGCAGGGGCTAAGTAGGGTATGCACAGATATTTTTGTACCAGCTTCACTTCTAGGCAGACAAGAAACATGTTAGAGGCCCTTTCCACACAGCCATGTGCTGCAGAATTGTCACTGTGCTAGCAATCCAGCCAAACAAATGTTTATACACTCTATGATGTTAATAGGAAACTTAGTTAAACTGAATTGTGGAAAAATACTATTTTGGAATGACTATGAGTGGAAAAAATTATAAATTGATACTAAATTGCATAGAGAAGTCTCATATTGGTCTCAATAGACCAAGAGACTTTTTACACTAATTTTATGCACTCTCCTAATTTACTTCAGATATTTGTTTAATGTATGGCCTACAAAGGCTCTAATTTTGGAGCAGAGCTTAAAATTCAATAGAGCTATGACCACCCCTGCTTTCATTTTTTGCAGTTCTGGTAGTATCTTTTTTTGTACTACCCTGGTGGTATTGACCAAACTTTATTCCTTCTACTAGTCATGTGGCTGATGAAGAAAAGTGTCTCAGCATTATAGCATGCAAAATCATGTGAGGTCAGAAAAAGTGACTGTTTTGTGGTGACTGCCTGGTTTCCATGTGACTGTCAGTTTTGTGTAGCATCTGCAGAATATGTTCCTTGTGCTTGCTGTGATTCCAGTGACCCTGTACTTGTAAGAACACTGTGTTTATGCTTAGGCAATGCTAGTGGTTCACTTCTGCAGCATGCTTACTGTGTGCCACCATCTTTCATGGGGGTGCTGCTTCAAACCATTCTGTCATCTAGTTTAATCTTATTATGTTCCCGTCTCTGATAAACTGTCTTCTTTTAGCGCCATGCTGAAATGGTTATGTGCAGGGATGTCTTACAGCTGCGTGGTAACTTGCCTCATGCAGCTGCTACTGGATAGCATCTTCCAAAGGGACCTGGGAGGTCCCTTCCTTTGTTGGGAGGTGTTGATACTCACTGTGAAGTCAATTTATATTTGTATCCCTCACAAAGGTTGTGTCTGGCTGTTTGCAGCAATGCCTGTGCTTACCTTGTTCACTCTCAAAGCCTAGACTCACACACGTATATGGAATTTCAAATGTTCTTTGATTCACAGTTGGAGATAAATGTTCTCTGACGATGAAGTTTGCTTTGGTTTGGTTATTGGTTTTTGTGTTTTTTTTTTTTTTCTTATTTCCATGCTTTGAGAAAGTTTTCAAAAAGAGCAATAAGTATCTTTAGTTGTACGTGGTGAATGCATTGAGAATGGCAGTAAATTTAAACCTAAAAGTTGTTTTTAAAACAGCTGAGACTCACTGGTGGTGTTGCCAAGACAATAAAAATTAATTTAGAAGGTTTTCTGACTTTTTGTGTGATTGTACAGTTTCAGAAAGGAAGGTGTTGGAGGATTCCCTATTCTATTTGACAGATTCTCATGTCAAGCCTACAAGCTGATTTTTGACTGCCAACTCTGCAGTGGTGTACTTGCAGCAGCTGAGCTCAGCTCTCTGCCTGTCACCACCAACACACTATCACTTCTGCCAGCTAGACAGTCTTATGGTTACACTTGGAGTAACACCTGTGCAAACTCATTGATTACTAGAAAAATTTCACTGATGTCACTCTAGGAAACAGGAAGAGAACAGTATGTATTTTCTGGCAATCTTTTTTGGTTTTGCCTCGGAAAACCGATTTTCCTTCTGGTACATTGTTGGCATTCAGCCATGAGAAAGCTGTGAGGCCAAAGCAGCTCTTGCTGCCAGAGAAACACCTGACCTTTGAGGGGAAGGAAGACTTTAACATGCAATTGTTGCTCTGCAGATGCAAACTTGGGTGCCCCTAGGTTTTCTGGATGTGCTACCAAGATCATGAGTGTCTTCCATTAGTTTTTTTGTGGCTGCCAAGGAGTAGCCACATGGTTGCTCACATCTGGTCAGAGTAAATGTACTGCACAGGTTGCCGTAACAAAACAGTATTTTCTGCAGTCCATCCTGAATCCTGAATTGCACGCCAGCACACTTGGCTTCCTGACATGTTATGAGGCACTTTGCTTCCAAGCGCAAGACAGTCAAGGGCAGTTAAGAAACCAAGATATCCTGCGAGCCCAGTCATAACAATGATGATCCCTGTTGTGGCAGGAGTGTGTCATCTGGCATCCAGGGCAGTGGTCTCAGTGGGGCAGCAGTACCTGTGGAGGGCTGCCTGCTGCACCCTTGGCTCTTGCCAGCCAAATTCTTCGTTACATTCCATGGAGCATGCTGGGCTCTCAGCAGTAGTCCCAGCAGAAGGGAGTGATTCAGGGGTGATACTGACCCCATCTGCACCTCATCTCCTTTCCACCAGTAGCAGGGCCTGCCTCAGGACCCCTGGCTCTGCTAGGGGGATGCTGCTTCAGCAGCTCTTGATCAGTGCAGGGAAGAAGCAACCATTTTTGCATCCAGCATCTTGGAACTTGGTGAAATTGACCAAGCAGCCAGAATAGTTTCAGAAACATGGTAGTGTAGAGGGATAGCAGGATTCTGGTTTGAGTTTTGCATGCTGAACAACTGAGAAGAAGTACAAAGTGGCCTTTGTACAAATCACAAAGGCAGGTTACTGAGACACCATTAATAGGAAGGGAGCCATCCTGCAAAACACTGGGTTGTCTCCTGGCTACATTTGAGTGCTGACTTCCTGACAAGGAGCTACTGCTGCCTTCTCTAGCTGGGCATGGGATTTTATGGGACATGAAACAAGAAAATGCTACTTGGCACACTCTGTCTCTGGCAGCACAGGTTTTCTTACCCAGTATAATAAATCCTTCTTAAAAGATATGTTTCCCTAGAATAAAAAAGGACTATTAAAATTTATTGTCCTTCATCACACTGTTTTGCAAGGCCATTTGTGGCAAACGTACTACCACACCGGTCTCTTTCTGGCAGCTCCTCATTGACATTTCCCTGTGTAAAGAGCTAAGAGAAACCCCCAATCAGAGCAATTTTTCTTTGACATTTTAATGCGAAAAAGAACAAAATGAAGCTTGTCACCAGGGGAGAGCACATTGTGCTGGCCTTCCTGAGACAATTTTTATTGGACTGGAAAGCTGGTGGCTGGCAGAAGGAAAGGCAGACTGCTTACACTACTGGCACAGGAGGTCTGTGCAGAAAGCAGTCACGAGGTACATTGTGCTCTGACACAGTGTTTTTATTAGAGTTTGGCTTCTGTGAAAGAAGCAATAGCAGTCCCTGCTAAGGGAAACATTGCTCAAGGTAATGTTTTGAGCAGATGAAATTTACATAGATAAATGCTGCTTAATGACAGAAAAATGAAGGAAATGCATAAATGGATTTTGTGTTCTTGAGGCCAAAATAAAATGCCTTTGTGAACTGCATTTCCAACAAAAAATTAAGCAAAAATTAATTGCACCTTTTATTGCACTAGTGGAGCTTGTGTCATTTCTATCTGTTTCCTTTGTCAAGGAGGCAACAGATACAAGAAAATTTCAGGAATTTGTGCTGTTTAATATTTGAAATCTTAACTTGAAAACTCTGTCTCTAGAAAATCAAAGATCAAAGTAGGGTGTGGTTTGGAAAGTGAAATATTTCAGGATTGTTTGCCTCTAATTTTCATGTGCAAAACTATGTAGTAACTACAACAAATATATCTTCCACAAAGCAAACTGTCAATTGAGGACAACTTTTTTTTTTTTTTTTTTTTTTTTTTTTTAGAATACCATGTACTGCAGGAACATTGGATCAAAACTTTCCAAATTTTTTTTCTGACCTGTACATCTTTATTCCAGGGTTAAAATCAACTAAAAGCCCTTTATACCTTTCCAACATGTCTATAGTACTCATCCCCAAGCCTCTGAAATCTTTAAAATAAACAGCTAACGCTTTCAGGAAGAGAATTTGTAGTTAATTTTTAAGGAAGTTATAATAGCAAAGAGAATGCAGTTAAATATCTCTAGAAGGATGGAGAGGGAACTGATGTGCATAGAAAGTTCATTGGAAGTACTGAAATGCCTCTGGGTGACTGGTTCTGCTTTTTTTCCAGAGCCTTGCTTATCTTCAGTTTGCATGCAGGGGCCTCCTGAGTAGAAGCAAGATGAGGAACTGAATCTAGAGACTCACTGCTGGTGATAGCAGTAGGAAAGAAGCTCACAACTCCTTGCTTACACCTAATGCTTAGACAGGATGGATTTGAACACTGCTCTCTACAAGGGTACTACCTTTTTGTTTGAAAGCCATAATGAAAAGACCAGCTTTCTGGAAAAATACACTTGTTGCAGCTCCATTTACAAAGTAATTTATTAATTCAAAAGTCATTGCATTATTTGGGAGTTGTATATGAGCACACTTTATCCCTCCTCCAAATGTCTCCAAGTTACTGCACTTGCTTTATCTCTGGTGCAGTATTGCTTAGCCATAGCTTATGAAGCACAGGGGTGGAGGGTGGCAAAGCCAGGTTGTGTAGGTCAGCTACAATTCTACACTGCAAAATTCTACAGAAATACATCTTAATTAAGACCATAATTTCTAAAGTGCTTCCTTGTAGTTTGTGGAGTCTTTTTCTCTCAGCCCTTGTAATGGGAAGAAAACCTTTCAGCTGCAACCTGCAGTGACTGTTAAGGTGAAGTCCATGTGAATGTGTTTTTATTCTGATGCCTACCTCTTTATCTGAGTAGGAAGAGCTGAAGCACTGAGAGCTGGAACTGATTCATTAGAATCTTTTGGAGATTGACTGTATTACTGTAGAAAGTGAAACTTATCAGTAATGTTAGCAATTCTTAATATGCAACTGTTTGGATGAAAAATCTCCTTAGTCAAAACCAAACCTAGAAAAAATACCTCTATTTTGAGAAAGAAGCTGAATTTTAGAAAACCATTTATTTTTAGTAATGCTAATATGGACTTGCAACATTTCTTTTCCTTTTTTCAGTTGTATTCATTATCACTGCAAATATTTGTTGAGCATACTCCTTGCATTAGTAAAAGTGTCAGTATTGGTTACAACAGTCTCCAGCCTTTCCTTCAGTGTAATTGTTTTTCTAGTGTTCGTAAAGATCATTGAAGTAGGCATGTGGACTTCTGACTGCTTCAAAATACTGACTGCTGAAGTCAGAAATGGAGGTGGTGTTAGGTCAAAGCTTACAGGAGAGAGCTTCTGTGCACAGCATCCAGTTGCAGAAGTGGGATGCCTTCATGCTCTAGTTTCATGCTTTATAAAACCATCTCTAGAAATGACTTAATCCGTTTCTCTGCTTTAAAAGAAGATCAACTCAGCTACCTGTAAATACAAAGTAAGATTAATGGTGTTCTTTGCATACCACTGAAAAATGAAACATTCAGTACTCTTTTCTTGACTAAATGCATGCTGCTAGCTTTTTTATGATGAGTCAAAGTAAGTTCTTATAGGCAGAAATAATTTTAAAAAACATGCAAGGGATATTTGATGTTTTTTGAGACAAAGTGTGTGTATGGCTATTTTTTTCATGCAATGAAAGAGATCCAATAGATGAATAAGGTGATGATGCATCTATTTCTCACATGAATTTGATACAAGCTTTTTAATTTTCAGTGATCTGTTCTTATTTCTCATTTAAGTTGTGAAAAAGTTAGATAATCAGACCTCCAAAAATGGGATGTTTTCCTGTATTCTCAAATTCTCTCTAGGAGTCTAACTGGAAACGTCATTCTTGTTCCACAGGGAGCACTTATGCAAATAAAATGCGTGCTTAACCTGGGCCCACGTAATTATTCAGCAGTCGTGCTCCAAATTTGCTGTCTCTCTAGTGCTGTACAACAGCACTTCCAGATCCTACCAAAGGAAGAGAACACTGTGTTTTTAATGAAGTGAGCTGGTTTTGGCACTGGTGATTTTCATCCATTACTTTCACAAGAATGCTGTGATTGTTGCTGTAGCACAAAGTTCTATTAGAATGTATTTCCATGTTAAACAAAATCACTACCAAAGTAATAACAAGCAGCAATCTTCAGTTCAGCATATTTTAACATAAAAACTGCGTAGATGCAATTGCTAGGTCATAGGTTTTATTTTTCCTTTAAGGAAGAGGATTGGAGACACTTACGGGCATTTGGCTGCAAGTTAGCTATATAAAAATAAAAATAAAATGTTTGTCACTGTCTTTTCTCCAGGCTCCAGCGATTGAATCTGTATTGTGCTCTCAGATTGGACAGCATACAGGTGCTGCAGTCTTCTCTGTCTTCAGTGTTAGAGCTATATGCATGCAGTAAGCCAAAGAAAAGTTATTTTAGTGTATTTTTGGATAATTGTGCTACTTAGTTCAGTTATGGTGAGACTTTTGATAAAGAGAGGAAGTAAAAAAACCTAAAGCTAACCTGAAGAAGTTATATTTCCATCTTCGGAAGAATAGTGGATTGAAATTAGAAAAGAAATGTGAAACTTCCTACATAACAGAATTTCTGTGAGTGAAATATCTTGGCAAATGCAGGAACTTCAGAAGGTTTGTACTTTAAATGCGGCAGTACTTAAAGTGAACTGAGTTGGACCCAAAAGCAGGTGAGTAGGTACATGTCTAAGAATTTCCCACTGAAATACTATTGCTTAAGGAACAGTTTTTTTTTTTTAATACATGTGAGAAGGGGAGGATGTAGGGAAGGGGGAGATGGATAGTTTCTATATTGATGCTGGTTATACAGCAAGATTTGTAGAGTAATCCTTTTACCCATGTTGCAGATTGATGGGTAACTGTGTGATGTGCCATCTGCTTAAGTGTTTAACATCTGTTTAATTGTTAAGTTAAACTTAGTTTTTGTTCATATATGCTCTTACTTTTTATTTATTCATTGAAAGACTTCTAACAAGTAATTAAGCTATCTAAATAAAAGGGACAAAATAACCTTGAAAGCAGCAGAATTGTATTTTTAATGACGTATGTAGGAGATTCAAATTAATGACTTAGATTACTGTTTGATTCCTTTTTTTGGTAGATTAAAGTATTTGTTTAAAACTGTGTGCTAACTTGAGCATGCAATGACTCCATCCATTTCATACATGCATAGTTGAGAAAATAATAGGTTTTGAAGATCTGTTTCTGTCTACATACTGAATAAGCCCTTCTGAATGTTAAAAGTACTAGGTGAGTGTGAACATCATGTTTAGGATTCAGCACTCTGTTTAATACAGAACAGAATTGTCAGGATGGTTTGGGTTTGGTTGGTTTTTCTTTTCAGTTATGTTTTTGGTGTGCTTTGCCATTTTATTGTGAAGGTGAGCTAGGTAAGTTGGGAGGAAAGCAAGTGTCAAGCAGAGAACATAGTATAGGCAATAAGAGGGTGATTTGGAGAAGGGTATCACTCCTAATTTCTCTCATTCATCTCTCATTAGGAGAGACTTCGTGGGGAGTACTGATTTATTTTTTTAATTGAGCTTCAGGAAGAGATCTGAATATCTGACCACTGTGCTGGAGTCAGGTGAATGTGTAAGGACAGGAAAGAGAGTAACAATGAGAGCAGAGCTAAAAGGAATGAGGAGAAATTTGTAATTTTCCCTAGTTTTGGACAACAGTGGCTTGAAGACCGAGATTTATTGAGATACTAGAGAAGGTGGACTTGCAAGTGCTGAAGCTGCAGATGAAGGTGGAAATCTTAAAAATCTAGAATTTAGACAGCTGAGTGAGGAAGATAAATACAGGGGACTGACAGTGGTGAAAATCATTAGAAAGAAACCTTTCTGTTGTATTAAAAGAGCACAGTGAATGGGATGAAGAGGACTGAAACTGGTAAACACCAGAGATAAATAGCCTATGAAACCATACAGCTTGTTAAAACGTTAGTTTTAATAAAAAGTGAAAGGCAAGCAAGTGGTGTTTCATTAGTATTGCAGAATTTTGACCACGAAAGACTACAAACCATAGAGCAGAAGAAATGCAGCACGTTGCACAGTGCTGCATCCGTTGCCACAGTGGTGAGAAAGAACAAGGATAGTGTATTGTAACCAAGGAACCCAGTCACCACCGTGGGGGGAAAAAGGACAGGAGAGTGAATACTAGGAGGTGCTGTGCTCCAAACTCTTTTAAATCTTGGGCTTGTCAGGTTTGTTGCCCCTACCATTATTTCTAATCAGGAGGTGGAATAAACTCATGGAACGGTTGCAGCTGTGTGTTAAAAGTAACAAAACACTTTATTCAAAGGTCTTCATTTGAAAGCAGACACGGCATTACGTTTAACAGATGGGAGCTATTTCTGTGAATCTTCAAGTGCTTCCCAGAATGATTCCATTGTATCAGTGTTGAAAAGAGAAATCTACCCAGAGAAATAGTTTGAATAATTCTGTGTGGTTTCTTAAATCTTCCTGTGTATTCACTGGCATTAAGTTTTACACTTTTAGATAGCATTTTGTATGAAGTTCTGTCATGTTTTGATCATAATGTAATGATTTCATCTGTGGGTTTTTTTCATTTGCTTTGCACATGAGTTTTACATATCTCTCTTTTGTTGAATATGAAAAAGAAAATTATAAAGGTTATTTTTAATGCCATAAGAAATTTGAAGACAAATCAATCAAAATCAAATTAATCAAATTAATTTTTAATTATTTGATTATCAAATCAAATTAATTTTACCGTTATCTAAATTGAGGGAAATTGAGTCATTGGAAGTTCTTCTTGACCTTAAAAAATATTAAAATTAAATTAAAATGTTAACCTGAATTTAAGACTAACTAATGAGGCATATAGAAATACAAAATTTAGGCAGCATCAAAGGTTAAGCTGAAGGACTGGTCAGAGACTTAAAGATACATCTTTCTTGCACAACATTTTCTTCTGAGCAGGTGGTTTCCGAAGGACTTTGTGAAACTTTTAGTACATTATTGAGTTGTTACCTGCCAATTTGAGTTTATGGATATTAACTCATATAAAGTCCTAGGTAAACTTCATTGTCTAATATTTTTAAACAATTATGAAATGGCTTCGTAAGTCTTGACTGTCTCACAATTACATGCTTTGTGTGGCAGTTCATATAATAAATATTTGTTGAAATACTGTACATATTGGAAAACAGAGCTTTCTATTCTTTGCTGTAGCTCCCATATTCTTCTTCCTCATTCTTTTGAGCAATGGTATCTTTGAATAAAGATAAATTTCAGTTCAATGCAAATAAATTCTGTTTATATTAAATTTGTGATATATGTTTTTGTTTCAATGCTTTGTTGTAACTTAATATCTTTGCCTTTGTTTTGGCAATCAAAAGGGTCTTGAACATTAATAATGTTCATAGATTCATGAACATGCTGAGTTGGAAATGACCTATCAGGATCATTGAATCCCGCTCCTGGCCCTGCACAGGGCACCTGCAAGAAACACACCTTGTGCCTGAGTGTTGTCCAAATGCTTCTGGAACTCTGTCAGGCTGGTGCTGTGACTATGGCCCTGGGGAGCCTGTTCCAGTGCCCAACCACCCTCCTGATATGCAGCCTCCCCAGACACAGCTTCAGGCCTGAAGGTGCTCTCACTTGTCACCACAGAGGTGACATCCATGCCTGCCCCTCCTCTTTCCTTCCTGAGGAAGTTGTAACTGCAGTGAGGTCTGTCCTCAGTCTCCTCCAGGCTGAACAGATCAAGTGGCCTCAGCTGCTCATCATTCAGCCCCCCCTCAAGGCCCTTCTCCATCCTCGTGGCTCTCCTTTGGATGATCTCTAATAGCTGAATGCCTTTCTTATATTGTGATTGAACATCATTTTCGTGTTCCTATAATGTAATGCCAGACTATATACTGACAGACTGAGAGAGCTGGGGCTGTTCAGACTGGAAAAGAGAAGGTTCTGCAGGGACCTTACAGCAACCTTTCAATACCCAAAGGGGGCTTAGAGGAAGGCTGAAGAGGGATTTTTCACAAGGGCATGTAGTGATAAAACAAGAGGAATGGCTTTAAACTGAAAGAAGAACTTCTTAGAATAGATATTAGGAAGAAATTCCTTACTGTGAGGGTGGTGAGGCACTGGTTACCCAGAGAAGCTGTGGATGCCCTATCCCTGAAAGTGTTCAGTGCCAAGTTGGATGGAGTTTTGAACAATCTGGTTTAGTGGGAGATGTCCCTGCCTATTGCAAGGGAGTTGGAACTTGATGTTTATAGTCCCTTCCAACCCAAGCTATTCTAAGGTTCTATTAATGTGTGATGCACCGTGACTCACCTAAACATTCCTTTAAAGAGGTGAAGCAAACTACAGTTCAGCCATGTCTAATTAAATATCAAGGGGTTGGACTATGTAAGGAACTTTCCTTACAAATAATTTCTGTTTTGAACTGTTAATCAATGCACACAGGTGACTGAGAGCAACCACAGAAAAACCGCACTGAAATGCAAAGAATAAATTTACTCAATTACCTCACTAACTGGAGGATCCTGAAAGAAGGCTGGGCAGCAGAGACACGAGTGAGGGCACAGGCACCATCAGGCTCAGTCCAGTCCTAGCAGGCAGCAGGGCTGCTGCTGTGCCCGTTTATCCAGGGCCTGAGCATGCGTAGTTTAGCACCATGCTGTGATCTCCCTGTGCTTTTTATGGTCCCTGCTTTGATCTCTCTCCCAACTGGGAGCTGAAGCATGTCTGGGATATGGCCTACAAGTCTCTGTAAACACTTATGTTATCTCTACACAGAAATTCTTCTCCAAACAGATAGAGGATAAACAGCAGTAGGTTTAACATGTGGTTTCCCACACTGATATTCTCCAGGCCTTGGCATTCCCAGCTTGAGTGAATCCACGATCTTCCTTGCCATTCTTCCTTTTTTAACCCTTTCTTCTGAATACAAATGGAACTTATATCACTTTTTGTTCAAGTGTTTTCATAGCTGTTTTCACATTGAATCACATAATAAAGCATCTCTGACTCTACTCTTCATAATTCCTTACATTCTTCTCCCCCCTTCAAGGTGACCTGCCTACACTTGGGAATCACACTGAGCAGATCTACTTGTAGCTCCACGGGTAGAATTGGTATAACCTAATCAG
Source organism: Vidua chalybeata (assembly GCF_026979565.1). Taxonomy (NCBI): domain Eukaryota; kingdom Metazoa; phylum Chordata; class Aves; order Passeriformes; family Viduidae; genus Vidua; species Vidua chalybeata. The sequence goes on along the minus strand of NC_071570.1, from coordinate 12,210,197 downwards.
AACACAGGGTTTCACTGAAATCCTGTTCAGCTTTGAGCTGTGAATTGAAATGAAGCCATTTTTAAAAGGAAAAAATTGTGAAGGCATTCTTCTTGGATAAAAGAGAGGGCTGCATTCTGCTCTGGTAACATAGCAGCCGTACTTGGCAAGGGCTATGCATTAGACTTCAGACAAACTATAGCAGCAGGATGAAAATATTGCAGGCATTTTGACTTTAAATTTCTTTTTCAATGTGTTATATATCTAATTAAAACCCTTTTCAAGGATAGAAACTCAGTTACTTCTTATGACAGTGTGTATAAAATATCTATTCACTTCACAATAGTGTATAAAATAAACAGTAAACAAAATATAATCCCAAAATATCATCCATTTGTATTTTTTATCCTCTGTTTAAAATCCTCACATTAATGTATATAGAGATACTGTGCATATTTATATGTACACAGAGAATGGCTGAAATTTGTGCTTTATATATTTTATTATGAAGTTCAGCCTAATCGCGAGATTGCATTATTTCTTATAGCTTTCTTATAGCTTCTTATTTGTAAATGCAAAGAATTCTTCAGTCATCTGCAGCTGATGTTTACTGTCAAATTGCTGATACAGGAGCCTCATCTCTGCCTCATGACCTGTACTAGTTAATAAGTGCTCTTCAGCTCAGCAAATGTATGCACAGGTGTGTGCATGTATTCCTGCTCCAACTGTTCAACTTGTTTGACATTAAGTATTTTGGAAAAACTGTATCGTGGCTCTCTCAGTGGAATCAGAAAATCCTGAGCAGATGCTGATCCTTCAGGTGAGGCTTCTGGGGAAGGGACATAGAAAGTTGTACAGGCATGCTTGGTCTTACTTTTAACATCGAGGCACAGTGTGTAGCTGTCTTCATCCCCTTCTCTCTGGGCCAACCAGAGCCATCTGATTAATCTGCTCACGCTTAGCTAATTACTGTACTGAGGAGCTGTGTTCAGTGAGATGTGATCTTGACCAAATCCATAAACGGGCTCCATAGGGAGCCTTGGCAATGGCAGGCACTTGCCTTTTTTAATGTATGGCACAGAAAGCAGTTTAATGCTATGATAAACCACCCTCACAATAAGGAATTAAAATACTTTGTAGCACTCAGTACTGCATACACATGCATATCTGTACATGGACAAAGTAATAGTCACTTGCCTTTTCATCACTTTTTCTCTTCCTCCACATCTCCAATATAACTATTCCTCTAAAATATTTCGTACACTATTTGGAATAATACAAAGCATTTAAAAAATAATTTAAAAAAAAACAGTAAACAATATATATTTTTCTGAGATACCTTATTTAGATCCATCATAAATTTTTTTATCATGCTTTATGTCATCCCTTAGGACTAGTGGCTCTTCTGGATATCTGAGAAAACAGTAAAGAAAATCACTTTTCTGTAAGCTTAGCAAATATCTAGAGAAGTCTGTTAGCAACCTAATGAAAATACAGAAATCAGCAGAGCAACAGAAACCTCCAATTTCATCAGTATTATGTGCTGAGGTAGACAGCACAAGACCATTTCTGCGGGATATAAATACATAGCTAAAAGGCGTGATTATTTGTTTTTAAAATAACCAAACCACAAAAATATGAGGCACAAACTTGAAAATGTTGGGGAAATTAATAGATTGGACAAGTTCTCTACTTCAGTGTCTGATTTCAGCTGTAATAGAGTTATTTTTCTTCTTAGTAGCTTGTATAGTGCTGTGGTTTGGATTTAGCATGAGAATAATGTTGGTAACACACTGAGGTTTCCGTTGTTCCTCAGTAGTGCCTACCTTAAGGCAAGGACTTTTCATCTTCCCGTGCTCTGCCAGCCAGCAGGTGCACAAGAAGCTGGGAGAGTCTGCTCAGCCAGGACAGCTGACCCAAACTGGCGAATTTTGGGCCATGTTATACCGTACCATGAAAATCATACCCAATATATAAATCCACGGGGAGTTTATCATAAGAGAGAGGCAGTCATTGCTGGGGAATGGATTTGGACATCGGTGTGTGCTGAGCAACTTTATTGTGCGTTGCTTTTCTCTCTTGGGTTTTATTCCTCTCTCACTCTCTTCTGTCCATTGTTACTATTACTGTCATTGGTTTTATTAGTATTTTTTATATCATTGAAGCTATTAAACTGTTCTCATTTTAACACTTGAGTTTTTAAATTTTTTTCCTGATTCTCCTCTCCATCACACCATGGAGGGGCTGGGAAGAGGTACCTGATTGCCATTCAATTACACAAAGTTATGGTAGGCAATTTAGTCTGTAAATATGTTTAAAAATTTGACTTAGCCCACCTGCTTCTTGCACTGCTTGAAACCTCAAATTCTGACTGCTTCATGTTGTCATGTTATAGAAACTCTAAAAATGCTTCTATTAATTTAATTTTTAATGTAACAGTTATGCTGTTGCAACTGTATTTGAATAGACAACACAACAGAAGTTTCAGTTGATGTATAGAGACAAAAAAGGTATCTAAATAAATTATACAGTAATAACAGAGTTCAATTTGAAAGTTGGGATTTTTTCATTTAAAGTATTACATAAAGAAATAATTATTTTTATACTTTTCATATTTTGGTAAAATAAATATTTGATGTATTAATAGTGAAGGATAATCAAACATACATACATTGAGTCATCTCTATGATGGAATCTTGGTATTTTTGGAACTTGGTAATTAGACACCAAAATTTATTCTAAGTCAGAAATAAAGAAAAATATTTTAAAAGATGTGAATATTATAAGTGTATACATTAATCTGTGCATAACAAGGAATTTGGAAGTTGGGAGTTATCAGAACTCAGAAATACCAGGTGTTAGTACACTCGAGTTTTTTATAAATCTGTCTAGTTTTCCGCTTTGCTTCCCCTTCCTTGCTGTTCTTTTTGTCTTTGCTGCTTTTCCAAAATATTTCTAAGCAAATGTATCAGCATGCATTATATTGATGGGTGTAAATTGCAATTTCCTTTTAACTCTGCACCTGTTGTAAATGTACTGCACAATTGCCTAGCACATGTTCCTCTTTTGCCTGTGTACTTGCAGCACTCAACTACAGTCAGATCTAGTTAAACCCTTATGTTTACTTTTCTATATTAGTAGTACTTGAAAGAGACAGCTCTTAACAGTGATCTCTATGGTTCACTATCAGTTTCCAGCTGGTTTATTCTTCCGCTTAGTCACTTATATATAATTCGAGGAGTTTTTCTCTTTAGCTTAAATACTGTATCATGTTTAACTTCTCTTTTTTTTCTTTTCTTTAGTATTGCTTTTTTTTTCATGTGACTCCCAAAATTACTTCTTCTGTTACGCTACGGCCACCTTGCCCTTTCCTATAACAACTGTTTATGTGAAGCCTGAAACAAGTTTATGGTGAATAGGCTTTAGGTGCTTCCAGCTCCTTCTCCTGTCAGATGTATATAGATGCTGTTCCTTCATGTTGCCAAGTGGTCAAGTTTGTGGACAAGTGTTCCTTTTCTTTGGAAAAGACTTGGACACTGCTGCCTCACCAGTGAGTTTTGTGAGAGCTAACCTTATTAGCAGAAGCAGGTCAGATGCCCTTGCTGACAGACAATAATGGATAGCTGTGGTTGCTGATGGGGCTGACTGGTGCTAGCATGCTCCTGGGTCTGCACATCCCCTGGTCCATTGGCCTTTCCTGCAGCAGATCTCTGAGGAAAGACAGAAGTGAGTGCAGTATGCTGATAGTGTTCTGTTGAAGGAAACAAGAGGCCCCATGATCGAGTTGCAGTTTCTTTCACAGGCTGATCTAAGAGTATTATGTAAATCTCTTTCTGTTGGATTAGTGTAATTTTAAAAAGGGAAGTAGTCAAACAAATAGTAAAAGTAGTTGAATCTCAGTACATTGTGTTTTTGTGTTTTCAGAGTTGTGTACTGAATATCAAAATTTTAAATAGAAGAAAAATACTTGCATGTCAGAAAAATACCAAGGCATCTTATTACTCTGATGGCAAGTTAATGCCTTTTCCTTACTCCTATTTCCTGCTCCCATTAAATTTTGGAATGCAGTCTTCAGAAGATGGCATGGAAAATTGTCCCATTCTTGACCTGTTGTGGCAATAACTACTAGAAAATTTGTCCCTGGGGGTTACTTGATCAACTCTATGTCTAGCTTAGAACTCTTCACCAGGTTCTTGGAGCAAGAGTTTCACTCCTCAGAGAACATACTACCTGGGAAGAGCTGGTGCAGATGGCTGGAAGTGGGAAAGAATACAGGGTATCTGCTGCCCCTAATCACTGTCATCATCCTTGTGGAAAAAATTAAAGTACTCTTGTGTTTTCCCTTTGATTGTAAATTAAATGTCTTTGTATTTAAAACTTGTCTTAATTCATGCTGATGAGTAGCTGTTTTGTGATCTCACTAAACAAGGAGCAATAAAGGTTGACTTATAGGGGCTTTATTGGTGCTTCCATCCCCTGTCTGCATAACTTTTGCTTATACGTATATTTATTGTAAAGGACAGTGTATCTCATGATGTAAAAAGGATGCAGAAATGTCATGATTAGGTAATGGGTTGTTCTGAAGTGAGTCTGAAAAATCACTGGATGTGGGTGTATGCCAAGTGTCCCACAAAGAGTAACTTTAGGGTAGTAATTAAGGCCTGGTTGAGTTAAGGATTTACAAGATCAAAAAACAAATTACTATTATTAGCAGAATTATTTGTTCTTACATCAAGCTGTCATCCTGCCTTGCTGTTTAACCTGATTCTGCTATGAAAAAAATGATGTCAGATACTTTATTAAGTGTGAATTTGTGATTTACTTCAGGGAGAGGGTGCAGGGTGATTAGTGTAATTCTCTTTTTAAATGGCAGACATTTTTTTGACTCCATGCACTTTGAATCAGACCTACCAAAGCAAGGAAACTTAAAAAAACTAGAGGACTTTTCTGGCTTTGAAGATGCTGTATGAATGAATGAATGCTGAATCTGAAAATGTAGGGTCTGGGGGAAGATATTCTATGAATGTTATGTTTGCAAAGCTGATTTATATCAGCTTGTCTCTGCAATTCTGCGAGGGGAAGCCCAGTAAATACCTTTTGATTTACACATCTCCTCTGCTTTTAAAACAGGAGTTTAGAGAGAGTTTTAAAATGGTGTGGCTTAGGGATCCCAGGCATGAAACAGCCCCTTTGATTGCGGCTAAAGTGTGATCTGCGTGTACAGCGTTTAATAACAAACAGCTAATTGTGCAGTTGTGTGCTGAATTAATACCACAACAGCAACAATAAGAAGGTTACTTGGTGTATAACTGGCACTTGCTCAAGATACTTGTTAGTTGATAACCTTCTTACAGTCTTGAGCGTCAAGGATTTTTGGAGGTTCACCTCCTACTAAAACGTGGATGAGACCAATCTTTAAAGTCATGTGTTTTAAACAATGTATTTGACTTCTGATAACACTTTTATATTGAATAGTAATAGATCAGGGCATCCTTCCAAGAGGTTGTTGAGGACAGAGAAAATAGTGAACGACTGAAAAAATAAATGCCATATCTCAGGAGAGAGGAGATCTACTCGTCTCATGTAGCCCCCTTTGTTCCAGGATGTCAGCCTCATGCTGTAACATCATAGTTGACCCATTGCCAAAATAAGATTAAACAGTCTTAGCCTTAAAGGCATTGGAAACATGAAATGGCTTTGGAGAATGATGTAATTGAAATATGCACAATACTATGTAAAAATCATTATGTCAGTAAAGCACAGACAACTCTTAATCCCCACCAACTTTTATAATTAAATCTTCTTGGATATCACAGTATATTGTATGTCTTTGTAGTTCAGATTTATGTTTTTCCTTTTTTACTCCAGAACGAATGTTAGATGTAATTTTGGTTTTAATATTATATTTTGGGAGTTGTTGTTTCTGGGTTTGTTTAATTTGCATTGTAGGGATTGCGGGGGGGTTGGGGTGAGGGTGGGGGGGGGGGGGTTTGTTTCTTTTTTTTTTTTTTTTTTTTTTTTTTCTTTTTTTTTTCTTTTCCATAGTGAAGCAGTAGCTTTTACTAAACTTATAGGCTGAGCATCGATAAGAAAGTGGTTAGCCATGCAGCATTCAAGCCTGTGGATGATAAGCAGAAATATTTTTCTTCCTCAGTCAAGCATTTTAGACTTCTAGCCTGAAAGCCAGCCAGGTGGTCAAAAGAAAAACAGCACTTCCTTGTGATCCATGAGCTTAAGTAGCTGTTTGGAGTTGTGATGATGTCTGCATCTGTCTACTACTCCACTTTATTGTTTCTCTGAAACTGAATTTTCTGCAAAACTGAAATTCTTTTCAAATGAAGATTTGTATCTCTGTGGAGATGTGCATGCTGTGGGGGAGAGTGTGAGACAGTCACTTGCTTTACTCGCTGGAAGCAAGAGCCAGAAAGGCTGTGTTTTCAATTCAACAGTGCAAATACCTCTACTCTGGCAGTGCAAAATTGCTCAGACCTTGGAGATCAAACTCAGTTTTTGTGAAATTGGACTGAACCAGGCAGAGAAGGCTGATGACCTTAGGATGCCTTGTCTAGCTCTCTGCTGTCAGTTTAGGATGACACAGGTATTCCAGAGGTCTATGCTTTCTCTTTCAGTCACATATGAAAGTCTTACATGTCAAAGACCATCTCGGATAACACTAGCAGGCCAAGTCCAGGCAAGTGAAGCAGGTCTTCCAGCCTGTGTGTGATGGAGAAGAGGATATGATGTGGTCTGAAGCACTGCTCTGTCCACTGCAGTTTATAATAATAATGTGGAGGTCTCTGTATGGAAATCTGACCCTTCAAAACTTTGTGTGGAATTGGGGATGGGTGGGATTTAAGGCAAAGTAATTTTTCATGCAATATAACATCTTCTCACAAGTTCATGAATTGATTTCATTAAACAATGAAGAATTAAACTTGAATGGTGATCATAATACTGAAACAAATCTAACCCTCAATTTAAGAACTGTTGTCTTAAGATTTCTCTCAAAATTTACTTCTCTCACTACCCATGGCTGCATTCAAAGATTTCCCAGATGGTGGTGGCTACTCTAGAGTGTCTTTCTAAGAGTTCACATGAGAGGTCCTGTCTTTGCCCTGCCCTTCTAAGAGTGACAGTCATTTAGTCTTGCCCAACTGCATGTCCCAGGTCAAGACAGTGTGTCACTCAGGGTGTTACGTGGGATCAGCATAGTAATGGGGCATGAAATGTGTAGCGCTGAGTGCTATATGGCTGTTCGAGTAGTCAAACCTATTAGGGCTAGCTCTGATTTAATTGCTGTTCTAAATCTGCTTTAGAGAACAGATCTTCTTCAGTTAACAGGGTAGGCTAACTTCAAAAAATCTCTTTAGTATCATTCTGTAGTTCTATGATTCCATCATATAGTGAAAAAAAGCAGGAACAGAATCTCCTGAGAATCCTCAACCAGAGATTAGGGAAACTTAAAAGAAAAACAATTCTAGAAATCTTATTCTTTCTTTGAATCAACATTAGACTCCTGGAGATTTCTGATCTAGATCAGTGTGTACATCTAGCCAGCAGCAGGCTTGTACATCAATGATTGTGTGCTACAGTCAGCAGCTTCCTGGAATTTCTTCTGGTTTGTAATACAAACACAGGTTTTGTTTCTCAGTGCCTTGGTACTTTTCTCATCTTCAAACTTGTACTTAACAAGATGAGTAATTCTTGATACTACCATGTTTAGTCAGCAATTTAAAAATCCAAAACAGTGTCATGAAACCGAATTTTGTTTTAAAACTTTTTAAAAAGCAAATTTGAGGATAGAATATATATAAAGAGAACATTGACAAATCATGTAGGTTGTAAGAAACTACAAATTGTCCCAACTGCAGAACAAAGAAAAAATATTCAACAAGCATATGGGAGGAGAAATCCAGAAACCATTTTGCCCAGTAATCCCCAGTGCACATATTTGTCAAAAATCCAGTGATCCTCATTGATAACGTGTTACCTTTTACTTACTGATGTGCTGAAATGTGTACATTTGTGTGATGCAAAAGCTGTATCTTAAATTACTTTTCCTGCTTCTTCTAGGTTTTCTTCAGGTGTTATTCTAGATGGCATAAGAAGCAGTTACATACTTAGGTCAAGTAGAGTTAAAAGCTGATTTCCCCCACCACAGTAATCAGGCTACTCTTAGCTCTGAGTTGTCTTGAACTGAACCCTTGTCATCTCTTTGTTTTTTAGTGGGCAGTTTGCTGTAGTGAAAAAATGCCGTGAGAAAAGTACTGGTCAGCAGTTTGCAGCAAAATTCATCAAGAAAAGGAGAACGAAATCCAGCCGCCGTGGAGTGAGCCGGGAAGATATCGAACGAGAAGTTGGCATACTGAAAGAGATTCGGCATCCTAATGTGATTACGCTTCATGATGTCTATGAGAACAAAACAGATGTCATTCTTATTCTGGAGCTGTAAGTAACTCTATAGACCCATGGCCCAGTAGGAGAATATTTGTTTCTTTGGTTTTTAAAAACAGACACTTTGAGAATTGCAGTGATTTAATGGAAGTTCCCTATCACCCCAAAAGAAAATAGGTAATAGCCTCAGAAATCTTCATGTCCTAGTCAGTGTTATAGTTTCCTGATTTCCACACATACTTTTCACTCTGAATCCACTACAAAGTTTATTCTTTTTTAATCAGTATATTTAGGATTTCTTTTTTCTGCTTTTTTACTTTAATCACTGTTGATGTTATGAATCCAAATGAAGAACCTGGAACTATATATACTGATTTGAAGAACAGAGCACAGGAAAATAGAGATTCTAAGTGGAGATTAGGTTAGCAAATTTTACTGTATTTTGTGTTGCTGTAAAGTGGCCTCAGTGAATGCTTTTTGTCATTTTCTAACCCACATAAAAAAACCCCAGAAGTTTCCCAGTTCTCTCTTGTTGAAATGAAAACTGAACTTCCACACTGTTTCTTACTGGTTTAGTTCCCAATTTTTCATCCAATATCATTGCTAATAGATTGAGCTAAATATGTCAGCCGAAACTACTTCTGCATTTTTCAAAGTCTGGCTTCCAGTTCCTCAAAGACTGCAAGTGTAGGAGTTAAGCATTAGTCACCTGTTAAGAGTTTGTCACTTTGTCAGTGCTGCTGCTGGAATGTGCATATCTTTACACAGATGGCATACCTGGCACTTTTTATTGCCATACCTGCTCAGGATCAGTTAACCATACTCTACAGTAAGAAATTAATGCATGCAGAAGACTCGGTACCAGAATCTTGGGCAGCACTTTGTATTGTCTTTGTATTGGTTACTCCTGTGGTTTTTCTATGCAGGATTGTCTTCCTGTTCACTAGCTTTCATAAATGGTGTTTCCACTTTATAAAGATTCTTCAGTGTTGCATGGTTTCAGTAACATCTAGATTTACAGTATAGATTTAAAAAGAAAACTGGGAAGTAGCTTTTGGAGTTCCATTTTTTCTATGTTCTATATATGCATGATGCTACTTTCTTATGTTTATGCAAACATATTTTTACACTTCTAGTCCAACATGTGATATTTTATTATAATAGCTGTAGTCTGGCTTGATTTTTTAGTTCCAGTTGTATCTGCTTGCATTAGTTTGCCAACTGTGGATAATTTAAACAAGCATTTTTTTCCAAACTAAGCTATCATCCTGTATAAAGCAAAAGTTCCTTATATTCTTACTATTTCTGGGTTTTGTTCAGAATTCTTTGAACTGTGATGTGAATAAGCCGCAAAATTAGTGTGGTGCTTCTTCCTCTCCCCACTTGATACTAACTGTCATGTTCTCTTGCTCTACAACCTTACTGTCAGGATATTGCTGCTTGTGCAGCTCCTTCTGCTCTGGAATCTGTCCAGTTGAATTCAGGCCAGTGTCTGTACTTAAAAGCTGTGAGGGAGACTTGGTAATCATGGCAGTGGTAGGAGGAATGGGACTACTCCACCCACCCCTGCTTTGCACATGGACTAGGAGCTCTTTTGGCAGCAAGGTTGCTGTGTGTGTGTGTCAGTGTGTAACCACCACTGTCCATTGAGCAGAAGAATGACAATCTGCATATTTCATAAGCTTGATGGCACGAAGCTCAGCAAATTATTTGTATTGCAGTTTAGGTAATTGTATTGCGAGGTGAGCAATCCGTATATAGTTTCAATCAGAGATTTTTTTTTTCGGTTTTTCAAACTGCTTTGTGAATCCTTCAATTGAAGTAGTGCTATTTTGGATATCACAAAGGTAATGCATTTATTTATTTAGTCAGTCAAAGAGGAAATGATGATGTTAGCAATCCCTTTGTAAACTTTAATATGCTAATTGCTACAAAGTTTTGTAGTTCTCATAATCACTGTGATGGTACATAAAGCTATTGAATAGACAGGATTGTCATTTTAATCGCATGCTTAGACATTAAATATGTAATCCTTTTTCTCTAACGTTCTGCTATTCACATTTTGCCTAGGGACCTACCCTCTTGACAGTCTTTGTTCTTACAGAACGATTTAATACAAGCAGAAATAAAGCTGAAATCTCATTAAATAACCTGTTTCTCTATTGTCAGAACCTACTCTAAGTGTCCATTTTCCATTTTGATTAGAACATAGTATATTTCCTGGCACTTGCATTCTGTTCTGACTACAATAATGAGGCAGTATAGTCACAATTTTGTATAATTGAGTAACGGCAGCTGCCCTTTTGTTGCCATATGTCAACATGCACAGTCCCAGGGCAACAGGATCTACAGCCTGTTCACTATTGATTTTTATTTTCTGCTTCAGCAAGAGGGTTGCTATATTGCATAGAGCCTCCTAAACATTTTTCTGCTTTACTTATTGGCAGTTTCTCAGAGGTGAGCAATTGACTGAACAAGGGGGAAGGACATCAAATTGAAAGATAGTAGACTCAGATTTGATATTACAAAGAAATTCTTAACTGTGAGGGTAGTGAGGCACTGGAACAGGTTGCCCAGAGAAGTTCTGGATCTCCATTCCTGGAAGTGCTCAAGGCCAGGTTGGATGGGTCTCTGAGCAACTTGGTCTAGTGGGAGATGACCCTGCCCATGGCAGGGGAGTTGGAGCTTGATGATCTTTAAAGTCCCTTCCAACATAAACCATTCTCTGGTTCTATTCAAGGTCATGATTTATATGCAGGAATATGTGGGCAGTTGGTTAATTATGGCAGTGGCCAAGTAGTCCTCACAACACTGAATACAAAACAGAACTACTTTATCCACATAGATGTTTGGAAATTTTTCTTTGAACTACCTTATATAAGGAAACTGATTTACCAAAAAGTCCAAGTTCTATGAAACATTTAATTTATGAAACTTTTAAAACCAAATCTTTTCTTAAAAGATTCAGCAGCCATGCACAAGCATGAAATATCCTTGAAGAAGTTTATTTTATTGCAATCTTTTGGTATATTTAGAACATTCATATGTTTTTTCATAACTCTAGGTTTTAGTGACAAATGTCCCCTTTCTTGGCTTGGAAATAACCTTTTAAATTCCCACTCTGTGGACTCTTCCATTATCTTGAAAGGAATGTTATGCATATTACACACAAAGTGGAAGCCATTGTCTTTTCCTTATCTAACTTAAAACCTTAATAATTTTCTTTTTTTTTTTTTTGCTTTTATCACACAAATAATTGAATTAGTCAGAATTTCATAGTATGTTTTTCTATCCGGCTGCATCTATTAGAGTCTGTTATATGTTAGCTGTACTAAGCTATTTCTAGTGAGCTCTGCTGAAGCCATCATTTTTTTAGACTTCACAGACTAGAAAACACAGATGTCTCTGCACAGTGATAATTATTTTCTTTCCTCAAGGATGCTTTGCACCTACTTGGTTCCCCTTTTTCTGGCCTTGGATGCATAATTTCTCTCTTCCATTTTATTTTCTCTTCCACTTTATTATGTCTTTATTTAGACTGCAGACATAAAATATACTTAGTTTGTGGTTCTTTGTGGAGCCTTGGTTATGGTTTCTTGCTGCAACACAAAAAAAAAAATATTTTCATCCTGTATTGTACAGTAATTCCTTAGAATTCACAAAAGCAATACAGGTGGTCTCTTTTTTAGAAATGGCTTGATAGCAATACGTGACTCTTACTTGGTAGCTGTGGATGGAGTTAGGTATTCATACATTTCTCTGCATAAAACATAACTTCATTTCTGAATTAGAAATCCTAATTTAAGATGGTTAGCTTTTGTAGCATGGTTCTGAGTGACGATCATCTGTTTCATAAATTTTTTAAAAATAAAAAGCTTTGAAAATATTAGAAACATTTGTGTGTTAAATACTAGGATTTATGCTTCATTTGAATGCATAAACTTTCTTTTAGACTTAGTCCTGTGCCTCACACTGTCTCTGACTTTCTACTTTGGTGGTAACTTCATATTACTAATCAAAACAGAACAGTGCAAGAAGAGGATGATACATTTTGTGTAAAAATTTATGACAATTTCATTAGTTGATCGTTAAAGAGCAATTAAGAGCAAGTAACTATCAACTCTTTAAATTCCTCTTCTATCTTATTGGGGCTTTAATTTAACTTTTTACAGTTATGCTCAGGAAGATTAAAGCCTGTCTTCCAGAGAAGCTTGAAGTCTTCACAGGGCTTCCTTAATTTTTAGTTGTCTTTTGGTAGAAATACCTCTGAGATTTTTGTTAATTTTACACATAAGTAAATAAGAAAGTTATTATCAAGTAGCTTTGCACTGAAATTTGAGAGGAGGATTAAATATTTGGTGCTTCTGGCAAGTAGCAGGCAGTTAGCAAACCCTGTGACACTAATTTGTAATTCCTATGCCACCTTTGGATTTCAAAATCCTAAATCAGTGCCCACAGAGAGTTGCACAGAGAATATGTAGACAGGTTAGAACAAAGGCTTGACAAAGCTCACAGGACAGGCTCTAGAGCTCTAGAGCTGGTGTGACTCTTACCACACAGTGAGCAGGTCTTAAAGGGAGAACTGGTTTCCATGTGCTGCAGTCCCTGAGCAAAATCATTGCCTCTCTAGTTTGCTAAACCTGAATGCTCCTTATATATTAAATTTGAAGGTTGTAGATGAGATAAAAATACTAAGGGCCAAGTTAACCACTTGCTGTATCCAGGCTCTGGGCACTTCAGGAACTTCAGTCATGAAAACCTGAATACCAGTGTTATTTGAGTACAAAAAAGATTCACAGGAGTGTTCATGCCCCCTCCCACCCACCCCCTTAGTAGGACTTAACTGCTTAAATTATAGTCCAGGTTTTAGTGCATGTGTTCTAGCTGGCCATTGAGGCCAATGCTTCTTGTTCAGTATAAGTGAAGAATTTAGGCACACTAAGGAGAAGATTTCATGACAGTTGATGTCTCTAATAGAAGCTGGACAAATGAAAATTAAAAGGCGTGGTGATGCTGGAACATGTCTTCATTTTTCAGTGAAGAAAAGTTGAAGTGCAGTGTTGTTCAGCCAGTAGGTAATTTAATGAACTAGCAGCCCTGTTCTGCTGTTTCAAAATGTTTGTTACACTTTGTACTTCTGAGGAGTGGGTTGGTAACTGCACAATTCATAAAGGCAGTGAAATGAAGTGGATGCAAACCCCCTTACATAAAACAGAAGTAATAATATATGAGTCTAGTCTTGGGTTGACAACTGCATGACTGGATGTCATACAAGATGTATTTGACTACAGAATCCCTTTACAAGTTGACAAAATAAATGTTTGGACTAGAGAAGAATTAGATAATTTATCAAATTGCATCTGTTTTAAAACTGGAATAAATTGATGGCATGCTTCTTTAACTTGGTTTATGTTGTTTTGAAATCTAAGCAAGATAAATGTTTCTTCAAGGAGTTTGGACCTAGATTTTAGGGCTCATTTGTAGATTTTAAAATTCATTAGAAATCCTTAGGTAATCATTAATTATCATTTAGGTGCTATTGCATAATAAGTATTGTGATCATAGCATATGACTGAGTCATTACGAGGTGACCATGCTGACTTTGAAGGTTAATTGATTCTAAGTTCCCTGAGTAGGTTCCCATAATAACTTCCTCTGAGATCTGGCGATAGCTCTGTTTCATAGTTAAGAAAGCCTGGCAACTTGCAAAAGCACTATACAGAAATTCTTTTTCCATGGGCGTGATGTATTTTATTTCCCAGAGGGAGGTGTGTGGGTTGCAATCACATCTGTCAACCTTCCTTTGGGAAGGCTGGCAAATGCTTTTACCACTATTGCATTTTCTAAGAAAGAATGCAGTCAGCTGAAAGCTTTAATTTACTTCTCTCATTTCACTTCTGCCTAGAAGTATCAGTGAAATAACACATACCAGCTTTTCTCTTAGTGAAAATATTTATACAAAATACTTCTAAACACATGTGCTCTGCTACTTTAAAACAATATAGAAAAGTTGTGTTATAATGATGAAATAGATTTTCCCAGCCCTTGTGACTTTCTGTGTTATAACATGGTCAATAATGCATTAGAATTAGGTGAAATTAAGATGTGACTGCCACAAAGCACAAGCTCTTATTTTATTGAACATGATGCTTGAACAGCATATTATGACATCAAAATTATTACTAAATTTAAATGTAAACAAAAAGGTTTTATACAGGAACATTAATGAATTAAAGCTTTAGAGGAAAACCGTATGTGAAGTTGAACAACGAGGCTTTGCAGCTATAAAGGAATTTAGCTGTGACTTGACTTGTAATCATGTTTCTCTGTCATTTGGTTGCTGTCCATCCTTTATATACTGGCATTTTGGCATTTAGAGTTGTCTTGGGGCACAGAAGAACTGATCAGGAAGCTGTCTGGTAATTCCTACCAGCAAATTGAGAAAATGAATAGAGAGAAGCCCTGTGCTTCTTATGGATACCAGGTAGAGATACTCCATAGTCCTCTACAAGAAGATGCACAGGAAGTGCTTGGTGAACCTCTTGCCTCTGCTCCCTTCAGGAAGCTTCTATATCCAGTTGGTGGTTGGGGGCAGCAGTCTTTTAGATGTTGGTTATGTGGGCCCCTCTGTAGAGGCCCAAATGCAGGCTGGGAACCAGTTTGTGTAGCTTGGGAAACCCACACAATGCTCTGGTTTCAGTCAGATTTCAGCAGACTGTTTGTGCAGCAGCATCCCCAAAGCCAATTTAGAAACAGGGGTCTGTGGTAAGGGAGGTGGAAACAGTGTACTTCTTGGTAGAAGATGATGTTCATAAAGACCATTCAAAAGGGCTGGTGTCTGAAATTACCTGTGCCTTCTTCTTTAGATTAACACCACTTCTCTGTGTGAGATGGGATATCCACATTGGTGGAATCTCTCCTTGCCTTCTGGCTCCACTTTTGAAGGTGACTCTGATTTACTAACACATGCAGTGTTTATTCATTGTGGGACTCTGTACACTGGCTGAGGCACAGGACTAGACTCAACAAACCAACAGCATTTTAGGAGACTTGGGAAGGCTGCAATAGCTTATACAGCCAGTGTCTTTACTGGCTTCTACTAATCCATTTCTTCATCTGTGATGGCTGGAAGCCTAGTCAAGATCATCTAGTTATTCTACACATATAATCCAATTACAAAACCTGTGAAACTCAGCTCTGCTGATAAATATGAGGACATTGTAATGCAGTCAGTTAACTGTGGAAGGCAAACCTGTAAGGTGTGTTGAGTGTAGACCTTTATTAACCCTCCATGACTCACTTGAAGATTGCCTTGAAGTGATACCATGGGGTTTTGTATGCCTGTGGTAGGACCGCTTAATATCAGATCTTCCTGAGTCAGAAAAAGGGTAAGGAATAAGCAGTCTCCTGACAAGCATGAAGAGGAAGCTGAAAAATGCAACCTCCCATGGGGATATGGGTGACTGCATTACATGTGTGAGAAGGGCATCCCTTGAAGGTTGCCCACCTGACAGGGACCTTTCTGGGAAGCCAGGCATTTCTGAGCTTTCAGGTGAAGTTCCTTATGCATGCTACTATAACTCATATTTGCTGTAAAAACCCTTTTCTGTCATGCTTTATGTCTCTACCATAAGTAAGCAGCAGGAGCAGCTAGATAGGCACTGTGCTTGCCAGCTATGGCAGCACCCCAGGGGAGAGCACAGCTTCTGAAGCTCGCCCCCACAGCTGAGGAGTTACCAGCAGGAGAATTCACAACAGCCCCCTTTCTGAGGTGAACCCACGCAGGATCTCCTCCTAGACATCGCGAGTGAGATATGTAACATGAGGGGGCACACCAAAGTCCCACAGACCAGGAGCACAGCTGCTTCTGGAACACTTCGAGTGCATTACAGCTTGTCCCTCTTCACTCGCCTACTCATTCAGCAAGGGCTGCCAAGTCACTTAGGGTAACAGTACTTAAGCATCAAAGAAGCGCACAACAGATTGGGAAAATCTACCACTTTTGCTAATGAACTTTCAGTTTTAAGAAAGAAAAAAAAATAAATATTTCAAGCCTTTTACCTTCTCTGGCCCTCAGTTTTGAGATTTGCAAGCACTAGGTGTATTATCTGTGAAACACAGATAATGTTTTATTGCACACAATTATAATGTCATGGTGTGTCATTAAAGAAAGGTCACTACAATTAATCTGTGGTAAAGACAGAATAATAGTACTCAGCAGTACAGAATCAGAATAATTGCAGATAAGAGCCATTTTGTATATAATGGCTTTCCATTTTACACAAATGCAGATATCTCAAAAAGTTGCAAACTTTAGGAATTAAATCTTTTTTTGGGGGGTCTATAAGGAATGTGTATAATAAGAGATAATCATAGATGACTATTAAGTTTCACAGACTGCATGTCTTTAAAATGCCAAGAGGAGTTAAGAGCAAGCTTTGCCAGCCAGGAAGCATAACACCACCTTGTGTGACACTGTCACAGTCTGTTTGAGACTTCAGGGTGGACAGCACAGTGCTTGGAGAGGGCATTGCTATAAATGCCTGCCTGAGTACTTCTCTTGAATTTGTGATGG
The DNA here is from genome assembly GCF_026979565.1 of Vidua chalybeata. Taxonomy (NCBI): domain Eukaryota; kingdom Metazoa; phylum Chordata; class Aves; order Passeriformes; family Viduidae; genus Vidua; species Vidua chalybeata. Next base: position 12,193,249 of record NC_071570.1, on the reverse strand, counting down.
ATGATGAATGGTTTAAGCACCAGCAGGAGCTTTTGCTGTTTTGCAGGGTTTCCAGCTGCTTGAAAAGTGTGACCAGTCTTACAAGCTCTTCCTCAGCTGAGGATCCATCTTCTCTGGTTCCCCAAACTGTGATAGCTAGCCCAGTGCCAAACGTGCTGAGTGCCAACATTTGATGGGTTTTACTGTGGCTGCTGCCACAGCTGGGGCAGTAGCCTCAGTGGGGCATGGGCTGGGGTAGTAGCCACAGTGAGTCTGCCTGCTCCATGTGGCAAGGCTGTGTTCCAGTTTACAGTCACTCAACAACTGCAGCCAACTTCCACTTGTAAACATGTGGAAGCAAGCTTCAGGTCATGCTAAGGCCTTTAGCCCAATAATTGGAAATGAATGTCACCATTCAGTGCAGTGCTGCAGAGATACAGACATTAGCCTGAAAATATTTTATTTTTTTTTTAGTCAGAAGCAAACAATGAGAGAGTATGCATGTGTGTCCCTTTGGAAGACACTTCTGACCAGTCTCTCTAAAATAACAAGTTGGATTTAATCATTAGGAATTCCATTTTAATGTCTCTACAACAACAGAAAAATCATTAAAATGACCTCTCATCCTTACAGTCTATAATTATTATATTTTAATGGCACTTTGTTTCAATAATTGCTTTCATGCAGAACATATTACAACACAAATAATACCCAAAACAATACTCTCATTATTGTCTAGGCAGCTCAATGAAAGCTCCAAGAACTCATTAAAATACACTTTTCATGCAATTTGCATTACAATAATGCAGATTAAGTCTCTGAAAAAGTAGACGTGATAAAGAAGTCAAATGTATTTCAAGAAATTTTCCCAAACTATTTACCTATTGTTATATGTTAATCGCCACCTCATCTTTCATAATCAGAGCTCATAATGAACAGATTGTTTTCTTTTTCTGCAGAAAAGCAATAAAAATTAGGGTGCACTTTTTGAATTTGTGTTAGTATCATTACAATGAAAATCACAGGAGGTATTATGACCATTTTTGCAATCTCTTAAGACTTTTGTAAATAATACCCCTGCTTTCACAGATGGGAAAAGTAGTTTGCCACAGTGGCCAGTCAGGTGTCCTTCAGCTGAAACGTGTTTATCTGTTATTTGGGAATAGCTGTAGTTCTATCATTTCAGTTTCTCTTCATGCTGTTGACTGGGTTAAGAGCTGCTTGACTGAGCTGAGAAGAGGATCATCTTCTCTTTATTGCTGTCTCTCTCTCAAATGCAAAAAATCCAGATGTGCTTATGTACTTTGTCTTACCTCTTTTCTTTCTGCTGTGGGGCTAGAACACTTGTTGGAAACAGTCTTAAGGACATTTCATTGTAGAAAAGTTTTCGTCATGTTAGAGTACAAATACAATATAGGTGCTGCATATAATACAGTATTTCAAAAACAGAATCTATTTTCAACAGTTGAATGCTCTGGGGAGTTTAGAAACTAAATAGTGGGAGGGCTGCCAATAAATATTTCAAAATAAGATTTAAATGTTTTATTTTTCAATGAGGGTGTATAAATCTGGTGTTTTACTGGTATGAGCCAATTCATGTTTTATTTTCTAGATAATGTCATGTCCCATTGTGTTAGTATGTTTTGAGTCTTGTTACTTCATATTTAATTATATTTTTTAAGTGTGCCTACAGAGAGTAGGAGGCTTTTACTTCATTTAAATTTAAATATTGTTAACTATGTTTGTTTGGGTTTTCTAAACTTTTTTTTGTCTGAAAGTAAGACTCTTTTTACTGTATTCTTTTCAGGGGAAGGGAGGGAGTTACTAACTCTTTGGGGTATTGAATTAAGTAATTTTCATCATTTTTTCTGATATTTGAAACATTTAAAGCATCTGGATCCTTTTCAAGGCTTTTCAAGGTTTGAGGACAGCTATACTAAAAGAAACCCACTGGTTAAACCAAGCTTGTCAATAACTGCTTCTACTCTCCAAGTGTTGCAGGTGGGGAGCTCTTCGACTTCTTAGCTGAAAAAGAATCTCTCACGGAGGAGGAAGCCACAGAATTTCTAAAACAGATCCTTAATGGTGTTCAGTATCTCCACTCTCTGCAAATTGCCCACTTTGATCTTAAGGTGTGTTGAACAGATAAAAACTTAAACTGTAATCAACATCTATTGAAGTCCTTTGTAATTCTAGCCACAAATCAGTCATCATGCAGATCTTGGCCACAGTTTTGCTTTGCTAGCTTATGTAGATAGGAGAAAGCTCAGCCATCAGAAAGAAGTTACTGAACTGTAAATAGTCCCCATCTGGGAAATGTTTCTTCAGGGGAAATGGCACCTTCTGACAAAATAAAACCATTCTGAGAAAACAAACCTGAAATAAAAATGAGGACTATGATTTTTTTTTTTTTATGTGAATGGGATCTGGGTGAAACATTCTGACCTAGATGCTTTTTTCAACTGTGGGTTTTTTTATGTGCTAAATTGAAACTGTACTAAGTACAAGGATTTTTGTGGAGCAGGCAGCAGATTTCCACTTCTGTCTTTTTCCCTTTTTGTGGCTTTTTTGTTTGTTTTCAGAAAAGTTGTTAATTGCATCCTTTTGATAATGAAAGCAGAGCTTTTTGTATCTAAACTCAGCAACTGCTTTTCAATGTTTCAATTTCAGCGTATTTTCCCCCATAAGATTTTATTTTTCAAAGGTAGACAACTAAACATTCCCTGAAGTCTCCTGAAGTGGGAAAAAGGAGGCATGATTATTTAATTACAATTGAAATGTAGTTCTGAAGGGGGGATGAGGTAGGGAAGGGAATGAATTTCAGTGTAAGCATACCTTTTCCAGTTTCATCACCATAACCTCAGTAATATACTTGGTCTTTGTATGACAGTCAGCAAGAGAAAAAAATTGTAAAGCTAGAAAGAAATGTATTTCTTAGAGTATGAAATGTGAATTTTTGCCAGTGTGTTTGTAGTTGAACAGGTCTTCCTTGGGTTCCAAAAATTTGTACATTAAATTAGGCAGCAAGGTGTAGACCAATAAAAGTATGCAATAGAAATGCAGGGAAGAAATAAAAGAAAATTACATTTGCACATATCAGGTCCTGTGATTGGGAAAAAAAGGTAAAAGAAGGGTGACAATGAAGAGCTGTCCTTAATGCCTCCAAAAGCCCTTAACACTCTGAACAGGATAGATGTAGCTACAGGACCTTTGAGAGCACACCAGCTTATGGACATAACAGGACATGGAGACTAAGTAGCTGGTTCTGTATGCTCATTAAAGTGATGCACTGTTGAAACAGCCCCCTTTGCTGATAATCCGGGCATTTCATCTTCTTTGTTCTGGCTTTGCAGATCTTTGGTGTAAAGTAATGTGAAGTCCATATTTCAAAATAAGCTAGAAAAAAGACAGGAGAACCTGCTCTTTTTCCTTTTTTTTTTTAAATAAATCTCTTTTTAAAGTTGAGCCTTAAAATCTGGGAGCTGGACCACTCCAGAAGTTTCCCTGGAAGATCCAAAGGCAACAAGATACATCTCCCTGATTGCTTATGTGGTATGAAAGAAACCCTCTTCCTGGGACTAATGTAAACTAAACCCAGTAACTAGTTTATAGGGTTTTGTTTCCTGCAAGCTCCCAGTAGTGCTGGAATGTCTGTAGCACAGGGCCTGTGATTTTTACTGGGGGACAGTGTGTTTCATTAGGATTAGTCCACATGAAAACTGCAACTGTGGTATCTACAAGAAGTAAAATCTTGGCCTTGTGGAAATCATAGTGCTTCAACATCAACATGAAATGCTAATTTACTGTAGTTCCTTAAAGCATATGTTAGATCATAATAGGAAAAGATAGGATTTTTCTGCCTAAAATACAATTCAAGTGTCTAACAGAGGTAAAAAGGAATGTTCAGTGGTGAAGAACACTGGTTCACAGATTGTACCTATATGTAATCTCTCTTTCTCTCCCCCTTCCTCCTTCTCAAAGCCTGAAAACATAATGTTGTTGGACAGGAATGTACCAAAGCCTCGAATCAAGATTATTGACTTTGGTTTAGCACACAAAATTGACTTTGGAAATGAATTCAAAAATATCTTCGGAACGCCAGAGTTTGTTGGTGAGAAAACTGTTGTTTCTTCAAACTATTATTTTTCAGTCTGTGAAACAGTATTTGTGGCTTATCTTGGCTTGGCTGATTTACAGATTATGAAATTCTTATGTAATTCATGACATTTTGAAATTTAAATAAGCAATTTGTAGCATTTGATTTCAAATTAGACTTGCATTAAGGTGTTTTAATCTATCAGCATCTTAGCTTACTATCTCTGACATACATGGACTCAGAGTGAGACTTATACCTATTCTTTGACTAGGTACTTACCTTGCTGCTTTTTCCTTTAGCTCCTGAAATAGTAAATTATGAGCCTCTTGGTCTTGAAGCAGATATGTGGTAAGTGATTGGATCTTACTTGAAATAAATCTCTCATGATTATACTTATGTTCTAACCTTTTTTTTTCTCCTCTCTCTCTTTCCATCTATTTTTCTCTCCTCTCCCTCATCCTTTTTTTGTTTATTTTTCCTTCAATCCAGGAGCATTGGTGTAATAACTTATATTCTGTAAGTACCAAAATCTATGGGTGTTTCTTGCAAATGCTGTTGTTTTTTAATTCTTATTCTATCCTCTGGGGTGTTGGTGGTGTCTGTACAAATCAAACCGTTCTGATTGCACATCATGATTCAAGTTGTATGATCTTAAAAGCAGTAGTATAATTATTGAAAGAATCGCTGTTAATCAGCATTGAGCTAGCATGGGAAACTATCTTTAAATCTGTAGGTGACTGTCCTACAACTATATTTTAATAGTAGTGTTTGAAATTACAGCAAAGTTTTTTGTCCTGCTACATCACATCTTCCTGAAAGTAGATTTGCAGCCTTAAAACGGAAAAGAAAAATGTTTGCTTTCTACTGTTATTTGATCTCAGAGGGCTGGAGCAGCATTGTTACAACATGTACTGAGAGGAATGTTCTGTCTCTCTTGCAGTCTAAGTGGTGCATCTCCATTTCTTGGAGAAACCAAACAGGAAACATTGGCTAATGTGTCTGCTGTGAATTATGAATTTGAAGAAGAATTCTTCAGTAATACCAGTGCCCTAGCTAAAGACTTTATACGAAGACTTCTAGTCAAAGATCCAAAGTGAGTTGTTTTTCTTCTGTGTGGCACATACATCTCTAGTATTTAAAATTACATAATATTTGGAGATGATAGTTTAATAAACATAAACCAGTATGTATTTTATTAATATCTGAAACAGTTTTATCTCTTATTCTCTTAAAGGAAGAGAATGACTATTCAAGACAGTTTGCTGCATCCTTGGATCAAGGTTAGCATACCATTCAATCTCTGTTGTCCTGTTTTTAATCATTATTCTTTTCATGCTTTTCAAGGTCCTTAACATGGAATATTTTCACAGTTGTTTAATGTAGCTTACTGTTTTGGAAAGCTGCCTGTATGAAAGCTAACGCATTCAGAATATGGGCTTCATTAATGTATGCTCTGTGTGAGTTAGCAGTAGGGAAGTAGCCCCCTATGGGAATTAAAGGCATGGTCAGACAGAGAAGCTAATCTTCAGAGAGCATTGCACTGACAAACGTACAGTCTCTGAATCCAGTCCCATTCACATTAATTCTTCTTCTTCTAATGCCCTTATTTAGACAGGGAAAAAACTAGTAATCTCTCTTCTGTCCTTCCCCTTAGATTGAAGAGAGCAGTTGATGTGGTGGGCCACTTCCTTCTTCAGTGTTTCAGTGTTTGGTTTGGTTTGGTTTGGTTTGGTTTGGTTTGGTTGTGAAGCTGCTAGGTTGAGAGGAAGAAAATGGCACCTATCATTCTTCTTAATGTGTGTAGTACTACCTGGCAGTTTATTGTTTTAATTCTGTATCACAGTCTGAATTTGAGTAGTAAACCCATTCGGTGCCATTGATTTCCCAGGATGTGAGGATGCACAGTGGGTATTTGATCCCATTTGACTTCCCAGAGAATCAGTTAGCAGAATATTTATCTGTGCCACAACTGCTGCAGTTCACAGTACAACATACAAGGGCAGACATTTCTACACCAAAGTGCCAAAATACAAATTTGACCATTTTTTGCTGACTTTTTACTGAGGTAATCTGATATAGTTGAAATGTGTGGAACATATTGACATGATATTTTAAACCACTAAAGCAAACATTGTGCAAGTTGGTCTCTCTTGGATCAAGTTCCACACTCTTGCAAAGAGACAGGTTGTTTTGTACCCTATTACTTTGCTTTATAACTTAACCTTCCAGGCATTTGATTCCCACTCCACTGGTCGTATCCTCTTTTTCCCTTTCCCACCGCTATCTTTACCTGCATTTCCATGGCAGGGAAGGTTGAAACTAGCTCCCTTCCAACCCAAGCCTTTCCATTACTCTTTGGTGTATATATCTCCATAAAAATGACTTCAAGAATGGGATCGTAAAATGCAAAATTTGGTGTACTCCACTAGTCATTGGTGCTTAGTATTAGCCCATGAAAAATTTGAAAGGATGCGAGCTTAGAGCTTGCTGCACTGGTAGGTGGGATGTGATTTTGTTTGGGGAGGGAGTAATTTTTCAGCAGCGTCCAGGTGATTAGACTGAGACTGTAACAAAGATTGACTGCATTTAAAATCAGTCAGGAAATCTTCCCAGAAGACAGGATTTATCTTGGAAATCAAATGCCTCTATCAAAGAGGGAGGTGAAGGACAAGGCTGAATGTTCTGATGTTTGAAGGGGTTTTTTGTTTAAAATGAAAAAACACATTTTAGTATTGCATTCTTAGGTCTGGATTTCCCTTACAGCATTTTCTTAAGAAATACATCTGTATGACAGACTAGACTCTGAATATTAAAATTATGTGCTTACAATTATTTCATTATTACAGTATGATTGGAGTACTACTATAATGTAAGTGGAAATCATCACTGAGGGACAGAGTCTTACATGCAGAAGTTATGGAATTTTTTAGAACATCTTTATTTTCCCTTTGCTCACAGCCGAAAGACACTCAGCAAGCACTCAGTAGAAAAGCTTCTGCAGTGAACATGGAGAAATTCAAGAAGTTTGCAGCACGACGAAAATGGAAAGTAAGTAATTCAATAACACATCAAATGTTGGTGACGTACAAATGCAGTAGAATTGCTTGTTCCAGGGAAAGGTCAGCACGTTTAAGAGTGGAAAAGAAGGAAGAAGAAACACCGGGAATAAATTAAGTGCTTGAGTATGGTAGTATGGGAGAAAACACCTTTGTCAGTGATCTGCATACAAATGTTTGTGTGTGGATTGTTTGCTTTGTACATTTGCTGGATTATAAATAACAAAAGTTAAGGTTTCAAATTCAATATAAAAAGCAGATGGGGTGTTGAAGTCAAACTTCAGTTTGTTTTGCTAAGTCCTTTAAAATCTCTGCAGTAGCATACTATCAGAATTTTCTAATTTTTTTACATATAGCTTTTATCTTATTGTTTTTATAAAGCAATCAGTGCGCTTAATATCCTTGTGCCAAAGATTATCGAGATCTTTCTTGTCCAGAAGTAGCATGAGTGTCGCTAGAAGTGATGATACTCTGGTAAGTGTGTCCTTATATATTTAGAATGATTTATCACATATGAACTTTGCCAGTTTCTAACTAACAGAAGTATATTAGTCTCTTGAAAATTTGCATAATTAACTCATCTTATAAGTAGAAAGAAATAGATTTTCAGGTTACGAAAGTGAGTTTTCCATAGTTTGATCTTCTGCATCTTGAAACCTTGACATTTAACTTACCTTGTTGAGGCTGATACCTGGTGTCAAAAATTAATTTCTTGGTTTTGAGACTTGATTAATAAGTATTTTTGTACCATAACAATTATATGGTTAAAAAGTGTCATCTGAATTTTACTCATCATTTACATCATCATTTTGTAGACTAAAATAATATTCCTTTTTTTTTCAATGAATATTCAAAATTGAAACCATTTTAAATCCAATTAATGCTAGACAACAGTGTCACAATGAGCAGTTATTTAAGGAGGAAACTTCACAGTTGGCCAGTATTCAGTTTGTGGTATTAGATAAGACTAGATTTGCAGTTAGGAGCAATTGCTATATGTTTTTTAATTACAAATGCTTGTAAATCCAAAAGCATTCTTCTTAGCTTACTCTACAAGTTTTAATACACACTTCACAAATTCCCTGTGATCAGCAAGGAATGTGTGTTAATATGTTTAGAGCTGGGGAATATCATCTTTTCTGTGCATTAATAGGATCAAACTTCAAAAATTCTGCAAAGCCTTTTTCATGCGTACTATCTTCTCTATGGCCCTCCTGTGCAACTCCATGCTCATGTTTCCACTTTTCTCCTCTTATCTTTCGGCTTCTGTGCTCTTTGCTTTCCTCTTACTCTCCTTTCCCTACCCGGCCACCCCCCTCCCCTTCAGCTATCTGTATGCCTTTTAACACAGGATCAGCTTTTCACACCTGTGTTCCAACAGAAAGGATTATAGCCCAATGTTAGTGTCCTAAAAAAATCTGAAACCTCAGGAGAAAGGAGGTAAGAGCTATCCAAATAATGGGCTCTGTGAATTTCAGCTCTTTGAAATTCTAGTGCAGAGAAGAAAAATAAAGTTACACCTGCAGAGGTATCTAAACTTATTCCTTAGGTTCTAGATTTTTAACTGATCCATTTGAATAGATGAGAGCTTGGACCAAAGCACCTCTCTTATGATGTCACGAAACCTGATACTTCAGCTGGTATTCATGCACCTCTTGGGTTTTTTACTTGTTACATTTATGCATGGAATAATTTCATTTTATGCAAGTATTGCTTCTGTTGAAATCTATCATCTACTTTTCCTATGAGGAAGAAAAATGCACATTATTAAAAAAACCTGTGTGGAATGTCAGAGAGTAACAGGTTTGTGTGTGACAGAGAGTGAAGCATATTTTACTAGAAAACATATCGGGGGGTTTGGTGTGGGTTTTCAAATAACATACATTCATGCTATCCATATGCTTCATGGAAGATTACAACTTGCAGCTGAAGCACTCTTTAACAAAAAAATATTTCAAAAAAATCCAGTTTTAAATTTTTAAATTTAGTTTTAAATTTTTTTGATGTCTTGGCAGTTGGTTAGATATGGATTTTTTCTTAAAGCTAACAATTTTTCTTCTTTCACATTTAATTGCAAGGATGAGGAAGATTCTTTTGTGATGAAAGCTATTATTCATGCCATCAATGATGACAATGTTCCTGGATTACAGCACCTTCTGGGATCTCTGACAAATTACGATGTCAATCAGCCCAACAAGGTAGTGTGGGTCTGCTTTGAAGTGTGAGGTGTGTGGGGGACTAGCTACCACCCCGTTGAATAGAGCAGTGTGGTTGTAAAATAGAAATGTAACACCTGAAATGAAAAGGCAAGGGAATGGGGAAAAATTCTGCCTTTTTTCTAGGAGAAATTTTCACGTTCTTTGTGTTTGGTCTTCTCAAGATACATTAAAATGGAGCCCAAATTAGCCCAATTTTTTTGCCTAGGCATTTCAAAAGTATAACTCAAATCTATGCTCAGGAACTGTGGTGTATCAAATATCTGCCTTCACTCTTGGTGGCAGTTGCTGTTTCTTGTGGCCAACAAAGATGGCACAATACCTAAGAATAACCAGACTGCTAAAACTGACTTTGCAAAGCATCGTTAGAAGTTGCAAACTGCTGAAGTGGGTTATGTGAACATGTTAGATGGTGGTGTTCGCTTTCAGTAGTGAAATTGCTTGTCCACTACAGTATTTCAATGCGTCAGCAACATCTAGGAAAGTGAAACGGGACTGCCCATTAAAACAAAAAATACAGTTATTTCTTAAATGGTTCAAGAAGAGGTCACACTTTTTTTGCATGTTTATAGTGACCTGCATTACAAAGTACTTTCAGAAATATTCATGAAGAGCAGTATAGAAGTATTAGTGTGATGGATCTTGAACCATTTAAGAAATCACTAGGTTTTTTTGTTTTAATGGTCAGTCCCATTTCACTTTCCTAGATGGCTTGTGTCTGAGGTGGTGTGGTAGCTGTAGAGAAATTGCAAAGGGGAATGTTCTTACCAAACAAGGCTAATAGTAAGAGCTTAACATTGATATCCCTTATTTAAAAAGCATAAATTTACTGTGTGATATATCATGAATTCATCTCAAAAACATGGAGAATTGCTGTGCAATAAATTCTTTTTGAACAAAGGGATAAATTATTTCCACACAATATTTCCATACACTATTTCCTGTAGACTTAATTTGAAAGTGGAAATCCAGAAATGCTATTCAATGCATGCCTTCTATTCCACTGTTTCCTTAATCCTTCAATAATTAATTATATCATTTTTGCTTGTATTTAATTGTTAGCATGGAACACCTCCACTACTGATTGCTGCTGGTTGTGGAAACATTCAGATGCTTCAGTTGCTTTTAAAGCGTGGATCTCGTATTGATGTTCAAGATAAGGTTGGGGTTCTGCTTTTCAACTACTCTTTATAAGTTTTTTTAGTACAGTTAGCAGGAGACAAGCATTCAGACCAAGTGGTATTGGAAATTAAAAACTCTGAGGTATAGATCTTGTTTTCTGTCTTCCACAGCAAAAAACATAAGACCAAGTTTTTAGCAATGTCATTTGTTACTAATACATATCCTCTGATTTTCTTCACTTCATTAGCTGAAATAATTTGAATTATATTAATATTATAATGTAGTTCATGCTTACAAAACCACCTCAGTTAGCTCAAATTAGTGATTTCCGTAAAACACAATGGTGAACTTTATTTAATATAGAATGATAAATTAATATTTTAGCCATGGGGAGTATAGCAACTAAAATTCATATTTGATTAAGGATATGCTTTACAATAAGGTCTTTTCCCCAGTATGCTGTAACACTTCATTTAAAGCAAGCTTGAAGAACTATCTGCTTCTCCATCTAATAGATGGTAAAGCAAGCAGAAGAAAGGTTTTTATCTCATGACTGTTCTTTCCAAAGAACTCACTAACAAAGAAGAAGTGGATTATCCTTGCAAACAGTTAGTAATCCTGTTAATGCATCCTTGCATTTTGTTGTCACTGTTGGTATGTAGGGTTGTTGAATCAATTTGTTTTTTTTTTCAAGTGAATGTGTTTATATAAGCTTGAATAGCTTTTCAGTGTGTCTGTGAACACCTAAGTGCACATGTACCTCAGTTGAAAATCTAGAATTAGGATTTTAACTTGATCCATAACATCTGAAATGATTTTTTTTTTTTGACAGGCTGGATCTAATGCAATCTATTGGGCTTCTCGACATGGACACGTAGAAACACTGAAATTTCTTAATGATAATGAATGTCCTTTGGATATTAAGGATAAGGTAAGAAAATAACTCCCTTTTTACACAGAGGGCCTATTCCTATAACTCTATCTTAGCAAAGAGAGAGGTCTTTCAATTGAAATGGTTTTCAGCTGTGCCATAATTCCAAGAATTTAACTGGCTCTTTTAGTGTGGTTTTCTAAGTTGACATATAGGGCTGTGATAATAGACCTTTAAAGTAGCTGCATGTACTGATTACTTTTCTGACAAATGTTAGCCAAGTGTGCATATTAAATGTGGTGAGTACATGGTGGGTAGGTGGGGAAGTACAAACTTAAATTAATTTTCACTTAAAGACTTGATTTCTCATTGGAACTTAGAGTGAAATCGTGATTTGGTTTTTCATTCCTCTTGACTGAAAATCACTTTTGTCTGACAAGTAAATTTGACTGTTATTGAGTATAAGGAAGCCTAACAATTTATAGCTGATGAGCACTTACCTTGTCTTTGGCAGTGTTATTTGAACAACATATGCCCTAGAAACTAGTTGCTGTTAAATTTTTATACCATAGCGATGACTTTATACTATCCAAAGCTCCAGTACAGAACAAATTATACTTGTGAGACAGTTTGCTTTATTGAGGGAACTAATGCAAGGCAAGGTACATTAGGAAAATTGCTGTTTGACTCCTGATAAGGCTACTATGAAAGAGGTTACTCTCTTAATAAAAGTACCATTTCTGTTTAAAGAAAGTGTTGCAAATAGTTAGACATAGTGGCCAAAACACACCAGGGTATACAAATGTGTTAGGCCAGCTCCTTACATTTGAATAAACAGGGCAGGGGGGAGCATATGGAAATATTATGAATAGAAGTGGTAAATCTGTTTCAACACAATTGCACACACAGCCTCCTCCTCATAATCCCATCGTGGCTGTGATCTGGAAGTAATAAAGTGGAAAAATAAGTTCTGGAAAAAGATATCCTTTGAAGAGATAACCTACCTGCCAGGTGGTGGTGTGTCTATCACATACAACCAGCTTGTAAGCTCTGCTGATGGAGCTGTGTGGCTGGGCAACAGAGAGGGAGGAGTATCCCGTGCAGGATTCAGGACATTCAGGCTGTACACGGTGTACAGGCAGTGTATATCATGGTGTGACACAGGAAATTACACTGGCATGTTCTCCTGTAATTGCAGTCTGGGGAGACCGCTCTCCACGTGGCAGCTCGGTATGGGCATGTGGATGTGGTTCAGTTTCTCTGTAGCATTGGATCCAATCCAAACTTTCAAGACAAGGTAAGTCATGAAAACTGTCTGCATTTTTTTCAACAAATAAGGCTTTCTATAAGTGGTCAAAACTACATGTCTTGCTTTTAGCCTCTGGCAAACCAGAATTATGGAGGTTTTAATGGCTCTTAATAAATAGATAAAGATTATGTGAAAAACTGAGAGAATCAACCAGTGCTATAAAATACAGGTTCTCTCAAAAATGAAAACTTCTCAGAGAAACAACTCTGTGAAGATGTGGGTGGTGGTGTGTACTCTTTGAGTTCAGCTAAAGATTTTTATTAGTTTTTACCTTGAATTCTGCTTGGTTTTAGCAGTCATAGGATTTTTCTGCAGTGTCAAGGACACATTTTTGAAAATGAGAGGAGGATTTCTCTAGAACTCATGCAAGAAAACAAGGAAGAAAAGGCTTAATAGAAAAAGAAAATCCATTTGACCCAGATTTGACTCTGTGTGCATGAGTTTCACAAGCCTCCCCAAGTGCTGCATCCTCTAGGATTTCCTTTTCATTGTTTAAGGAGCCCTAGACTGAGGGAGGACTTGCTCTTTGTCTGTTTCTTCATGCTCAGATTTTTACAGAAGCCTTGAATACAGTCCAAGTCCTCTGCTATTATCAGCCTCAATTGTCTCTTTTTTGATATTTGCCAGGTAGAGAAAGGCTAACTCATTTCTTAGAATTCAATAGAACTTTTAGTAGGTTTTAATTCTCCCTGCTTTTTCAGGAGGCTGCTTTCAGTATATTTTTGTGAAACATTTGAGGTTTTTAATGGTGTTCCACATAACTGCTCTGATGTACAATGAATTGAAGTTGAATATTTTGAAGTTTTGTGGGTTCAAGCAAAAAGCAAATTAGTGCTTCAGTCAGAACTGAACTCCAAATGCAGACAGTTTCAAAGGCATGCTGTGATGTGTCTTTAAAAGACTTGGGTTTTTAAGTATCTTTGCTCCTAGAACACTGGGATGTGCTTTCTCAACATGGTAAGCAGAGTGACCTGCCTCAAACTGCAGGTCTAGTGGGATTTGCTCCTTCATGGTGATTGATCTGTTTTAGACACTGGATTAGTCACAGCACACAGGATGTAGAAGTTGTTTGTGAACAAGGGTCTGTTTTCAAATGAGAGAACCAAGATAGTTAGCCTCAGGAGCTAACTAAAGGATAGATTTAAAGTAGTATTGCTGACATACAAGGTACCATAATCACTGGTATGTCAGCTGAAGTTATTCTTGGTTTTAGAACATCAGCATTAGAAACTACAACGTCTTTTTATAGGACTTACTTAGTAGACTGTCTTTTCTTTTTCATACCATCTTTTTGTATTTTTAAGCTGAGCAGTTTTTCTTCCTGAAGTTTGGTTCAGTGCTGTTTTTTGATTTTTGATGTTCATAGGAAGAAGAAACCCCACTGCACTGTGCTGCTTGGCATGGCTACTACTCTGTTGCCAAAGCACTCTGCGAAGCAGGTTGCAATGTGAACATTAAAAACAAAGAAGGGGAGACCCCGCTCCTGACAGCATCTGCTAGGGGTTACCATGATATTGTGGAATGCTTGGCAGAACACAGGGCTGACCTTCACGCAACAGACAAGGTTAGTTATGTCTAACATCACGGGGATGTGTCTCTCAATTGCTTCATTTCAGTGCTGCAAGTCAGTGTTGTTTCCACAGTGTGAATTTTCATATCAGTTCGCACATGGCCTATTGATGGCTGAAATAGTCTTTAAGGTTGTCCATTGATGATTATTATTCCATGATTGGGATTTTGCTGATCTGTCATCTCCTTATCATTTATCACCTCATCAGTAACACTCCTTGAAAAATTAGATTTGTAATTGGCAACAAACTGTTAACTTCAGAGAAAAAGATGGATTTGCTGTTGACCTTTGATTACTATGGGTTGGATAAATCACATCCATTTCTATTAAGAACTATTTAAAAATATAACTATTTGTTTCAGAATCAATTTTTGTATTTCAGGATGTAATCCAAATAAATGAATTTGGAATTTAATTGCTTGTATTTTTGGTATGGCTGGCCTTTTAGCTACCTTTATTAGTAATGTTAAATAAATAGTTATTAAAATAAGTTCAGAAGAAAGTTTTCACTTCTAAAAGCATTAAATTGTTTTTCCAGTTACATTATCTCTTTAAATTGTTCCACAGACAGAAAGTTCTGTCTAGTAAACACTAGAGTTTACAATATTCAGCTGGTTGTTACTGTTGATCACTCTCCTCCCTCTGAGGAAAGCTGTTAGAAGAGAATGTGCATTTGTATTTTATCTGTTCCGCTGCAAAGACCAGTGGCTTAAGAGAAATTTGCTTTCATCTCATGGTTTATTCCTTCAGACAAATATGGTGCATCTCCCTTTCTCCACCTTCAAATCAAAAACCACTCTGATTCTTGAGGGAAGGAGATGCACTCTGTTACTTGAGATGGCTGTGACTTTACTCAATGTTTTGATTTTTAGTGTTATTTGATCTCACTTACAAGCTGTCTCTTTATTTCAGGATGGTCATATAGCTCTGCATCTTGCTGTAAGAAGATGTCAAATAGAAGTAGTTAAAACTCTCATCAGTCAAGGATGTTTTGTAGATTTCCAAGACAGACATGGCAACACTCCCTTACATGTGGCCTGCAAAGATGGGAATGTACCTATTGTGATGGCACTCTGTGAAGCAAATTGTAGTTTGGATGTCACTAATAAGGTAAATGGAATATGGATACTGAACTATGTTGTTTATTAGCTCACCTGTTGCATTAGGTGACCTTTTCAAGTTCTCTGATATGAAAACATCTTTTCCTTGGTTTTTCTGTCTCTGGAAGTGGCTGAATGCAAAGTATTAAATTACTCCCCTCACAAATTTATCAGTTTGTTTCAGTTGAATAGATAATTATACATCAATAAAGAAAAAAACCATGTGAATTATTACAATATGTTTTGCCAACCTTCTTTCTTAACCATTTAGCTTTGCATTATGCAGATTACATCTAGGTGCAAAAGAACAGACAAAATGCATTGCATCTGGCTTTGATTTCATAGGTAACATTAAGTTATACACAGAATTGAAGACTGGTATGTTTTCTGCTACAATGTGGTAACTCTAAAAATGGTGTTTGCAATGATTATTGGTAGATGAATGCCAGCTGTTATGGTTTGACACTGGCACAATGCCAGCGCCCCCATGAAAATACACCTTTCCAAATAAATGCTGTGAGATGCTATCAGGAACAGAGCAGAGCAGGCCCAAACTTAATAACAAATGAAAAAAACTTTATTAAACTACTACTACAGAAGACACACGGACTAAATCTAGGATGAAGACCCTCTAAAACACCCCTCTTAATCTACAAACCACCCACCATGAAACATCACCCGGGATTCCTGATCAAGTTCCCACCATTCATATAATCAATACTCAGTTCATCAAGGGAGAGAGGAGTCTCTCTTGCACCACAGACCCCCCCAGGAAACACAGTTGCCACCTCCTGTGTTTCCCTGTCACACATGGCAACCGCCCGGAGAAAATCTGCCAGTGTGACACTCTCCTTTCCATGTCACAGTGCTCTCACCACTGTGCATGGACAGACTGCTCATAGGGCTCCTTTAAGGATGCTTTGCCAAGGACCAAAAGAGGCAACAGTTCAGCTTCTCATCTTGGGACTACAGTCCCCCCCATTTTCCCCTGGGGCCAAGGGTCCAAGAACAGAGATCATCTTCTTCCTGAAGACAGAGGGCATCACCATTCCCTCCTCAGCTTTCCTCTGTTCTTGCCATTCCTGTGCTGTTAGAAGCAGGTCTCCTTGGGTCACCACTGCATCCCCCTAAAATGCAGTCTCTATTGCAGGAGAATTTGGTTCAGTCTATGGCTAACAAGAAAAGTCCAGCCAAAAACTACTTCATTATCTCCTCTCACCTAAATATTTCTTCTTTTAACATCTCAGGTCCCGGACTGTCTCTCTTCCACTACAAATCGAGGAGGAGTAATATTTTACAAAGCCTTCATTTCCCAGGATAGGGTTAAAAGTTCAGACTCCCTGGACAGCTGAAATCTCTGCCCAGCATTCCCGACTCCCACACTGGGCATCATCCCCCTCGCCCCTTTCTGCTTCTCCTCTGCCGGCAAATTTCCAGGTGCCGTCAGGCTCTCTGTCACTTCCCCTCTGCTGGGGGTGGGGGGACAAAGGCATCTCTGCTTCTCTCCACCCTTCCATCCTCAGGATCTGGCTCGGTTCCAGTCCTTCAGCCCCTCGGCCTACCTGGACCAGGCTGCGTGGCTTCCTCTCCCGCACGCAGCCCGTGGCCGGGCAGGGGAGAGTCTGCACTGCACTCTCCGACGACCGGAACCAAAGAGGCAGTTCCCCTGGGAGTTCTTGCTTTTAACCCCCTGTGTTCTCAGAGGCGTGTCCATACTTTCAGTGGTCACTCCAGGTGCTAATATCCAAACCTGATCGCTGATTGGTTTGACCCAACTTCCTGAAAAAAAAAATTCACTTCCATGTCAAACCACGACAAATGCAAACAAGTGCAAGCACTTTCCAAAAACAATATTTCATTACCTGCCTCTTTATTTCAAGACACTAGTGCCTTTTTTGTTGCTTCTCTTGTGCTCATGCTGTAGTGTATGGGATAACTAAATATAATGCTTTACAGGTTTATATTATGTTTTTTATCCTGGAGGTTTTAAGGGAAAAGTGAGCTGTTTCAGGAAACTTTATATAGTTTGAATAGGTAAGGTTAGCCACTGAAGTCTGCTGACAGACTGTGGTGCTATGGCTTGATATTTAGCTCTGAATGTCTTTCTCTGCCCTATTGAAATTTTATATGTGCTAAAAAGTTTAAAACTTACTTATAGGAATCTTTATGTTTCTATCTGCAATTTCTTTGGTTCAGGTATTTTAGCTTCTTCATGTTTTTTCCTGGAAAAGTACACATTCTAGCAATAATACTTTGCTAGTTAACACTTCTGTTTCTTACAAAAGCACTTACATTGTATTGGCCAGATAATAGCCAAAGAAATTTATCAAGTTTTTTGAGGATTGTCCGTGCAATCACTTTTGGTTTCAACAATTAAAATCATCAGCTGTCTAATGAAAAAAGTTAAGACAATGAGCTCCCCAATCCTGCTTCTCAGCTCAAATATGCAATTAAATCCAGATCCACAGATAAGAGCACATTTTAGAGAAGTCAAGTTAATGGACCACGAGGCTATTGTCCTGTTGACAACCCTTACAGTGAAGAAATTTTTCCTGATAGCCAATCTAAATCTCCTCTAGCACAGCTTGAGGCCATTTCCATTTTCCTTGAGGCTAAATCCTGTCACTTGTTTCATGGCACAAGAAAACCAACACCCACCTCACTACACCCTCCTTCTGGGCTGTTGTAGAGAGTGACAAGGCCTTCCTTGAGCCTCCTTTTCTCCAGGCTAAACAACCCTATCTACGTCAGCAGCTCCTCACAGGACTTGTACTCCAGATGCTTCACCAGCTCCATTCCCTTTTTCTGGCCATGCTGCAGCACCTCAATGTCCTTCTTGTCATGAGGAGTCAAAAACTGAACACAGGATTTGAGGTGTGGCCTGACCAGTGCTGAGTACAGGGGGGGCAATCACTGCCCTGGTCTCGCAGGACACACTCTTTGTAATACAAGCAGGATGCTACTTGAGTTGAGGTGTAGGGTCTGGAGGAACCTGAGCATCTTTTCAGATTCCAGTTGTCAGAAAGCTGGCTTTAATCTCAAATACTTCTTTCAATAAATATTATGAGTTTGTTTCTGTTTGTAGACAGGAAGAATAGTATTGAAAGCATAAAAATGTGAAGTAATAGTAGGCTACCAGCAGGGAATAAATGGTAGTTTTTGTAACAGTAGCTCTGAACATGTAAAACCAGAGGTGGGTGTCATGAGAACCTGTTGTCAGTGAAGAGATTCATGGAAAAAAGTAAAAATTGGAAAAGCAATACTTTACAGCACTTTCCCTCTTCACTGAAGAAAATATATTATTTCATGCTGACTTCTTTAATTCATCCCTTTTATTTCTTTGGGTGAAAGGGGAAGATACTTAATCTTCAGTAGTACTTGGGTTGAAGTAGAACCCAGAGTTCTAAAGGTTATGGAATTAGTGTTGTTTAAGTGGTTCATATTTAATTAAGTAAAAAAGCAATTACATTTTCTGGAATTAAAAGACATTATCAAATATAGCTAAAAAAAACCTCTAAAGGATTCCTCCAGAGTTGAGAGAGATTTAGCTAGAAAATTGTTTCCCCATTTTTTAAATAGTCATCCAGCCTTTGTTTTTAATTGCACTTTTGTGCTTAAGCTGCTATCAAAAGTACATTTTCTTGCAGTTTCTGCAAAACATGTCAGTATGTATAATTGTATAATATGCCTGATTATTACTCATAAAATTTGAAGTGAAGTTCTTTGACTAATGTAGTGACACTTCTTTCCTCATGTTAGTATGGAAGAACACCTTTACACCTGGCAGCAAACAATGGCATTCTTGATGTTGTCCGCTTCCTTTGCCTGACCGGTGCCAATGTAGAAGCATTAACCTCTGTAAGTATTGAGAGATGCTGTTCTTCTTTTATGCATGATAGTTGAAAGAGAACTCATAGACAGCTGTAAGAAAAGGACATTACATATTGAAATATTTTTAAAAAGGCTGTTGTATGTTATACAACATGAGTGGTATTTGTTATATCTCTCTTGTCTACTTGTTCCCTTCTTGCAACTGAATTTGGAACTGATTATGATACAGTACAGCTACCACTTTGTTGTCTACACCTAATAATTTCTTCATCTAAGAATTACTTGTATCCTTGTGTTTTCTATAAATTTTAAGTCACTTCATTAAGATGTACGTCATTTCACATTTGAGAAACATACAAATGCATTGTATGTATCGTAAATATTTTTCTTGCTTTAAAGGGGTTAAAAAGTTCTACTTTTATGCTGGGAGATGTGTGGTTGCATGGATGAGTGAACTAGCATGCAAGTATCCATATAAACTAAATCATTCATGTCAGATCAGCCAGCATCATTGCTTCCAGTTAGTAACACTGAAGGCATTTTTCATTTCTCAGTGAGAAACATCCTCCTAATGACATATCCACAGCGGGAATGAAGTGTCCTTCATCATATCCACAATAAATTATAGACATCACACACACCATTACATGTCTTTTGAACAAATTAACCATGTTTTTTACTCAGATGCAGCAAATCATTTAACATTGCTACTCACTGTAACCAGTGCATTCTGCTTAGAAATAACTACTGCTCTATCTGAGGAACACATGTTGTCATTAGATTTTAGTTGAGTCCACATTTTTCTGAGTTCTTTTCCTAACAAATTATTCCTGAGATGGCTGAAATGGAGGAGGAAAATAAGAAAATTTATGTATAATTTGCTTTACTCATTTGGTAGAAAATACTAATTTTTGTGTTTTTTTCCTCTAGATTTAGCACTGCAGTTTTTTCTTTTAAGCACAGATCTTATGTAGGTGGAAAATGCCAATAAACTTGGAATTGTGGCTTAAACAAGTTTAGGACATAATAATTACTTTTTGATAACTATTGGATTGTATATTGCTGTGTCCCCTGTTAATAATAATGAAATGTGCATGCAGTGGACTTGGTAGGATGCTCTACAGATTTCCTTTGTCATCTGTTTTTGTCATTTTTGTTTGTTTGTTACATCCCATTGTGTATATGTATTTGCACTACTACATACTGTAGAGATGAGATAAAATAAAAGGGTGATGGGGGAATTCTTGAGGTGTTGCACTTCATTTATGTCATGACAGCTGTGTTGATATAATTGCCTGTGGACACTCTCCTTCCAAGATAAAAGTACATTTTGTCTCTTCAGTTTAGGTCAGTTTGAAGGCTATAACAAAATAAATAGTGCTGATACTAAATCTAGCAGGAGCAGTACACTGAATATACATAATCATCCATTATTCTAGCAGAGTGGTGGCAGAGAGAAGGAAAAAGGGGGAGAGTACCAAAGGAACTTGCATGTTGTGATTTTAATATTTCAGTTTTGCACTGGTTTGCTAGAAGGCTGTTAAATTGTTCTGAAAAGTTTATTAACAGCTCTGTCTGAGACAGTGCAGTAAAATTAATGGCCTTTTTCTTCCCTCAGTATGACGTTCCTGAGGAGCTAACTTTTCCAACACCATTAAGTAACTGGCCTGTATTATTAATTCCTTGCCTTCTTTCTGCATTAAAGCTCATTTTGGAACTAGTCTATTTTTAATTTGATTTAATAGATGGTGTTAAGTAACCTTAGAAAACCTTCTGCTCCTGGAGTATACAATAATTTCAAATGTTTGAAAATTGCCCCAAAATATCTGTTGTGCTCACATGTTAACTGGCACCGTGTTGTTGGATTCTTCTCATGCAAGTTTCTAAAACAACTTTAAAATTGTCAGAGTGATTAAAAGTTTTGGATGCAGATGCTTGCAAATGCCATTTGAACTCAGGATCAGCTCTTGCAGGCTGTCTGATTTACAATATAGGGAGCCAGTCAGCAATTGTAATGAAATTTACCAGTAGGTGCAAAATACACTTTCATGGATCCTGTAACCAAGCTCTTTTTATAGGTCAGTTTTGCTTACCTGTTGCTATACCAGTGTGTAGATACTCAGTACTTTTCAGGAAAGCTTGAATAGGAAAATAACTTGCTATTTTTCTTGCGGATGTATTTTCTAATTCTCTTATCTGAGATACTGAAATAAGCAACGTACTTCAAAATTACCTCTTACCAAAATTTAAAACAATACAATATCATAAGATAGCTGTAAGAGTCAAAGTAGCGGGCAATTTTTCTTTTGGTCTTTTAGATATTAAACTGTTGATCTGTGAAACATTGGTAACTGTATGGCAAGACCAGAATCCTGAAGGCAGCTTTGCTTCTCCTTTTAAACATGCTGATACAATTTAAACTGCATCCTTTATAAGTTTCTTGCTTTCTGGAATCCTTTATGGAATCCTATATGCTACTGTCAGTCTTTATCCACGGGTAAACAAACATTCACCTGCTATTCATGTGAGTCTATATGCTGATGTGTCCCTTCTTTGTGACCTTTAAATCTATTCATTGGGCAATATCTAGAAATCACTATCATCCTCTACTTGGTGAGAAGAGAGATCGAATTCAGGGGGAGGAGTGTTGGCTTTGCTCTCAGACTCTGAATTCAAAGTATCTTGTTACAGTGGCATCCAGATGCCCATCTCTAAAAGAAAAATGAAGCAACTGCTGCTAATACTTTGTGTTTTAACAGGATGGGAAAACAGCAGAAGATCTCGCCAGAGCAGAGCAGCATGAACATGTAGCCAGTCTGCTTGCAAGACTTAAAAAGGTTGGGAATACATGAATTTTAAGTGAGGTTTTCATTGCAGCCATTCTACAAGCTGTTGCAAAATTCCTTGCTGCAATGCTGTCTTTTTTTCTTTTTCCTTTTTATATTTTTAATTTGAAATTATGCCCTCAATTAAAGTAAATATGTACATATTAAAGAATCTGGCTAAGCTAGTATGCACCACTGATTTATATCTGTGTCTGACAGTGCCTAGCAAAGCATCTAAGGTATTTACTAGAAAATAAGTGATTAAGAATTAGCACATCCCCCAAGATGACTCATTTCCTCACCATCACCATTTTACTTAGATTAGGGTTATGAAGGATGGGAGGTTTGTGCCCCTTACAAAAATGTCAATACCATATGAAATAGTTGCATAAGTTCTCAATGTCATCTTTTAATTCTGCAGTTTCAGTATATCCAAATGTTTTTCTAACTAGAACAAAGAGATGACCTGGGCTTGTTGTAAGGCAGCATGTCTGACACATCTGATACACACTGATTAGTCAAGCAGCATCACTCATGCTGGGAAGGTTCAGAGCCTACTTGCCTGGAGATTACAGGCAAGAGCCAGACCAGTTAAAATAATCCTGTTATAATTACAATGATGAGTCTGTGTTTGGAGAAACTGAAATAAATGATAATTCCTATTGCTAATGGAAGATGGTGCACATCATGTATTGCCAAGGAGAATCATGTCCTTTAGGCCAGCCAGCAAATCTATACTTCCTAGGATTGTAAACTATATGTGTGTGAAGATATGAAAAAGTGCAAAGTGCAGACTTCCTTTGCAATGACAGCTATTGTAAAGTTTG
The DNA here is from genome assembly GCF_026979565.1 of Vidua chalybeata. Lineage (NCBI taxonomy): Eukaryota > Metazoa > Chordata > Aves > Passeriformes > Viduidae > Vidua > Vidua chalybeata. The sequence continues at coordinate 12,170,447 of NC_071570.1, read as the reverse complement.
TCATAGTAGGCTCCATTTTGCATAGTTACATCCCCACACCAAACTCTTATTTGTGTCTGCATGCAGGCAGGTAAATTCGTGATTTATTCATAATGTAAATATGAAAATAAAACAAATTGACCTAGAACAAAGGAAGAAGGTCAGATAGATCTCTTTCGAAAGAAATATTAGTAAACTGTAACTCTCTTCTTGATAGTGGAATATACATTATTGAAGGCATGTCTCTTTATATGTGGGGAAAATGCATTATACTTTGTAACAGAGAATCTGATCAATTGAAATTAACAAATTATATCTAACCACTGAAAATATTCTAATATCTATCTATTCAGTATCACCTAGTGCATAGTATACCTTACACTTATTTTTGGTGCTTGTGAAGTATTTTGCCTCTAATACAGACATGTGAAGAATCTACTACCATAGTGGCTCTTGTGGAGGATTCAGTATTAGCTGTAACAGTGCAGTGTTTGCACTGTGACTAATTTACTAAAGAAATGCCTTCTGGTGAGGAAGGAACAAACTTGTATGCACTACTGCTTCTGTCAAATTTCTCAGCTCAGTTGCTGCATGCTTATAATTCAGGGGGCTCATCCTACATGTAAATTAGGTGCAAATGCAGAACAACAGAGCCTCTCAGCTCCACAGAGGGGAACAAAGAAAGGGAAGGGAATCTAGTTCCTTTGCTCTCACACTTTCCTGCTTCCTCCCTGTTTCCTTGAAATTCACCCAAACATGAGAAGCACTGAAAAAGCTGGTGTAAAGAAAAGAAGAGAAAAAATGCACATTGAGTTGTTGGATGGTTCAGGTGATAGCTGTTGCAGCAAAATTCTTCAGTGCTGCGTGTGCATTCCATAAGAGTATGTATATTGGTTAACCTCCTGAGACTGATGGGTTAGGAGAATGGGCACTGAAAGAGGCTTGACACCTTTGCCCTCTCCACTGAAGGTCAAAATAATTCCATTCACTGATTTGAGCCTGAACACATGGGATTTTCATGAAACGTCAAGGCAGCTCTTGAGAGTGAGCATTAAGCTCTCCTGTCTGCCTGTCCAGTAACTGATGGCTTGAATGATGAACCAGATGAACAGCAGTCTGGCAAGAAAGTGTATCTAAACCCCACACTGATTTTGTTGGGAGGCAGAAGTTCCCTGCCAAACATTCTGATTTATTCTTTGTGTTGAATTTTAGGATACACACCGGGGGATTTTTATCCAGCAGCTGAGGCACACACAGAATCCACAGCCCCGGATCAAACTGAAGCTGTTTGGATACTCTGGCACTGGGAAAACCACCCTCGTGGAGTCTCTCAAATGTGGCCTGATACGAAGCTTTTTCAGAAGACGTAGGCCTAGGCTCTCCTCCACAAACTCAAGCAGATTCCCTCCATCACCTTTGTCTTCCAAACCTTCAGGTATGGTTTTGAACCATAATGTTTGTATGAGAAAATAGTTTCCTCTTATTCTCTAAGCTCCTAAGAAGAAGCTGTTGGCTGCACTGCAGAAGACAGGACAGCCTAATTATGTAAGAAATGAAAGAAAAAGGGAGAAGGGATTGACTTCTCTGTGCATAGATTTATACCTAAAGTAAGAGGAAGAGGACTAGTGAATGTGAAGGATACATGAGTAGTTAAGGTTTTTTTTGCTTACATGCTGCATAAGTGAACTTGCACAGCAGAGCACAGGACTTGTAAACACTGCTATTTATTTTTCACAAAAGGTCCTAGGTTGCAAACATCAGTGTCATTACTAGCTTCCTTTCTGCTGGAGGAACTTCAATAAACACTGCAAAATTGGAACAGTTGCTGCATCTCTATGTGATTTTTAAGTAGCAACAGGTTTCAGAACTGCCTCTGATGCTTTGGAGTGCTTTTCCCTAAGGTACAGGTTTGAATTAGTCCAGTTAGAGGTGTCTAAAATCGTCTTCCAACCAGCTGAAAATGGAAGTTTTCTAAACTGAAGTAAATATTTACAAATATTAGGGAGCAGATTGCTCATATAGCACCAGCTGGCCTGTGCAAAGTGGTAAGAGCTACAAGGTGTAGAGAAACTAGCTAGGTTTACACTTAAGCCTGTGCCCAGTGTTTGAAGAACCCACAGGGGGACAGTGGAAAAACGAGTGTCCTGGTCCCTTTTCTAACACTGGGAGCCTACAAAAGCAAGCTAAGCATGATGAGCAGCTCAAGTTTAAATTGATGTTTAGAAGTGTTCTTACACTGTGTAAGTTTTAGATGAGGCCAGGGTTGCCCTTTTTTAAAAAAAAAACTTTGGATAATACTTGCAGGTTTGGATTTTGTTCATGATTTTTAAGTAATATTAGAACAGTGCTAGTAGTAGTTTTCATCTCTACTTTCTCTCTGTTCACCTGAGGAAGATGTAGGGCATTCACAAAGTGGCTTAACAAGGCAAGACCCATACCACAGAGATTGTTACTGCATTTAATGTTTACTTAATACAAGGGCCTCACATCTGTGACAACAGAAAAAAGGACTTGATTAAATTAATCAATCAAAGGTTCTTGATTTATTTATCTTAATTTACTGTGTCATACAAAAGGCGATAAATCACTCAAGGAATATCAATTCCTGGAGGCAGTACTGGAAGGTTTTGATTGAAGTTAGACTTTTTGTATTGGTTAGTAACAGAACCAAAGAAGAGGTGTTATGTGCTCACACCATCATAAAATCAGAAAACTGCCAGTCACACTGGCAAATCAGCGTAAAAATAAAAGTGAATTTGAAGCCCTTCAAAAGAGCTTACCTAGATATAAAGCCAGAAAGACATGCAGTTGTATATATACAAAGCTACTGTGGGTTGTTTTAGCATTTGGAAGTTCGGGTTTTGCTTCTTTCAGTATATGTTCTTTTGGGATGTAATCATTATATAGCATGTAAATTATATTCTGGGCTGAGTGACATATTCAGATAAATATTTAAATCAGCACAATTTGGTCTATACTTGGTCACATAGGATTTGTTTGTTTATGTATTTGTTTAAACTCTGTAAAAATAAGTGTGCAAATTCACTAAGTATTTATTCACAAGAGCCAAAAGATTTAAAATATTACCCTAGGAGACCAAACATGAAAGTGTAGTTCAACAGTTAACAGATAAATCTCTTTCTATTATAAAACCTAAATATTAGAATTTGCCAACTGGTGGAGGAAAGAAATCTTTATCCACTAGGTGGTGCAAGTCAGTTAAAAAGCCCCTTTGTTTATAATTTGCACTCTGGGAATCTGAATAAACAAGGAATTTAAAAATTGCTTATTGGTAAAATCATTTTGGTTAAGAGCCTGCTTTTCTCCCCCACCACTGCTGAGACACTTGTTACACAGTGATGTTTTTTATCATTACTTACAGGAATCAATACTATGAATATGTGACATTTCCATGCCAATAATAAATCATGCAAAGAAATTGTAGACCTTAGCTTAAAAAAAAAAAAAAAAGGCAGCATATTTTGCAACATAGAACTTTAACTATTCAAACCTTTCATACACATACATTTCAGTCTCCTTTTATGCTTTCCACTCAGAGATATATCTGCTAATGGACATAAGTGCTTTATAGGATAATTCTAATATTCTCCTTTAAATCATTCAGAATAAGAATGTATTTTTGTACACCCTTCATAGACATCTCTTTTCTTTGAAGAACACTTTGGGCTTTTTAATCTGCTTTTATGGCCTGCATAGTTGTTTTGAAGTGATCTTCTTGTGATTTTCACATGGTTTGCAATCTCATTTCCTTTCCCTGACCCAGTTTCAGTAAGTATTACGAATCTTTATCCTGGTTGTGAAAATGTCAGCGTGAGAAGCCGTAGTATGATGTTTGAGCCAGGCCTGACCAAAGGGGTATTAGAAACTTTCGTATCACCTGCTCATCATTCTCACTTCTCTTCTGATGACCAGTCCACCAAGGCCATTGACATCCAGAATGCCTGCTTGCATGGTAAGAAGAGCCCTGGGCTGGGGTGCCTTAATGCTATAGAACAGTTAATGCCATTTAACTCATTTTTTAAAATAAAAATGTGGGGGGAGGGGAAAGTCTGACTTGGCATAGCAGTGACTGTGTTTGACAGTCCAGCACTGGTGGTATTTAATTTGTTTAAGAAAGTAATCTGCCTGAAGTTCTGTAGCTGTTGTAATATACATTTTAATCACTCATGTCAGATCTTTACAGTATTACTTAGGAATGTTTCTGAGGTGAGTAAGTGGGAGAGTAGAAAAGAGAGATTTGATATGACAGGAGCAGGTCAGCAAAATGGCTCCTAGTAGGAATGCTTCTTCATCTATACTATATGGTATCTGGGGATTTTATCAGATTTAGCCTGGGACCATTTAGTCCTCACCATTTAAGTATTTTCCCAGCTATGCAAAGGACATACTGTTCTCATTCCATGTCCCTCACTCCAGGGACATTTTTGGTGGGTCCTGGAGCCCATCAGTCATTGTGAGTGGAGCTTCTGATTTAATTTCTTTTTTTGCAAGGAAACTAACTGCTCTGCAGTTGAAACCAGTTAGCAGTAAGAGGGGTCAATCACAGAAACTGTCATAAGTACACACATGGCTTTTGGCTCTGAGACCACACAAATTGTGCTTATACTCCACTAGCCATACTAATTGTCATTTATATCAGTGGTCAGAACTCTTCTTTATAAGGAAAATGTTTTGCGTGCCTTAGCAGCTACAGTTTTGAAGCTCAGTTAGTATTAATCAAGAGTTTACCTTGTAAACAGAAATCTGCATATCAGTGCATAATTACCAATGCAGTGACAAAGCATTTATCTTAGATGCTGAAGAGTTTGCCAAGTAGATAAAACTTGTTCTTTGTGTAGGCTAATTTCTTCCTTCAGTGTAATTTGAAGCCCAGTCTAATTCTGCAGGGAAACAGAGTTGTGCCATGGACTGCCAGAAGTACTTAGTTTTCTTTCTCTGTTCTGTACTATACAGAACAAAGTGTACACACAGGTGAACTCTGAGTAGCTGTAATCATAACAGCAGGTTGGACTTTTCTCCTTCTAGAAGTCTGAGGCACATCTTAATCGCCATTTATTTAATTAGAAGTAGTACAGGTGCAGCAGACATCAACCTAATCAGATGGTGCATCTGGGAAGTGCAACATACTAACACTTTTCTCACCCTAAGATAGAGATGGCAAAAATAAGCATGGAGCTCTTGGAACCCTTGACGACATGGTGATTCTTCAGCCCTGATTTACCAGCACAATGTGAATAGTACAGTTCTGTAAAACAAAGCGGCTTCTTTTTAGAATGTGCTTCAGTGGTTTTTAAAATCAGTAGTGGCATGTTAAGAAGAATAATTAATAAAAATATTAAGCTTTTTTGAGGTGAACAGGAAAAGAATGGGAACCATTATTCTTGGTTTTCAAGACAATTACAAGATCTGCTGCTGTTGTTCAAGGCAAAGCTCAATTTAATTGCATAAGACTGCATGCATTTAACACAGGTACTTATATGTGGAATACAGCTAAATGTCCTAGAGAAGGAATGTGAGAGAGGAACAGATTTTGAGGGTCCAACTGCTAAGCCTCTAAAACTGACTGAAACTTGTTCCCTTTGTTCATGATTGCATTTTCAGTCTTGCTTTCTCACATTCATACAGTTTATATTTGTGAAAGTTTAAATCAGATTAAATGTTTTGTTTGTATTTCCATGGCCCGAAGATGTTTCATGCTTACTGATGAAGTGTGATCTCTTCATGTTTGTCTGTTTTTCAGGAGTTGGGGATTTCAGCATCTGGGAATTCTCTGGGAATCCCGTGTACTTCTGCTGTTATGATTATTTTGCTGCAAATGATCACACTGCAATTCACATAGTGCTTTTTAGTCTTGAGGAGCCTTATGAAATCCAGTTAAACCAAGTGACCTTTTGGCTCAATTTCCTGAAATCATTGGTCCCAGTTGAGGAGCCAATAGGTATGTTCTTGTGCTTGTTAATGAAGCATTAGAGAAATAAAGCTTCTTGTATTTCTCTGCAACTCTGTACATCATCTGTGTTGGGTGTCTTCATCGTCATGTATGCAAACAAACTTTATATTAGGTTTCTTGGCAAAAGGGAATTTTGTCTGTGGAAGAAGCCAGAAGCGTTGCACACACCACTTTGTTCAATTAAAAATGTCACACAGTACAGTGCAGTATCTTGTGGCACTGGGATTTACATCTGTACATGGCAGATGAAGTTTTATGTCAGAAAAGCTATCGAGAGTGTTTTAGAGGGCTGGAACCATTCAAAACCAAGTTTGCTTAAATTCCTCTTATATCTAGCCCCAATAAATATTTTCAGCATAACTTAGTTTTGTCAGTGACAACAGGACAGAACAGCATTACCCCTCAGTATGTGCAACTTTCATGTGTTTAACTAAAGTTCTGTTTAGACTTCAAATATGATAACTTTTTGGTCTGATGCACAGAAAGCAGTATTTCTTGTAAATTTCACATATGCTCCAATTTTGCACAGGTTTTAAGTAATTTTATTTGTTTTATATTCATGCTTACTGAAAGTTACTTGGTGGGCAAACTTAACTTAAATAATGTTTTTCTTAAAAGGTCTGGTAGTCCAGGTGTATATACTGTAACTTATAACTTGTTTGTGTTTGTAGCTGAATGCTGGTCTGCAGACTGTGACAGTTCAGTTACAGTTCTTGGACTAACCAAGGTCTGACACGTGTCTTGGTTCTATGATCTGAAAGATTATTCCAGCTGGTGGATCTAACTCAGCACTCAAGGACATTTGTAGCAATGCTAGGGATTCACCAGACAAATCTATTAAATACTTAACATTATGCAAAGGGCTATTGTATGCATTATCTCAGCCAGACAATGAGCCAAGGCCAACCCTTGGTTTTCAGTTCAAGCTTCTGCATTTTTTTTATTTTCTGGTTTAGATCAAATCACAATGTTAATAATATCAGCATTTGGATCTAACCAACAATAAATTACCTGTGGAAGTTAAAGCTCAGAAATTTTCAAAAAAGGTGACAAAGCTACAAATACAGCTAATTTGCAACTGTTGAAAGCTTTTCACTGCTCATCAGTCTCTGTTTATTTTTTCTTCTTGCTCATCTGATCATCAGCATTTTTTAGATAATTCACTTAAATCTGTGTTTATGCTAATCAGCTTAGTCTGGGTACCCATCCATCTCTGTACCCATCTTCAAAACCTCTCAAATAATATCTAGTAACTGATTTGTGCAGAAAAGTTAAAACTCTTCGAATTACTTTCCAATTATTTTGTCTAAGTCCTTAGCTGTTAATTAAAAAGAAAAATAAAAAGAAGATAATTACAAAATACTTGCCTGGAAGTGCTATGCAGAGATCTGGGGAAATGTGGCTTTCTGTGAATTAATCAATATTATGTAGCTCTTAGTTGATGAGAACTGAGCAATGATGTAGGCATAATTCTCTCCCATGTGACCATTTTTAAAGCTAAAAGAGCATGATTGGGTGTACTGTCTCTTTTAAAAATAGTTTAATGATGTCTTCTTTTTTCTGGAATATGAGTTTAAGAAAAGATTGAAAACTCTGTGTTCTGTACTGTCACCTCATTCATGCCATTTGTATCTTTCTTTCTTTCTCATTCTTTTTCATGGCTTCTGCCAGGCTTTCCTACTTAACTCTCACCTAAGTGAGAGGTCATTGTTTGTGTAAGTACTGTAAAATAGCATTCATATCAATATATGAATGTTGTAGACATTTTGTGTTCTTACAATTCTCTATTCTGCACTTGTAATATTAAGGACTATGCAAAGATTATGCAAAGTCCTTTCAAGAAACTGCTATTTCTATTTTTTTTCCCCTCACACCATCATAGTTTGTAGTTAGTAGGTATATCATTAGTGCTACTGATTACTGTTTTTGTTAAACCAATAAAGTAACACAATATAAATGTATCTGATGTTATTCAAATTGTCTAGCTATTAAAATTGGGCCTTATATACCTGATCCTATAAGCAGAGCATCAACAGTTACACTGTTAATGGCTGTGCTTAGAGTTGGTAAATAATTACAAAAGTGGTTGGTATGAAAAAATGTAAAATGTATTTCTGCTTTTCTGGGTCAGTATCAGCCATCTCCACAGGCATGCCTTATAGTGAGGGAGTCCTCTTGTTTCTCTTCTAGCATTTGGTGGGAAGCTGAAAAGTCCCCTACGTGTTGTTTTAGTTGCCACACATGCTGACATAGTGAATCTGCCTCGGCCTGTTGGGGGAGAGTTCTGGTATGACAAAGACATTTCTTTGTTGAAAGAAGTCAGGAACAGGTAAGTGGGAAATATATTTATACATAGTGTTCAAACATGCTAATTGGAAAGAAAAATACTAAAATTCATTGAAATAGATAAAAGGTTATTATATGGTTTATATGATATTATGATATTTTGAGTATGTTCAGGAAGCATATGTTCTGCTAAAATTGAAACATTTACCAATATTACAGTGAGTAAGCTGCCCTGAGTGAGCTAAAGTGAGCCAAGCGGTGTCAAAATTAATTGTGGTATAGGCAGTCTTACTCTGTAAACTCTAGTCTACATCCAAAGACCCATTCCAACTTTCTGTCTAACATCTTGGTTCTCAGGTTTTTCACTGGTCTCAGAAAAGTAGGTAATTTGCAGCTAAAGCTTTTGGATGCAAAAGAGGAAACTTTACCAGAGAACTACCCTTATCTCTTTAATAATTTAGGATAGCTATGAAAAAAACTTAAATGAGGCATGGAAGTAGTCCCCACACAGTTTGTAAAAAGCTGGACATTGTGAAGTCACACAGGTGACAAGGTCATCCAAGAGGTACATAGAAGTTAGCAAAACTTATAGAATTCTTCAGAAAATGTCTGGAGCACATGCTAATGGTAGATGGAAATGGGGAATTTTCCATAAGCATACTATTGTTTAAAGTAACAATAACCTTATATTCAGAGTGAGCATGTAAATGGGAAACACTGGATATGAGAAATCATCCATACCTGCGAGTATGGACACTTGTCTGGGCTGTACAAGAAACAGATGCAGGAATTCCAGCACAATAGTGGGGAGGGGGGGTGGGGGAGAAGGGGCATTTTCTTAATCAATTGAACTAAACCAATAGAAAATACCTGTGTGTCATCTTTGCTGCTGGAGTCCTTTTAAATGCAAATCTCTCTAGAGCTAGGTAAACAGGTTTGTGTGGTTGGAAACGCAAAACAAAAGTGGAAAGAGAGCTGTCAATGGCAATGACTGCTGAACTATTTAAAGTGAGAAGAAAGCAAGCAGCAGACATTAAGACCTTAAATAAATTCCTGTAGTCTCTTCTCTAGTAAAATGTTTTGGTTTGTAATTACAGGTCATGTGATGCAGTTACAATTTTCTTGTACATATTCACTCTTCAGCCTGAGAGGGAACAATTTTCTCTCAATACCTCTGCTTATTTTCAAAAAAATCACACAGCAGCTACAGTGCCTGTGCTTATAAAATATCTCAGTATAATCATTACTTAAACTTCATCATTCCTTGAGGAAAAACAACTCTAGTGTAATTCAAGACTGAAGTACAATTGTATTAAGAAATAAACTGGATTTGGGGCTAAGTTAATAATAATTATTTTTGTTTAGATTTGGAAATGATTTGCAAATTTCAGAAAAGTTATTTGTCCTGGATGCTGGAGCATCTGGGTCTAAAGATATGAAGCTTCTCCGAAATCACTTGCAAGAAATAAGAAGCCAGATAATTTCTGTAAGTAGTGTCTAAAAGTCTGGGTTGGATGAGCCAAAATGTGAACGTCTTGTGTAATAATCTACTGTAAATTTCAAACTTACAACAATGAAGCATACAGAAACCACTGTTGTTCCAATGTTCTAACAGCATACTTGACAGGTCTTGTGATAAACAAAGCCTTGAAATCAAAGTCAGCATTTTGAAAATAGTAGCTGTTTCAAGCAGATGACCAAAATACTCACTGTTGAAAGAAAACAATTTGAGATATCAGTTTAAAGTCATAATTTTGTTTTTTGATTGGCAGTGATTGGACTCCAGCATTGGTCCCCCCTGTTGTTTTTTTTAACTCAGCATAGTATTATAGAGAAACAGAGAAATATATTATAAATACATTTCAGGAAAATAAGGTTTTTCACTTAAAAACCCACCAGAGTAGAACAGTTTTCTCAACTGCTAGAAAGATAATTCCAAATATGGATATGTACACTGAATATAGATATGTAAACTGAATATGTATTAATTTTTGACTGCATTTTTAATTGAAAAATATTGCTTGCAGTTATATCTGTATGTGTAGATATATGCATATGAGACTAAAGGTAAAGTGTAGCCATGGTTTGATGTTATCACTATGATATGGAGACTTCCATAATAAGGGTGACCAAGTCAAATTTTTATAGCCTGTGCTAAATGGATTAATATAATGTTACACACTAATAAGTTTTTTTGCAGCTATTTTTGAAACTTATTTTTTTTGTAATTGATTAAAAGTGGATGTATTACTGAGTTAATTCTGTGGGTTGAGGAAAATATTTAGATTCATGTAAAGTTCAGCCTATTTTACATTCCTGATGGTCTCTTGATTGTGTAAACTTTTCTTCTCTCAGAAAGCTTTACTATAGCTATAGTCACTAGCTTGATATCTGAAGGGGTTTACTGCATAAGAAGTGGAGGCTGTGGCTTGAGAATGAGCAAGAAGGCATCAGTGAAGTCTAAGGCAATTAATACATCAAAGTACCATTTTTGCTTCTTATTTAGTACCTTGCTATCTCACCTTTTGAAGTAAATTGGTCCTGTAAAGATATTGATGAATACAGATTCTAAATAAATTCTCATCATTTCAGAAATAAGCGTTGACTTACAAATGCATGATGGCAACTCATGGTGATATTTGGAAATATTGCTTATTTCAGTGAAAAACTAGTTTCTGCAATTCACTTTTTAAAGAAAAAGTAGATAGATCTTATGGCAAGTGAATGCCAGATGAAAGAGTAAGGGTTCAACAAAAAGGGAGTTCTTTAGATCTGAATATTCATTATAAATGCATTAGTCTCCATATTAAAAAAAATAGTACCACTATTCTCAAGTGGATGTTTTCTGTGATTTTCTAAGACTTGTCCACCTATGACTCACCTGTGTGAAAAAATAATCTCCACACTGCCTTCCTGGAGAAAAACTAACGGGCCCAACCAGCTGATGTCCTTGCAGCAGTTTGTGTATGATGTACAGGAACATCTTAATCCCTTAGCAAGTGAAAATGACCTACGGCATATTGCACAGCAGTTGCATAGCATAGGAGAAGTAAGTATTTTTATATAAATTCCATTTCTTTATTTGCAAGATATTGGTAGAATATTTCTTTATGGTTTAAGCAAATGTCTAAAGTTGTTTGGTTTTTTTCTCTTCCTCTTAAGACATCATAAGTAGAGAATGCTTATAAACACTTTCTGTTATCATTATGTCTTGTGGCTTCTATTTTGTTCAAGTAATCTCTTTGAGACAGGAAGAATTACAGTTTATTGCTATAGTTGTAAGAATATAAAATACTCAGAAAGGATCACTATATTATCACCTTCAGTGAGGTGTTCAATGCATATGAGAGAAACTGAGTAGTAGGATAACACCTTTGCATAAACAGCTTGCAGGGCATGACTAGGCTTTCCAGGTGTTGGGCTCTAATCATTTAATTACTAGTGGAAAATAACAAGATCTTTTTTTTTTGTTCTGAGTACATATTTAAATGCACTATTGTTTTTTTTCCTGTGAGCAGTGTTGACCAAATTGTTGGGTCAGTCTGTTAGGAAGGTGAGAATGTGGGCTATCATCTTGTACTTCACAAGATGTAAACAGTAACTTTCATATTTATAAACAGATTAACATTATGCAGAGTGAAACTGTCCAAGATGTTGTGCTTCTGGATCCTCGCTGGCTCTGTTCTAATGTCCTTGGAAAAATCTTGTCAGTGGAGAACCCAAAAGCCCTCCATCACTATAGAGGTCGGTACACCATAGAGGACATCCAGCGTCTGGTGACAGATAGTGACGTGGAAGAACTAATACAGATTTTGGATGCCATGGATATTTGTGCAAGGGACCTTAGCAGTGGAGCAATGGTGGATATTCCTGCTCTCATAAAGACTGACAATCTTCACAGGTCTTGGACAGATGAGGAGGATGAAGTGCTGATCTATGGTGGTGTTAGAATCGTTCCTGTGGAACATCTTACCCCATTTCCTTGTGGAATTTTTCATAAAGTTCAGGTGAATCTCTGCAGGTGGATTCATCAGCAGAGCACAGAGGGAGATGCTGATATACGTCTGTGGGTAAATGGATCAAAAATTATGAATCGTGGAGCCGAGCTTTTAGTGCTGCTGGTCAACCATGGGCAGGGAATAGAGGTTCAAGTTAGAGGACTGGAAACAGAGAAGATCAAGTGCTGTTTACTTCTGGATTCTGTGTGCAGCACCATTGATAACTTAATAGCAACAACCTTACCTGGTCTTCTGACTGGGAAATATTACCTTAGTCCTCAGCAGCTGAGGGAACATCATGAACCAGTAATGGTCTACCAGCCTAGAGACTTTTTCCGTGCACAGAGTCAAAAGGAGACATCACTAACTAACACTATGGGGGGATATAAAGAGAGCTTTAGCAGTATACTGTGTTTTGGGTGTCTGGATGTTTACTCCCAGGGAAGCCTAGGAATGGATATTCATGTTTCTGATCTGAATCTACTTACCAGGAGAAAACTGAGTCGACTTTTGGATCCACCCGATCCAATGGGCAAAGACTGGTGCCTTCTTGCCATGAACCTGGGCCTCCCTGACCTTGTTGCAAAGTACAATACAAATAATGGAACACAAAATTACTTTCTCTCAAGCCCAGTTCATGCCCTTCTGCAGGAATGGAGTAATGCACCTGACAGCACTGTAGGCATACTAATGTTTAAGCTGAGGGAATTAGGTCGCAGAGATGCAGCAGATTTCTTACTGAAGGCATCTTCTGTATTCAAAATTAATTTAGATGCTAATGGTCAAGAGGCCTATGCCTCCAGTTGCAACAGTGGCACATCTTATAATTCAATTAGTTCTGTAGTGTCACGGTAAGAGGAGGTGTTTTGCATGGACATACTTTCAAAGTGCAGAAAGGATAAAAGATACAGTATAAAAGTTACAGTGCATACTAATTTATGAGCTTTTGCATCAGAGGATCCTTTTCTGACACCACCTTTTTTGTGCATAAACTTTCTACTCCTAATTGTGAGTTGTTGCTCTTTATTAAAAAGACTGGTGTACTTCTGGTGGTTTAAAACTATTTCTGATTGAGAATGTGCTACTTAATACTGCCATTTCAACTGGAAAGTCTTAACTTTTGGATTACGTACTGCAACTGTTTTATATAATTCTCCCCATAAAAGGTAGGGGGAGAGGAATAGCACATAGTACCTTATATGTCTGTTTCTTACATTTTTTTTTCCTTTTCACTGTGTCCTCTGCTTAACATCTTTTTATATTTGTAAGGAGAGAAATCCACCATTTGCAGTCAATCTGACCAAACTTAAGTGCATCGTTTTTAGCTGAAAAAGTGAGTGCCTTTTGCAGGAGGGAGGGTGCAGTTGATTTGAATGACCCTGCTGGAGTTACAAGAACATGCTACCTCTGTTTCACTTAAATTGTCTGCATGCTTATCATTGCAAGTGGTGCTTGCCTGTTAATTTTTCCTCTTCTAAGTCATTGGTGATGACTCACGCAGAGCATTCTTGTGCCAGTACTATAGGTATAGGTGTGATACCTAATCAACTTCAATTACAGTCAAATAATAATGTGAAAATCTCTTAAACTTGCCAATTATCATGCTTTGTTATTTCCATGCATCTCAGGTAAAAGTTCATATCATTATAATAGAGTTAAAAAAATACAAGTGTTGGATACTGCAGAATAATATTGTCTAGCTGTCAGTTGTAATTTGTGTATAACAAAGGTTTTCTACTATTAGATCCTGCATTACTTACTTCCTGTACTTGAAAACTTTGATGGGGATAAAAAAAAAAAAGGAAGCAAGGTTTCTTGCAGTGACAACTTTTAAATTGATATGAGGGAATAAGACCCATTCTCTGTTCTAAAAAGCATGTAATTTTAATGGTGCATATGTGTTTGTTTATATATATTGTATGTATATACATTAAGACTATTTTTTCCTTAATCTTACATTGTAGTAAATTTTAAAGGATTTTTCTACAAATAAACTGTTGCTTGTTGCATCCTTGTTGATCACATTCTCTTGCTGAAGGGTATCAAAACTTCTCTTTTCTTTGCAGTCAGAATTGAAGAGAGGCAATGCCTGCCGTCTGAAGTTCTTGGAACCTCCCCCTTCAGGGGAATTTCTTAGTATGCTGCAGGAATATTTATGGGTTTTTTTTAATTGCAGAGGTGGTCCCTGTACAGCAGAAGGATCTGCATTAATTTTAACAAGTGGCAAGCCAAAGCAGTTCGCTACATAACTTTTCCTTCGTGGTTTTTCATAATGGAAAACAAAACAGCAAATGTGAGTCTGTCTTCAGGAATTCTCCAGATAATGCTGTGCTGCAGAGAGAGAGGACACTGCATTAGAACTTGTGCAGCAATACATTCACTAACATTATATACATTAAATATCCCCTTATCACACAAGGGACTCTGATGGCACTGCTTATTTAAAATCTCAGCATTACTTCCTGATAGCTGCACAGTCTTGGTATGGCACACTCTGCAGGCAGCTTTGCACAATGCCTCTGCCCTATGTATGTTGCAAAGGATTTAAGCAAGATCTTCTTAAAATGCTAGTTGCTGGTTACCCCTGCCTTTCTTTGCCTATTTTACCCATGCTTAATTAAATCTTTCCCCAGGTCCCAAGTATTGCTGGGCTCCATAGTTAACCATTCCTTTAAAGTCTACTCCTCAATAAGAAGTATGGTTTATGAGCAGTCCTACCCTGAGCTGTCTGTGTTTTGATATTCTGCTTCTGACAAACTGCATTCAGCATCTCCCACCACTGCTCTAAGTGGCCCAGTGCAGAGCCCAGCTCTATGCAGCCTAGATTTACCTCTGTCAATTAATGGCCACTACCATATTTCAGCTTCCAGCTGTGGACATGTTTAGTACTTCTGCCAGACTCTGGTAAGCAAAGGGGTCTTTCTCATGTCATAAAACTTCCTGGGTTTCTACCAGAAAAGGTTTCCTCACCTGCCCACCTCCCCAGATGCTTTATGCACACTTGAGATGTGTGGTCAACTTACCAACACTGATTAACTACTCCTTTTGCTTTCTTTTTGTTTTTCCCTTCTCAACAGCACATTTCTCACAGTTCCTTGCTTCCATTTACTGTAAAATGCAGACCTGGGAATATAAATTACTTAGTGAACTCTATGATGAACCTTTGACTAGCAGTCACAGCCTATTGCGTCATTTACAGTTTTCATGGTAATAGGCTCAGGAAAGTGAATCACAGTCACAGTATAGCTTTGAATTCCTTTCTTATAAATCCTGCGCTACTGATCAAAAAAATAAAAAACTTCTTTCTTAGATGACAATTTGGGGATTAAAAAAAAAAGGCTAGCCAAATGTTATGAGTGAGCGTCCCTTCTGTTGCTTCACTTTTATTAATTGTTTCATTTTTTGTCAATGCGACTAGGAGCAGAGCTTCATTCTACAGTTTTTAGAACTGGGTTTAAAAGATGCACAGATCTTGCCCTGACACACTCCAGAAATTGAGAAAATGCAGGTCTTTGCAAGGTCAAAAAAGTTTAGTCATAAGTGTACAGAATGTAAGGTACATGCAAAGAACATAATGCGCTTAGCTCCTGACAGTGAAATAACTGAAGCTGGATCTTTGTAGCTTCAGAGAAGAGCTGCTGAAACATAGTCTTGAGGATAAACCAGTGAATGACAGTTTTCATTTTGTTTTCAAAATCCATAATATAGACAAACTCTGAAGTTTGCTGCTCAAGACCAAGATGCATTACAGATTATCTTGCAGTTTAGAGAAGTATTCTACTGGCACCCAGACTCAGACCTTGAAGAAATTTTCTGAAGAAGATAGGGAAGAAGCAAACACTTTGGTGCTGGCCATTTTTCCAATTTCTCCCCAGCATGCAGCAGCATGCATCAAATAAAAGAAGTGCTTCATATAGCTATTTTTATTGGGTGTTCCTGGTTGTGCTATTTTTGGAAGTTTTGCTGTTGACCTAACTGCTGAGTTTAGAAAGCCACAAGAGATCAGTGGTTACATGCAAATGATTTTAAGGCAGGCCAAGGGCATCCAGAGGCGGCCTCAGGTGGAGGTGGATATATATGACTTTTCTCACCTTAAAAGGTTGAGGAGACAAGTGTAAGATGAAGAGAGTCACAAGTTTTATGACCTTTGGGATTCAAGCGATTGAAGAAGTTATGAAACTACAAGAGCTTAGAAACTCCCAAATGTCACATGCTTGACAGAGCCAGGAGGTTTAGAAAGGAGCCAGTTTCCTAAATGGTCAGGTCTTTATAAAGAGCAACAGTGAAGTTTTTAGAGCTGGCTGTGCTAGAGCCAGCTCTGGGTCCTAAACCTCTGTTGGCTGTGTTCCTCCCTCAGAGGAGAAATGCCTTCCCTAATTAATTGCAACCTTTTTATTGCAGAGATGCTGTGTTACGGCATCATTGTTTAAAACAGGTGCCTCGATTTGAATTGCATCACTATTTCAGCTTTGACAATGAAATGAAGGAGTAATGCTTGAACTGTAGCTCCAAAGAAAGTAAATGAAGCATGCTGTTGGCTAAGTCAGAGGAGATGGAGCATTACAGTCTCTCTGAAGCTAGCCTAAAAGCACTCTGTATAATATTAAAATTTATTTTTATTTGATTTTTTATTTGTTAAACTCAGTCCACTGTGTTAAAAAAAAAAAATCACTCATTTCTTTTCAGGCATTGTCTGACTCAGAAGACAAGGCAGTAGTGGGTGGAAAAGAGAACGAAAATTGGTTTTCAACAATGCCTAAGTTTTCCAAAAGGGTTACAGCCATGCCACTCAGACTTTGCAGGTAGAAGTACTTGAGTCTTCAAAAGTCAGATGAGCAGGATATAGAATGGAACAGATGGATTCCTCTGTATGGCAACACCATTTATCATAATAAGTTTTAGAGGAGCCGTGGGACCAGCAGCTATGCTGCCTCAAAGCCAGCTGAGGATCTCGGTGGACCTGGTTCAGTTTTGCATTAACCAAACTGACCTAGTGTTTCTGCACCAGCCAGATTACTTTGGGTGAGGTCCAAATCCAACACATGCATATGTAAAGATAGTTTTTCAGAAAGCAGTTCTGTTGCTGAGTCAGTTGGATATATCTTAAAATTCACTGGCCTGCCCTGAGACGAGGCAAACCTGGGCCACCTTGCCCAAACTCTGGCTCCTTGCTGTCACCAAACCTAGGACACCTACACTACCAATATGCACTGGCATACCCTAGGCAGAGAGGAAGACTAAGAAGAATTTAGGGCAGGGTGACAAGAAGTCTCAAACAGGAGTGAATGCTTGGACATGCTGCATCTTACATGGATTTCTCAGCAAAGAGATGCTGACAGCCTGAGCCCACACATACTCCTGCAGAAATGTAGCACCTGCTGCAATGGTCTAGGCCTATCTGGTGGCTCTGTGTCCAGGTTCATGAACAGGCACTCTGTTGTATCTGCACAGGACTCGGAGTGCAGCTTGGTGAGCTATGTTCCCTATGGATTCAGGCACAGTCACAGCTGAGTGTAACACACCTGGAGACTATATGTGGACTGGAAGTATATGTGTTATTTCAAAGTTAACTGGAAGTATGTGTTTATATCTGGACTATATGTGTTGGAAGTATAGCTAGGATGCTTCTGCTGCACCTCAGCAATTGAAGCTGAAGGGCTGGGGGAGAGGGTTGGAATCTGCCTGAGAAGGACTGAGTGAGACACCACCATGTGATGTAGAAGGAGGGGAGGATGAGATGGGAAGGCTCTTGCATTAGAGGGGCTGGACTGCTGATGTTAAAAGACAGCATGTGTATGACTCTTGAGTCATCTTGTGCTTCACTTGAGCTGCTCATTGCATTGCAAAATCAACTTTTTTAGCTTGACCACAAAGAAGTATAGTTTGACTAGTCCGTTTCCCATGAAAGATGAATCAGCTTCACTTTCAGACCCCCTATACAGGACTGCTTAAAAGTCAAAGCAGATGTAGCAATCAGCTAAGTAAAAGGAGTGCAGAGAGAAGGTTAGCAGGGAATCCTGCTCTCACTAAATTTACCTACAAAGCTTTGTATCATTTTTACATTTTTCTATTGGCTGCAAATGTGAGAAGAAAGTACTTTGCAGAGTGCTGAGTGCAATCACTTACTGCTAAGCCAAAATTTTTATTACTGGGAAAACAACAGGTACAAGTCTGGAATTTTTTGCCAAAGGCAATGTGTCAGTGCATGTGAAAATCAGTGTAGGTCCAGATGAGTTGTAGGACAGAAACATATCCTACTCTCCTAAGCCTAAAATATGGGTTATTTCATCATTCTTAAGGTATGTATCTGCAGAAGAAACAGGAAAGATATTTCTTTAGAAGTGTTTCCCAATAACACATGATAGCTAGGATTAGACTCAGATTAAGAAATTAACCATCATCCT
The DNA here is from genome assembly GCF_026979565.1 of Vidua chalybeata. Classification (NCBI taxonomy): domain Eukaryota; kingdom Metazoa; phylum Chordata; class Aves; order Passeriformes; family Viduidae; genus Vidua; species Vidua chalybeata. The sequence goes on along the minus strand of NC_071570.1, from coordinate 12,151,809 downwards.
CTACAACTAGAACATTTCAAATAAAAATTTTCTACAGACCCCTGGGGATTGTGTTGGCAGCTAGAGAATGTTGTAACACCCTGGAAAACATGGAAGGAGGTGAGTCAACACAACCAAATTAGCATCAGATAGGATGGGCTAAATTTCCTCAGTTGCTTACAGTCAGAAGGAAATATCACTTGCAGCTGCTAGACCTGGTAGTCAGGTACCAGTACAGGTTTCAGAGGAAGCTTAAGGCATCATCTGCAGTATGAATCTGCTTATAGAGGCTCAGAAAGAAGCTGCATGAATGTTTAAACTGATAGATTAACACAGTTTCCATGTAGGCTTCAAGAACTGAATCAAGGCACAAAGCTTGCAAGTGCTACTGGGAAGAGGAAGATTCCAGGCCTTTTTATCCCAAGTAATAACACCTGCCTGAGAAGTGTTTTGCAAATCACTTTGCTGCCATCCCAGGAAAATACAGAAAGGAACCTAATCTGGTGCCAATTTGGGTCTACAGGACGATATGAATAGATTAATACAAAGCTACCATGTGACTTCCCATTTGCCATTCATTCTCTAAGACATACTGTTGGTTTGTACTTAGCAAAAGAGGGAAAACATTTTTCAGCAAAAGATGAAGGAGAGTTACAAGAAGAACAACCTCCCCAGCTATGACTCACTACCATGCAGTTGTCCTGTTTCTCACTATCATGCTAGGAAAGCTCTACAGAACTCCCACAGTCACCACAGAAAAGCATGCCAGAGAAAAATTCTGCCTTGTTTTATATATTCATCTTCAGTTAGGATGTTCAGTTACTTAAGCATTCAGTCTTCCGTGCTAGCATAGTATTTTCACAATTCCCTTATCAGACCCACCTTTCTGCTTTAAATTGCTCACTGCAGGAAAGACTGCTACGTCAATCACGTGAAACACTGTCTGTGGCACCAGCTGAGCCCGTCATTGCACAGAAGGAGAGCATAGGTCAAAGCAAGTGCATGGGGTGCTTGTTGGATAAACATGATTGTCCCAAGGGCCTCTTTCTACCATCGATGCCCAACTCCAGCAAAATCCAGCTGCACAGTGTGGATGTGATCTCTGAATTTCCCATGGATATACCTGTAAATACCAAAATATGACATCTGGTGAGGAGAATAGAGGTGCAACTCTTTTATGTTTTTCTTTTTGATGTGCTAGACTGTTGCATCCCGGAGTTTGGGTTTAGATTAGGGTTTTTAATTTATGTTAAATAAATTCTGTAATCCCGCGTTTCCCCCGCGTTTCCCCCGCGTTGTTCCCCCCGCGGTTTCTGCCCCCATGTTGCCTGCTGCCGGATCTTACCCCTCTGCCGCTCCTGTAAGCACCCTGCCGTCCAGCCCCGGGAAACCCCGTGCTGGCCACCCTGAGCCACACGATCCCGCTCAGCCCAAGGCTCGGTGCCCGCCCCTGCGGGGTTCTCTGGTTGGTCGCTGTTGCTGGCGTCACCGCCACAGCAGCCGCCCCTATTGGCCAGCAGGCCGTGGATCCTCTCGCCCCGCCCCTCCATAAAGCCCTATCCCGCTGGCACCCAGAGGCCATTTTCTCCCATGCGAGTGCCGGGAGCGGTCCCGTCTTTCCATCGAACCGCGCCATGTGTGACCAATAAACCGTTCCTGCCAAGCACGGAGTAAATGGACAAATTCCTTACCTCTCTGCCGGACCCCTAGCGCACGGTAACAGAGGCTGGCCAGCCCACGCGCCCGAGACACGGAGCCGTGTCCGGGAACCCGCGGCAGCAAACCCCGCCCGCACGTGGAAGCTACGCCACAGCCGGGCTCCCAAGAGCCGCGTGCAGCCGGGGAGAGCAAAAACCCACGCCGCACTAGACTTAAAGCATTTTTCACATGCCACCAGTGAGTTCAGGAGCAGACTTCATAATCACAAAGGGATCTCACTAAACTCAAATTTGATGTTTGTGTGTAGTTGTACTACTGCACTAAGCACTAAGGAGAACATAACTGCCTCTTTCAGAGTTCATTGGACTACACCTTTTCATTTCCAGAAGTAAAGCCAATTTACATAAAATTGCTGGAAAACATTTGTTTTCAGGAAATATTTATCATCATAATCTCTGATGTACATTGTTTTTAATGTGTTTCAATGAAAGCTCTAAAATAAAAGTTTTCTCCAATGGAAAAACATAATCTTTGGCAGAAATTGTCCATAGTCTCCTAAAAGAGACTTTTATGCCAACTGTTACTTTGACCGATAAGAGAAGTAATATGCAAATTGTTTCTGTTGTTAGAAGAATTAGTTTCAAAATCTGGTATTAAAAAACTCCTGTAATCCACTATCAATCTGAAGCCACAACTCCTTGTTATACATCTACATAGCGATACCACAGCAGAGTCATGACTTCAGTGTGCCTTTGCATAACAGACAGAAGTTGTGGTAGTTTAACACCAGCAGGAAATTAAACCCAAATAATCCACTCCCTTTACCCCTAAAGCTTCCAGTAAGAGAGGGACAAAGGCAGAGGCTATGGGCTGAGATAATGATTTCCTGAATCCAAAAAACAATGGAGTAAGAAACACACAATTACAACAAAATGAATACCGAAAGTACACCAACAGAGGTGTTTTACCTAGAGAAATGATTTCACCCTCAAGAACAAAAACAAGATGGCAGATGCTCCTCACAGGTCACACCCACATGGCTTCCCAGACAAAGGCACTATAGCAACCTTCCCATGCCCTGCACCAGTCCAGAACAAGGGCCAAAAGAAAGGGCGGCTCCCACAGACAGTGCTTCCCGACACCTTCCCATTGGAGAAGCGGAGGCAAAATGACACCCTTCTGCTAGGGCGACTGGGTTTTCCTGCCAAAGCCATGCTGCCAGGCATGATGTGGGAGGTGTGGAAGAACAACCTGGGCAAGCCTGCTGCAGCACTCAGCCCCACTTCTCTCTGCCACCAGCAGAGCGTGAAGGAAGACCACCTTCCCTAAGAGGAATTTAGACCTTTGCATCCACACATACACAGCAGGTATGAAGACTGTTATGCCACTGCAACCTTATTATTAACATCCACCAGGCCCAGAGCCACATTTTGCATGAGCTAAAGCCAATTTCCATTTGTAGCTTGGAGAAACTGATCTGCAGACCTAATCTCAACCAACTGAAGGGCTTACATTTCTATACCTGTGCTGAGGTTGACCTCAAAAAGTAAAGTGTGCAAACAGTGCTAATGACAATTTTGGGAAGTAGATCAGTTGCAAATACAGTAATTTTAGTTGTAACAAGAAGCTGCTTGTATTCTTTTTCTGCAATTTCCATTTTTAAAACTTATCTGCCAGGTGAATTCGTTTGTCTTTTTCAATGTAGCAAACATAATGAAGTATGGAAATCTTGTACTGTAAGTGATTTTGGCTATATTGTGAAACAAGACAACTAAGAAATTCAGCTGGAATTACTCATTGTAAACATTGTCCAAAAGAACAGTCTTTCATGTCAAGAGAGTCTGATTTCTGCCTCCTCTGTTTGGTAGAAGTGTTTCCTCTGTGTGCCCAGCAGAAAACTCTCCACTGTGGACCAGAGGGTGCTTCCCAGCACTTAAAAATCCCAGCTGGAGACATACTGTGTCATGTGTGTAATTCAGACAAGGCCTTTATTAGCCTTGCCAGCAACAGGGATTTTTTGAGTGCTCTGTTGCCATCAGGCAGGGTGTGGTGCAAGGTTATTAAAGTGCCTCTTCCACTTAGTTTTCATCTGACACATGCTTAATTGTGAGGATGTCCTTCCTCTTATTAGTGTTTGAATCAGTCCCACTGTTGATGAGAAGTGTTGTCCAAATCATGTTATACAGTAAAAAGTATTTAAAGCCACAGCCATAGTATTATGAGGCAAATTCAGGTGGCATGTTGTATCCTCACATTTCTCAGCATCAGCCAGGAATAGCACTGTCTTATTCCTGATGGGCAGAGATACAGTAGTTGACATAACAAAGGGACTGTCCTGGATGCCCCTGTGGGGAGAGGAGGGCTGCAGTGTAACCCATAAGTAAGAGAGAGAGACTTTATTCAATGTTCTCTGTCATCTCATGCTATTTCTATTAATTGTATGGAAGGAAACTGGTGTTGAAGGGAGAATGAGAATGTGAAAAAGAAGGAAATGTGTGAAGTAAGTAGCTTCTCAACTTTGTTGAATGGTTGGGAATATTATGTACTAGTAGCTGTTGATGAAAGGTGCAGTGTTCAGATGCTAAGGACTGAAATCAGAGTCTAGGGTCAAGAAAAGGTTGATGTTCTTGCACTAGGAGCAAATTTCACAAGCTGTGTAGCTTTGCTATATCATAAATAGCAATAGTCCTTCCTTCCAGCTTTTAATCCATCAGGGCATCAAATTACAGTGACAGTTTCAAATCTTGGAAGCCGGATGTGCTTCTCCTAACCTCTGCTCCCTGAAGCCTTCCTGTGATTGCCAGCTCCAGCAAGCCAAGTAAATAAAACACTTTGGGGAGTGGGTACAGAATACTTAAGTGTTGAAATAATCAGACTAGAAAACAGCACTCACCTTTGTAAAACATCTACACTGCTTTCTGCAGGGAGCAGAGACAATTTTAAATGACAGCTGGAGGCAATGACAAGTCCTCTTCATTACTCCCTATGGTGCAGAAAGAGTCTTGGGAAAGAGAGGCCCTTGTTCATCTGTAGTCCAGGTAAACAAGGAACCTGGAAAATAGGATAAGCCACTCTTTCTAAAGCCAGCCCATGTTCTGGTATGGTTTCCTGGAGAGCCCTGTACATTCAGTTCTGACAGAGTCCCTTTAGACTGATTGCAAGAGGGAGTCTAATTCTGCCAGCTTAGTAAATGCTGTGTTCAGCTTACCTAAGCTGTCTTGTAAAAGAAGCATGGTTAGACGTTAGTGGGAAACAGTAAACAAAACTAAGCATGCAGCAGCTAACGTAACTACACGTTTTGGGCAGAGAGGAGTGGGTGCTCTTCTGGATGACAGCCACAGTTCAAAGCCTTAGTCCATGTGTTTTGATCAGTAGACTGCTGGCAACTGATCAACAAATGTGACCGAGGCTGACGTCTTCTGTTTGGAGGGTGGGTGGTGTGTGAGAGTGCATGTGTGTTTATAGCTGGAGTCAGGACAGATGACAGCAGTTAGATACTCTGTTGCAGCAACTTCTGCACATCTCATGTTTTGCTTTTTTCTACTTTTTAGTTTTACTTTAGTCCAGAATGTTTTGGCAAAAATGGAGAGAGAGTAATAGAGAGTTTATATAGGATGTGTATGTGTAAGGCTAGATGTATTAGATTCTGGTTGGTGTGAATCTCTGCCTAGCCTGCCACAGAAGAGATTTTAACCAGGTTCTGCCATTAGTCAGCACTCTGGTCCTAACACTGTAAATTTGGATTGTCCGTTTTTCCTGGGTTTCTTAAATTAATCTAATGCCGTGTTGCACTAGAAGGGGAAGACGTGCTATCCACCCTTGCTTTGCAGTCTTTTGGGTTCACACTAGTACCTGGCATGCTCAGCCAGTTCAGCTCACTCATCTAGCAGGAAGAAGCTGTCACTTGGCTTTGAGGGCATTGTTTGCAGCCCAATGAGTTTGCTACTACAGCTTAGAGCAGGAATGAGAATTGACAGAAGAGGGAAGGGCCAGAATGCCTTTTTTTCAGCACTAGTCCGGGTTCAAATCAGCCTGAACTGCTTGGTAAACCACACCCATAAATACTTTCAAACTATATAAAGGTTTGAAAAGTATTTGTTTTACCTAGTATTTCCATAAACTCTGGTAAAATTGTCTAGATGCCAGTGGCTCTTGGCAGAAAATAAAACAGTCCTCTACCCACTTCCAGGGAAACAGTAGCAGATGTGAACTGGGAAAGCCTGTACCTGGAGAATGTTCAACCAGGTAGGCAAGCCCTGAGTACCAGCTGCACCAGTTCTGGAGAGGACAGCACCACAAATGCAACACTGTGGAAGTGAGAGAGGCTCCTGACTCACAAAACTCTCTTCAGTACCAGGTTACTCCTGTTAGCAAATGGAGAGTGACATCTGCAGCCCTTTCCTTCTCTCCTCAAGCTTCTGGGTACAGCTAATTCTGGTCTATTTGGTGATGAAGGCAGGGTTAGTACTGAAGAAAGGAAAAGGAAGTTTTCTGTGCTCTTGCCTGTGCCACACGATTCCTGTGCTGAAGTCGCAGAGTCCTTCCTTGGCCCAGCTCTCTTGTGGTGTGCTGACAGATAATAGTCCTGCCCTGCCTGCAAGGGCTGGGCTGCAGCTCAGCTGAGGGAATGTTCCTGAAACTAGTTCAAGTCTCAGTGCTGCAGAAGCTCTTGAGCTTTCAAATGACCATTACTTTTGCTAAGCTCCTGAGAGCTGTATGGTCCTGCAGCACTGTCACAGGTGCAGGACCTGTGCAGATGTGAGCCATTACCACCCCGCCTCAACAGGGCCTGGACTTTACATGCTGCAACAAAACAAGCACTGGCAGGAGAGAGGCTAGATGGAGGTGTGGATGAAAAATCACAGAAGTTGAAGAAGAAATGCGGTACAACTCACCATTAAACATTTTTAAGCAAAACTCATCTGTGTGTCATCTGTTCCCCTTCATCTTTTTCATTATATCCATCAGATATTTTTAGTCTATTGGCTTTTGGATTTGTTGCTTTCCTTTCAGTCTGAAAAGAAAGGGGGAAAAAACACATGCTTTTATAGATAGGCAGCAGCTGCTGCAAATATTGCTTCCTAAACCAATATAACGAGCAAGTTTAATTTTAAATTCAAAGTACTGCTACAAAGCGAGACTCAATTTTTTATTTATTGCACACCCAATACCACTGGTGGTTTCAAGACCTGAGTCTACATCACTCTGTCTGGGTTCAATTATCCATTAAAAAAATAAGCCAACAAATCATGCTAGTTCTGTCAGTGAGTCAGAAAGCATCTTCCTGTATTTGAACAAAACCCTGATGAATTTAAGGGTTGTTCTGTGATCCTGATTCTGAAGAATGGTCTTCATTTAATCTGTTTACTCTTTGCCCTCAAAGCAGCGGGGTTTGCCCTGCTGAGGCTGGCACATGGCCCCAGGTGCCTGCAGGGGCCATCCTCCAGGACCAGCCTTCCAAGAAAGGCACTCTGAGAGCCAGAGCAGATGTTAGCTTGTACCCCGATACCAGGCCAAGTGTGACCAAGGATTAAGGTGTTCCTTTTGGATGATGGGTTTCCCAGGTATTGCAGCTGGATACCAGACCATGGACAGCATCACAGCTAAACAGTTTCTGTAGATTAGGATGAACTTATTCTCTGAGTGGTCCACATTTTCTTACTAACGAACTTACAGCACCTCTCTTCTCACAATTGGACCCTGCTTGCTGGGAAGAGGGTATTTTTTGTGTAACAGTGTCAGCTGCAGACTTACCAATGATACAGCCTCCTCACATTTCTCCCTGTCCTCAGATGTTTTCTGCACTGTGGGGAAGATACGCAGATTGGGAAAGTGACACTTCATGTTAATGGAGGATGGTATTCATTTTTACAACTTCCAGAGTCTTTGTGTCTCTAAATAGTATGTGTAATAAAAAGGAGTACAGACAGCTATTTGTAATTGTATTAACATATATGTTTTGTCTTTTATTTACATTAATTTATCACAGCTTTGGAAATCTGTATTTGTGAATTATTTCCTCTTCATGTATAAAGCAAATGTACAGGCCCATCAAAATAAGTAAGTAGGAAGGACTGGGCTGTGTTGTGGTGAAAAGCTGTCCAGTTCAGAACAGGCAAAGGATCTTTCATTTTTTCAGATGTAGGTAAGAGTGGCCTTTCAGCCTGCTTCCAAAGTGCAAAGGTACGTCTTTTACCTCTCCAGCAATTAAAAAAATACATTAGCTAGGATATGAGATACATTTGCAATGACTTAAAAAGAAGTAAACCTGAAATGGAAATTAAAAGAAACAAGAATTGTTCGGGATAAAGAAAGACGGGGTCGACTGAAGAGGCATTTAAAAGATGGTTTACTGCAAAATCAGTCTCATGGAATAATCACATTAGAAGCCGTACATTAGAAGCCTTGCATCAGAAGCTGTTATAATTCTAATTACAATGTCTTTCATAAATTTCTTATTCTAAACTTTCACAAAGCTCACTAGCATCTTCATAACCAATTGCTAATTGCTATGTTTTACACAGTTTACAGCAATGCATCTTTTCTATCCAATCATATAACTCTACAAAAACTTATTTCTGTATCTTCTACTTTTTATCAACTCTATAACAAGTTCTATTGCTAAACTTTAATTGTATTCTACTATCTTACTTAACATATTTGTTCACTTATATGAGGCCTATATCTACTTGCTTAAAACATATTTCTGCTTAAACTACAAGTCTTTATTCTTATTTCTGACTGTTTCACAATTCTATTCTAAACCATCAAGCCTTCTCCAAGGTCTTAGGTCAAACATTATATCCATCTCTGAGTTTGTATGCTCAAGGCCTTGGAAGCTTTCTGTGCCTGCATTTCCCACAAAGAATTCCTTCAAGTGAAAAACTAGACACAGGTGAGAAGGTGAAATATAAGCAAGCAGGTTTGTCACATAAGCAATTCTTCCAGGCTCTAGATTAGTCATTTTTCTGTTTTAAAAACTGGGGTTTTTTTCTGCTTAAATGTTTATGGGTGCTTTCTTTATAAACTGTTCAAAACTAGCTTCAATAGTTGAGTACAGGGAAAAACTAAGAGAACATGTAGTGCTAAGCAGAGGAGTCACCCAACCAGCCTGTGTGAAGATACTTCCCTGCAAAAGTGCTTTAGGTAGGAAAAACTCACTAAATACCTTTGAGGACTAAACTGAGAAGTCCAAATGTTGAAGATTTTGTTGGAAGCAAAGATCATCTTGGAGGAAGTAATCTGTAGACACCCCCTTTTCTGGTCTCATTTTCCCCTGCTAAGACAGCCAGTAAGCCAGGCTTTTTCACTAACTAGGTATTTATCAATATTATTAGGGCAGGAGAGGGAGAACAGTCTCATATTCTGAAGCTGAGTTTCTGTAAAGAAAAAGAACCTGACTTTTTGATTCCTTCAGAAAAGCTGTTTTTGCAGTGTAAAAGCATGCAGCTCCTATTGGTGTCCACTGGAATTTGATGAATTTCTAAAAACTGCCTTTTGACAGCATCAATAACCGGGCACACAAAGCATCTCTGATGTCTTCTTGGCTGTAGCAGTTTGTTTATCCAGTAGCACTGAGAGAATAAGATACCTGTATCTCTCTGTGAGGAGGCTTCCAGGAGCTGCCTGCAGCTTACAGACACAGGCACTGTTGTTGGCTCTTTAGCATAGATACTGGTTCAGTCTTGTCATCAATGAGGAGTGGGAGGCAGTGTAAGGGACTTTCTGAGAACATCCTCAAAGGGGTCTAATGTGGTATATGCCAGCTAAGAGTTTCTTGTAATAGCAGCTGTCACATAAAAGAGAAGAGAGGGTGCAAGTGAATACAGAGAGAGAGGTAACTGTGTAAACCCCAGCCTGTTGTGAGTCAGTTACAAGTAACATGCACCTGGCACTGCAAAGATGCTTCCAGCCAGCTCTTACACTACTTTAAGTTAATACAGTTCCAGACCCAAGAGCAGCTTTGATACTAGCTTGCTCATTATTAAACGTTAGAATAGTATTTGCTGCTAGTTCTATCAAAAAACTCATCCAGACTAGAACTGCAGGTGCTGCACTTTGGTATGAATCATAGCGTAAATATTGCCACAGTCACTGCTTGTCACAAACAAGTTTATTTCAAAATGACCATTGCCAAATTCCTCCTTTGTTTGGCTGTTTTACAATCCTTCCTCGATTCCTGACAGCACACTGCAGCTGGGAGGTGAGAGAGATGGTCCTGGTTTGTCTCTCATCACCCTTGGAGGCACAAGCTGTACAATTTACCGGTGAAAGAAGGTGAGGGATCTCTCATATTACCATTCCATAAGATAAACAAACATGCTGATTTCACACAGTCTTTTTTTTTTTTTTTTCTGCAATGTAACCACAAATCTATTACATCCGATTTCCTGCACAGCCTGTGTGCAATGCATTCTGGTAAAATAAGGGGAGGTGTCTGGTGCAGGGAGACCCTGGAGTGCACTGCGGAGCTGACTTAAGTCTCTGCCTGGGGACACAATGTTGCACAATCACCACACTGCATAGCACAGCTTGCCCTGACCCCATCTCCTCCCCTCTCTCACCTTACTGTCTGTCTGTACAAGGGCTTCTGGGGAGATACAGAGGGCATTGCAGCAAGAGGGATGCATCTCTCATCAGACCTCCAGCCATCCCACTCTCCCTTTGCAACACCATGCCTTCAGGCTGTCATCTACGGTAAGAATCTGGTAAACAAGAGCACAAATCAAGAACCAACATTGTGACCTATTTAATGGGAAAAAGACTATGTCGACCCAAGATACTGGCAAAACTAGTTTCATTGCAATAGCTGCTAGCAAAGTAAGTCATGTGCACATGCATTTAAAGTTACCATGCTAGCAGGGCTCCTGCTTCACACTTTTAAACATCTCTGTGAAGGCTTGGTTGCATAGGAGTGCATCTAGGCACATGCTGCTTCTGCAGCAGCAAGAAGAGTCTAAGAGTTGTTTCTCAAAGGGAAGCATAATGCCTTTCTTGATCAAGCATTCTAGGTACCCTATCTGCCCATGTTAGTGGCGTCTGGATGTACCCCTCTGACCAGGCTCTATACCTAAGAACACACTATAGAGGACACTGCTCTCCACTCTATCTTCTGCTGCATGCTTTCAGTTACCTCCTCCATGCAGATAGAGAGCCGGGCAACAATGTGAGAAGAAGGAAAGGAAAGGTTTGCAGGGATGTTTACAGCACAGGGGATGGCTTTTGAGTCAAAGAGAAGGGGGACAGGCAACAACCCAAACACATCTATTCCAGTCTGAGGAAGCTCCAAAGAAATCAAATTTTTCCAATGACAAAAGAAAATTCTACCGAGACAGTAAGACAAGAAAGCATAAAGCAAGGCTAAAAGACAAGTGAAAAAAAAAACCATAAGAAGGTCTATGTAAAACAGCAGCTTTGATCTTCTGCCCTAACCCTGCCAGTTTCCATGAACAAGTAATGTGACTGCTAATCTCATCTGTGAGTGGCATAGCTTCATCAGCTCTTGCCTGAAGAAAATGTTCAGCTTGTGATGCTAAGAACATTCTCTTCCACACATCAGTGCAATAATAACTTTTAACAGAAGAAACCAGGAAGGATTGAAAGAGAATTAGAAGCTTCCTTCTGTCATGAAACACATTGTACACAAACAGCAACACTACCACCATAGATTCACTGTATTTAAGCCCTCAGTTTGGACCCTTTGGAACTGTATATATATATCTATGAATACATATATATGAAATATTCTGTAACACTTGTACAAGTTGAAACAAAACACTACTGATCCTCATACACTTAATTGCAGAAAGTAACCCTGGCAAAAACTGCTGTGTGGTCTTCACAGTAGCTTTGGAGCAGGAAGAAAATTTCTTAACAGTTCCACTTGGCCTCCATAGCCATACAATCTGCTTACACAACTCTTTGAAATTTGTTAATTTCTCAAGTCAGGTGTCAAAAAATCTCAGGTTACTCTCCATTTAGTCTTCTGAGAAATACTGTCTTAAATTATGCGCTCTTCAAAAGACACTTTATTCAGTAGACTGCATATATGTGCCTTATAATTAGTTTTTTATTTTAGTCTTCCTGAAATTTAGTATAGTGCTGGGGGAAAAAAAATGATGCAGCACTTTACAAGTGAATAAAATACTTAGTATTATCAGCTATTACCTGAGCAGGAAAAAATAATTCTTCCATCCCACTGAAGCAGAGAGCTTAGGTATTTAGGGCTTAGTCCTGCAAACATTCAAAAGTGTGTGTGTGTGTGTGTGTGTGTGTAGTTCATTCATGTGAGTGAATGGACAGAATTATATGAGACCACTTTTGTGTATAATAATACAAGGCATGGTTTTTTGTGTCTTCAGAACATGACTGGAGGTTCCTGCCAAGTGCTGTAGAAATGGCATCTATAGAAATGGGAAAGTCTTCTATTTCTAAGAAGTATAATGAATAATGGATTAGTCAGGCAATATATTGACCTTTAGTGATGATTCTTTCATCTAAACTGCTTTTCTAAGATGCTTTCTTAGGAAAACGATGGATGTTTATTATCATTGTAGGTTTCTGCTACTGATGAGAAGCACATTGTCACATCATACTTGGCAGTCGCACAATGCTCAATCTTTAGTGATTTCACTTATGTCAGATTTCACCTAATCAGAAACAGCCCAGCAGAAAAGCAAAACTTATCCTAGCTTTGCCTCCTCCTTTGTCTGTAGGATGCCTGCTTGCAGTGCAAAGTCTTGAGCTCTGTAGACAAGGATATTGCACTGCCCATTTACTTCAACATCAGTTTCTTTACAAAAGAAGCACAGGTAGGAATTGTTCTTCTTAGCTACAATTCATCAGTTCCAAGAATCTATCTGACTTCAGTAATAACACAGAGGTAGCTGTGGGATCTTCTGCAAGTAAATGAGAGAGCAGCTGTGGAGATAGACATCAACATGGATGGCAAAAGAAGTAGTGTAAGGGCAGAACCAATGCATTTTCATTATGCTGGGACTCACTTTTGTCTCCTGTTCATTCTTTTCTCTCTGTATCTCTTCCCATCCTCACTGAGCATGTGAAAGCTGTGCCAGATTGGAGCTATAGATGCTCAGATCTGGGAACACTGCAGCACAGCTGCCAAGCACTGGTTTGTGGCAGCTGCAATCTCCCTGGCTTCCCCCCCAGCTGGTTTGGTTTTCTTCTGTCCTATCAAAAAGCTGCCTTCCAGGCAAGTTAGAGATTTCTCCCTTTCACACCTGACTTGTGATGGCTAATGTTGTCAAAAGATACGGCAGGGAAATAGACACGTGGATCGTGTGGTGCCCTTGGTCTTATATTATATTGCCCTTGGTCTTATATTACAAACAAGGTATTGATGGTCTGACTAAGGGAGTGGGAGCAGGACAAGTGTGAATTTCACCATTTATTCTGCATTGCCTACCTAGCAAAACTCTTACAAGCACACTTTCAGCTCAGCCTACATAAGGATGCACAGTAAGGCACTGTGTGCTTCACTATGATTCATGTGAAACTTGCAGATTTTCTTGACTAGGAAGGTTGTTTGAGAAATGTGAGGTAGCCCTCGTGGTTCCCAGAACCAATAGGAGAGAGGAACAAAATGGAAATACAGGGAAAACAGGCAACAAGCAAGTGAATTATGCATATACACAATTGCAAGTACATAACTGAAGGTAAGGATAAGGTTGTCCACGGACCTGAGGATAAAACTGTTCCTTTATGATATATCTCCCTTGCTTAGCTTTCATAAAGAGCCAGCCACAGCTCTAGTATCTGCAGTTTTATTAAAAAAAACCTCACTGCACCCTGCAGCTGAGTGGCTGTGAATGTACCTTTGCTCTAGTATGTGAGAACAGTATACTCTTGGGTTTCTCTGCTCGAGGAAGAGAACAGCAAAAGGTCAGCCAAGACTTCCCTGGGCCATGTCTGTTATTTTCTCATTTAAGCCAGTAGTGAATTCAGGATGTGAAACTACATCTGAGCTGAATTGAATTACAAATGCAGTAGATGAATTTTTTTTATTTTCTTTCCAGTGTTTTGCATAAAAAAATTATTCAAGCCCTTGTCAAAGAACACACTAGCAATTCACCTTTAAAAAAAATAAAAATCAGTTTTTGGCTTTCATCTTCTTCCACTAAAGTTTGGGCAGTGCTGCAGCAACACATATGCTGTTTGTCCGCCCAGAAAATTTGTTTCTGCAACCAGGTTCTAGCTATGAAAATATGTAGAAACGAGTCCTGACAACTGTGTGGAGGTTTTATAGAGACACTAGTCCTGAATTATTTTCAGGCTTGATCCCCTACTCCCTCACAGGTCTTGGTTAACAAAGCATTTTTAGTTAATGTTCATGGAAGAGAAAGGTGTTTAATCAATGCAAAACATTGCCTTCAGTAGTGATACCACTTCAGTGAGGTATTTTGTCATCCCTTTTTTTTTTTTTATTATCTTCAGTCAAGATCTAGCCAAAAACACACAATGTGCATTAACACAATATCTAGGGTGGCTGCTGACCTCTGCTTTTCTCAAAGGATAGTGATAAGGCAAGGCTAACACTTAATGAAATCAAATTTGACAGAGTGAATGGTCTTGGTGATAAAGCTTGGGGACATGGGGGAGGAAAAGCTTATTTTTGCTATTTTTATTTTGAAGAATTTGAGGCATGAAAGAGCACTATAAAGGTCTATGAACTGACTTGATGGATGGAAAAGTCAGGGGAAACATTAGAAAATCCCACATATTCTGCTTAAGCCAACTATCAGGAACTTCTAGCAATTCTGTCCTCTATCTGTCTTCATTTTCACTCTGCATGAGGAGCCGTCAGCACACAACCTTAGTCATCTGAGGGAAGATTAAGAGAAAAACCACTGGCGGCAGAGGGGCTCAGGGCTGAGGAGATGGACTTCTACCTCACTGAGGTTACCGCAGGAGGAGCAAACAACCTCAGTGGCACTGGATTTGTACAGGATCATCAGACAGACACAAAATTTGTCTTGAGTCCAGGTGAAAAGTGCATGTTACAGCCAGAGCTAAAACATGCAGACATTTCCATGCTAGACATCCTGGTATCATTTAAAAATATGTTCATATCAATTCTGGTTTGAAAGCTAACATGAAAAGCCAGACAGTTGTCTGAGTAAGAATTTTCTAAACTATTTCTGAAAGACTTTTTTTGATGACTCTTTGATTTAATGTCTCCAGCCCCCTTCAGACAAAAAAGGCAACTGAAGACTTGCATACTGGGCAACAGGCAATGTAGTTCTTAAATGTGGCCAAATAGAGGAAGAAGTATAGGCTTGTCCCAGCTGGATTTTGCCACTTCTGCTTGGCTTTTCTTTCAGTGAGAAGTAAAGAAGAAGGGAAAACAGCTTTCTATATGGTATTAGAAATCTTACTAGACAACTCAACCAAGTCTAATACAGTATTTGATTACAGAATACTGTTGTTTTAGTTTTAAATACTGCTTCAAGGGGAGACATTTTTAGTAATATGATGATGCAGCATTTTAATTTAAATTATTATAGTACACTAAATACAGAACATCACTGATGTGTATTTTTCCATTAATAATTGACCCTTCTTTCTAGGAATTTTAATTTACAATCCATGAATGGTTTAGGACAATACAAACTCAGTCTATCGAACAACAGATGAAATAATGTGTGTGATCTCATATTTGAGTTATGTTGTTTTTTTTTTTTTTTTTCATGAAACCCAGGAAGAAGATAGCTGTGCCAGTATGTAGCCATTTTTGGGTGTCCTTGCCTTGTTACAATGTAAGACTATTTAGAGTGGATGTCCAGCTGTGCTAATGCAGTAGTACTGCCTTGAAAAAAAAAAAAGTACAAAATTCAAGCTTATTTGCTAGGGAAAAAAAAAAAGAAGTAATCAATTTTTTTTTAATATTTACATTAATATTTGCCACTGTACATATAGTCAAAATGGTCACAAATGAACTGTTTTAGGTAAACTCTAGACTGCTAGTATGTTGATTCTTTTGTATATTTCTTCACTTTCTTTCTCCCTTCCTTTCTCTATGTCTGTCTTCATCATAGTATTTGGGGATTAACCTTTTGCAGTCAGCTTGTGAATGTACCTAGTTCCAGATCCAAGTGTCAGGACTGAGAGCCACTGAAAATTTGCACTGAAACTTGCACCAAGTTAATGCCTTTGTTAACAGACATAGTAGCTGGAGCAGACTGGCAAAACCCTTAAATGCAGCCTCTGTTTTGAGCAGTTACTTGGTTAGGCAAAAACAAAGTCCTTAAAAAAAAAGTCAGCTGGGGGAGAGGAAACAGGCAGCACTCTTTGGATTGCAGTGTGTGCTCAAGTGTCTGCCCTTCATGCTAATGGGAGAGTTTGGGACCACTATCAGCAGCTGGAGAGCAGAAGGCAACCCAGGTACACAGCATCCAGCATCGGGACAGCCTCTGAACAAAGGAGTTTCATCACCACCTTTCCAGCCATGGGCAAAGGCCAAATTTTTTGCATTAGATCATGGATATGGTCTGTAATGAGTTGTTTGCAGGCCAGTGTGTAAAACAGCTTACTTTGCTAATATCCAAGTCTGACTTCAAGCAATAGAGCTCAGGGAGGGAGGAATCTGCAGGTAGAGTACACTGTAATGTGAATAGTGAGGCTTGGCTTCAGCAGGCCCCAATATTAGGCAGCTGGGCCACAGTCCAGCACAGCTGTAAGCACCATCATGACCACTCCAGGTCAGCCCACTTTTCCAGTAATGCACGCACAGCACAAGATAGCCTGCAATAAGAGCAGAGGAAGGAGAGATCAAAATAAATTCTGCTTTACTGACAATGAAAAGATTCAAATCAAGAATGTCCTTGGTGGCCATAAAAGTTCTACAAAAGACCTGGTGTAGTGTGTCTGCCACAGTGATTAAGCAGTTATTAAAATATTTGAAATTATAACATAACTTTGGCAGCAATTGCCAGCATCCTGAGGATCAATGCGCTGACAATGCTGCAACTGAATCTCAGAGACTGACAAGGCAGTGAGCATTTCACTCATTTATATCACATGTATTTCATATTCCCCAAAGTAGGTAACCCTGGCATTTATATTGACTGGCAGAAATTGGAGAAGAGATGTGATGCATTATGATTTGCCATGGCTAATCATATTGGTATTGAAGAGCCTATAGTGATATTGAAGAGCCTATAGTGATTTGTTCATTAATTTGATTTCAGTTGCCACAGCTGCACAACAATGCTTCTTCTTCCCTCAGTCTTTCTGTTTGTAAAGTAGGAATAACAGCAGGTGTGAGTCACCACTGCTCTTACCACAAAAGCACATGCAGTCATTCTGCTCTTACCTGATTTTCAGGAAAACAAACTTTAGAACCCGTATTCGATTGTTTAAATTGCCTCTCTCCTCTTCTACAAGCAGCTTTTGTTTAAGCTTCTCTCACATGATCTGTTAATGAAGCCTAGACTGTAACTTTTTAAGTTCAAAAATAATTCCTCACCTCACTCACAGTCTCTAACCTTATCATGGGAAATGCTTTCCAGCATGTCAGCTTGTACTTTAGACACAACAGCTCCAAAAGAGAGATTTGTCTTTTATGCTATGTAACTGTTTACAATGGCTTGCAGAAGCGCAAACATTATAATCAAACACTGAAAGATTTAAACTTCTCTGAACTTTATTACTGTTTCTGTCTCAAAATAGAAATGTTGGATCATTAAACCAAAACAAAATGTGATTTCAAATATTAAATAGTATGTGAAATCCTACCCACACCTTCTTTGAAATCTGTTGAAATGTTTTCACTGTGATCTGTAGAGTACTGATGGGTGGTAAAAAATTTATCTTGATCAGAGGAATCTTACAATACTGACTGGATTTACAACTTCCAACTTGTTAGAATAAAATTTTAAATTAGGAGAGTCAGGAAATTGTAAATACTTTTGAGATTTTTAAAAAAATATCCTTCTTACTATAAGGAGGAAGAAACACCAATTACCTTTAAATTTTAGAAAAACATCAATACAATGTGAAAATTATTCTATATTTGTAAACTTTATTTCAACAATTCATGATGATACTTCCCTGCATACTCCCACTATTTCCCCCGGTTAGTTTCAAATCTCCCAAAACACAGAAATTACTACCTGCCAGAAATCAGTAAGAGACATGGAGTAATGAATGAGGAATCAATCCAAGTTTATAATTTTAAGCATGTGAGTTACATAATGGACAAAGCTTTAAAGCTGACTTCAAACTCAGTATTTAACCTCTATTAAAAAAATAAGGTAAAAGAAAAAGGAAAACAAAGAAACTCTTTTTCCCACCACACATACAAAAAATACCTTCATCAAAAAAACCTCACAGAAACAGAATATTGCTTATGAGAAACCCTAACCCTGAAGTAATAGAGGACCCCCACCCGGTCTTTCTTGCAAGGCTAGCAATCCCTTGTATCGTTTCCCAACTCCTGTGACTAGGTGAGACATTGAGATGCAAACGAAGGTCTCTGCCTTGTGGGCCAGCAGAGAAGCTGGAATGTGGTTTCTTATCTAGCACTTGCTTGAGGAAATGGTGATTCTGGTAGATCACAAGACCACTGAAAACAAAGAAGTTCAGGAGGATTGTGTCACTGTTCCTCAGCCATCTCCCAGGTCTTTGGAACACTCACAGAACTCTGTCTGGGCTCCCTTGAAGAAAACGCTGCTTCCTTTTCTAACCTAATAATGATGCAACTAACCTCAGGTTATGCTCCAGCTGAAGTAAGATTCAAACTACTTCAGCTGAAGCATAGGTTATGCTTCAGCTGAAGTAGTTGGAATCTTATATTTTACTAGGGAGAATCCAAAACAAAGATTCTTAAGAGGCTACTTATAAACAAACGTTGTTAATCCCAGAGGGACATTATAAACTCAGGAGCCACCTCAGATCTCTGGTGAGGAATGCCTAGGCTGGGGGAGAAAGTCGGCTATTTTATGGAAGAAGAGAAACTAGTCATGTTTATTTGGTAGTCTTTTTTCCAGGCATGCTCAAATCAATTTAGGTAAAAAATACCTGCAGTTCATAAAACTTTTCTGAGTGTAATACTACTACTAAGTATTAAAGCAAGCAGCATAGGGATATCCCTACTGCAATTGTTTTCTCACATCCTCCCATCTTTCTGAAGCAGTCACTCTGGTTTTGGAAATTTACAATGCTTTTTTCCTCCAAGAAGAACATTTACTATAAGGTAGAAGAAAATCGTGATTATTTTTTCGAAAAGAAGTTGGCCTGTATTTTTTAAAGTCTCATTTTCCTAAAGACAAATATGACTGGCATTTCTTACACACAAATCAGACTGTGGGATGTAAAATCAGCATAGTGTTCTCTGCAATGCAACCGTGATTTTCTAAACTGGATCAATTTTTGGCTAAACAGAAGTATATATGAATTTTTGGTTCTTTGTTTGTTTGTTTGTTTGTTGTTTTGTTTTGCTTTGGTAGCATCTAATGGAAGCTGGTCAGTAAAAGCATGCTATGAAATACAGTAATTTGCATTTTAGGTCATATAACACTGAAATAAATCTTGACCGAGACCATGCTCCTGTAGAAATCTATTCTTAAGCCATAGTATAGTATGGTGAAATGACAGAAACTAAATTGTAAGGTAGAGGACTTTAATGTTTGTATAAACAAACATATTCACATGCATAGCTTTTTAAGTAAGCCAGTTCAATATTTTTTTTCAGGAACAAAAATCCTGAATTTAGTCTCAATAGTAATTGAGATCTCCAGCACTTTGACTAAATAAAATAAATGTCTTACCTTTGCTGTTCAGATAAAATGGCATACAAACAAGCCACTTGTTTTTAGTTCAGTAAAGAACATGGCTCATGAGTTATCTTGAGATTGCTGGCCTAGAGGAGCTGCTTGTTCACACAGTCTTGTCACAGTTGAGTGTGACATAGCTTACTCTGTTTACATTGCTCAGATAGGTTTCACATATTGCTAGCCTCCTGTAGCTTGGCAAGTCAATTGCCATGACAAAGGAGCTTAGCTTTTCTGATTGCCGGGTTGTCTTCTCCCAGATGCAGATTGGTCCCTTCCTCTGTGTATTTGTATGAGCAGAACAAACCACAAGGATTTAAAAGTATCAAAAAAGTTTCAAAAGTCCTGGATTCAAATAAGTAGATTGGTTCCAAAGGGGGAGAGAGCATTGTGCTGCACACATGTTATGCAGCAACTTGTGCAGTACCAACTACACTTTGTAACTGTAGCAGCACATCTCATGTTGATGAGATCTGTCCCTGGAGATTCAATGCTGAATTGACTCCTTCAGCTTCAGGAGCAACACACTGCTATGCAAGTTCTTGGCACTATTTATAAATGTATGGACTCTGTTATCTGGTAACTTGTAAAGCCTGATAGCTGTAGTGGAGTTGGCAAACTTTTTGGCTGTTGCAATGGTGACGTGACTAGTTATTAAAAGGTGTTGTTCCTGCATCTTAGAAGAGTGGTATGCCTTTGGCAAAATACCTGGAGTTTTGCATACGTAGAGTTCCTCAAAAGCTGGGGTTTAAAAAAAATAATTTGGAGAGTTATCCTCTGAAACTGAGAGATTTAAAGTGTCTTCCTTCCAAGTCTTGATCTTTGGATTATTGCAGACACAACGCTGACTACTGTGATTAGCATGGCTAGCTACATCTCTTCTGGACTGGATGGCTTCAACTGAGCTTTTAAGCAGAGGAACTGAAGGAGCTCTTGATTTCATTCCTCGTCTCTGCTAATGTAGAAGGAGTGCATTGCTCAGTCCCCACAGAGATGTTTACAATAGAGCAAAGGCTGCTACGGCTGATGTGACTGCAGCGTACTGTCACAAGGCTGCACAATTAGATGGAAAATTATTTCTGCCCAGTTATTACCTGTAACTTCTGCCACTGACCCTCCGTTTACTTCAGCAGACCATCACCACACTGGGCTTACAGTTTGGCTTGTGAACACATCATGGTGCACAGGCAGGAGCAGCAGGGACAGTAACAGAGGGATGCCTAGTAGCTGTGTAACATGGTGGTTTTACCTTGCCTGAAATAATGAACAGCTGCTGCAACATGACTTTCAGTGTTCACATTGATGCATTATAATAAATTTCCTCAGAGAGGAAATGTGCATCCAGGAGTTGGAGGTGGTCCTAGTTCAGCTTCCTATCACAGGTTTCTAAATGGCCACTCTTGTGATGACCAAATTCTGATGATGGCTGTGCTGTGCTGATTTCCCTTGCATATGCTTACATTATTCCACCTGGGCTCTCAAAGGTCCTCAGCAAAATATCTAGGGAATTGATATATCCGTACAACATTTATGACTCAGTACAAGCCTAAGTCAACATGCTGAAGGTGAAAGTATTCTTGTCTCCTTCAAGGATTTCAACAAATTCTCAGCTAAGATTTCCCTATGTACAGTTGTTAAATAAACTGTAGGGTGAATCTATCTTCATGTTAAAATAGTATTTGACTCCTCTGTGTGTGTGCGTGCGTGCGTACGTGCACCAAGAGTGTTCAGAAGGAGAGAAAAGCACAGTGGTATCATATGTTAGCTGACTGCATGGTAACTTCCCCAAAGAGACAAGACCTCATATCATCTAGAAAAGCATCAGTTTGTCTTTGTGCATCTCAGGGCACATTACGGAACAGCAGACATGTGACTTATGATGCAAGACCTTCTGTAGTTTAGACATTACCTCCTGTCATGCCAGCTAAACATCTTGTCCTTTAAGAAAAAAACGTCTTGTCCATAGTTCATTGATAATTTACTTGTAGTCTTTCAATGCTCAGCCAATACTAGATACAACTGCATAAACAAGGCTAACTTAAACAGGACTGAGAAATCTGATTGCACAAAAATATCAGCAAAAAAGCTGTTAAGTAAAATATTTTCAAATGTCACACATCTTAAAAAAACCCAAAACCCAAGGAAAAATATCCCTTATTATAAGCTAATTGAACTAGATGATGTTATATCTAACGCTCCAGAGGTGTTTAAATGTGAATTGATTATAAAGTGAAAAGTTTTATGCTGGAAAGTTACAAATGCACAGAGGACTTGCACAAGTACTTTAAAAAGACAAGACAATGCCTCCAATATATCTGTATGTATTTGCCTCTGTCAAGTTTTCAAAGAATGCTCCTGAGATTAGCTGGGTAAAGAAACAGGTATTGTTTGTTTTAGCAATACACTGTGTGTCTTAAGACATCAAAAAAAGTGAGAAGTACGTATCATATGATTTCTTCCTTTTCACTGTTGTGTAACAGTCTGCAAACCCTGATTTTTACACTAACTATATATTCTAAAGTTTATAAGTTAAAGCCATCAGCAATGCTGCCTCTACAAGAGCTTAAGGGTGAACCTCACACAACTTGCAGTTATTCTACTACTGTAGACAAGTTACCTGTTAAAAATCAAAGTTTGTCTACTACTGCTTACATGAAAACCAAGTCCATCCTACTAGTACCTCATCTGTGCAGCAACTCTTGATGTCAAAAACAGTGTTTTCCAGTAGGTATTACTGGATGCTATGCACATAAACACTAGCCACCACTGGTGTTAAAATACCTTTTACTGAACTTGGGTCCAGAAGCAGAAAAATAAAAAAAAGAAAAACAAACAAAAAACCAAGCCAAACCAAAAACAAAACACCAAAACAAAATACCCAAAGAAAAAACAATAAAGCAATTTTCAAATACTAAAACATGGAGGAATAAAAGGACTTTCCTGGAAATGTTTCTGGCAGCAGTGTCACCGCCATGCTACTGTGCCCAGTGGGAGATACTTCGCCTGGTGCCAGCCTCATGGAAATGGCCCTGCCGGCTGTGTTCTGCAAAACCTCTGGCAGAGGTGGAGCGGGCGGCGGCTGCCGGGGGCACGCACGGCCAGAGACCACCGCAGCAGCACGGGAGCCGCCGCAACAACCTGATCCGAGCAGGAGCGCTCACCAGAGCACACGGATGGCGCTGGGGCTGCCAACACTCGCCATTCGTGTCTCTTTGCCTCCAGACTTAGTTTTTCCTTCGTTCTGCCAGCTGCCCATTTTAAGGCCCTCCGGGTTAAATTCCACCAGCGTTCTGCCACTATCTCCGGCCCAACAGCGCTCGGAGTAAATACATTGCCCAACCTAGCGGCTCCGGTGCTAGGGAGGGCCGCTAGGGAGGGCCCCCAGGGAGGCCCCCGAGCTCCCCTGGGTGCTCCCGGCCACGTCCCCGGCCCCGTCCCGGGGGTGATGTGGGACAGCCTCGGCAGACCCCGCCCCGCCCCGGGCCCGGCGGGAGGCGCGGCCCGGCCCGGCCGCCAATGGGCGCGGCGGGGCGGGCACGGCCGCGGCCGGGATAAGAGGGCCGGCGGAGGCCGAGCGTCGCCGGGCAGTGGAGGCAGCAGTGCAGCGGAGACCCTCGGGCGTGGTGAGCGCGGGCTGCGAGGTGGGGGTGCGTGGAGCGGGCCGGCCTCGGCCGCGTCCTTGTCCTGCCTGGGGCGGTTCCTGCCGGGAAGGAGCCGCCATTCCAGCCGCTTTCTCGGGAGGCTGCCGACTGCGCTCCCCGCGTCCCGGCCCCGCCGCCCGGGCTTGTTTACAGTTGCGGCCGAGGGCGGGGCGGGCAGTGCGGGGTGCTCGGCTCCGGCCGATCGCTGACGGAGGACGCGCTGGCGGCCTCGGATCTGGCATCCCCCGCGCCCAGGGCGCCCTGCCTGACCGATGTTCCTCCGTCCTTGGCAGATCGGCCAGCATGAACCCGTTCTTGACCACGCTGTGCCTCTGCATGAGCGTGGTTCTCGGCGCGCCGAGGCTGGACCCTGAGCTGGACGGGCACTGGCAGCTGTGGAAGTCGTGGCACAAGAAGGACTATCATGAGGTGAGCCCCCGGCGTACGCGCTCTGCTGGGCGAGCGCTGAGTGCACGGAGCTGGGCCCCACCAGCTGAGTCATGTCTGCTTTGTTACAACGCCGGCTATGGGCAGGGCTTGGGAAGCATAATCCTTCTCTTCCCAGGTTCCTTTCCTGTGTTTGTGTATTGACTCAGCTGCACTGTACTCGTTGTTTTTCTTATGAGGGCGGCAGAAAGACCACCCCTTAACACCGTTCATGCTTCCCATTCGAATAGTGTACATTTGCCCGAGTATTATGAGCCTTAAAAAACTTGTTGTGCAAGCAAACTTGATTTGAAATGCCTCCTTGAAATACCCTGGTTTTTTTGTCCCCTTAGAGAGAGGAAGGCTGGAGGAGAGTGGTATGGGAGAAGAATCTGAAAATGATTGAAATCCATAATCTGGATCATGCATTAGGGAAACACAGCTACAAGCTGGGAATGAATCAGTTTGGCGACATGGTATGTGTAGAGACATGTAATGTACAAATCTAAGTGATGTTGTGTATTAGATGTAGTAGTAGATAGTGACTGACTGCACATATTGGTTTGTTTTTCAGACAACTGAGGAGTTCAGACAGCTAATGAATGGTTATGTACACAAGAAGTCAGCAAGAAAATACAGAGGATCCCAGTTTCTTGAACCCAACTTCCTGGAAGCACCACGATCAGTAGATTGGCGAGAGAAGGGATATGTAACGCCAGTTAAAGACCAGGTACTGTCTGATGAATGGTAAATTTCTAACCAGTTACAAATCCAGTTTCCTCAATGCTACATCCACTTTCATAGAGGAAAATCACCATACCTATTTGATTCTGCCTAGTACAAGCTTACTAAACTAAGCACTATTTTGTAACTGCCTTGGTTTGTAACTTATGATTTCACTTCATACTTCAGGGTCAGTGTGGCTCTTGCTGGGCTTTCAGCACAACAGGAGCTCTTGAAGGGCAGCACTTCAGAAAAACTGGCAGACTTGTTTCACTGAGTGAACAGAATCTGGTGGACTGCTCTCGCCCTGAAGGGAATCAAGGTTGTAATGGTGGTCTCATGGACCAGGCTTTCCAATACGTACAGGATAATGGGGGCATTGATTCAGAGGAATCCTACCCATACACTGCAAAGGTAAGTGGAATAGCTGAACTTGTGTTGCAGATGCTATCTCTTTTGTGTGGAAAAAATTGTGTTGGGAAACTCATACCTAGAAAGGAAAGTCTCTGTAGAGATCAGTGCATCTGTATTTCCTGTTGTGTCTTTGCTAAGAGCACTAGCATGACTGCTAGCCCCAGTAGGAATGGTCTGCTCTGGTCTTTGAGGTCAAAATCTTGACAGACTAGTTAGAAAAACTGGAGCAAGTATCCTCTCTCCTCCCCCTCGTTGTTGCCCTTCTGTCATGCCTTATCTCGGTTGCCACACCGAACTAAGAACCCAGCCCTTGTCAACAGTGCTACTTCATGGTAGGACAGCAATTCATCTTCCCATAATTGACCTATTACAGAGTTGCTACCAATAGACCACATAATTCTTGTGGCTAGTGTCAACTGGATTTTTAACAGTTGTTGTTAATGCCTTGAGTTCTTTTTCTGGACTAAGTGTGCATAAATGGAGATAATGGACAGGCTTTTAAAATCCCTCTAATAATCTGTCAAATGTTAAACAGATACAAGAGGATGAAAGAGCAGCAGTCAATTGTGGTGCACTTGGGAGCCCATAGTTTGTTGTTTTCACCTTTTAAGAGTTCAACTCACTATAGAGGATCTCTTCTTTCAGCTTGTTTTGTGTTGTCTGGGCAACAGCAATACCATTTGTTGTGAACAACATTGGATTTGAGTTCCTGTTCACCTGTGTCCCTGTAATCTCAACTCTTTCCTAATCTTGGCTGTTGTAGAGACCACACTTGATTATAGGAAGTGCTTTTGTACTTGCCGAGTACAAAAAGTAAGCAGCTGAGCTGTAGTCTGTGTTCGTTTAGTTGGGGAAACAATTTTGGTACTAACCTATAATGCAGGTAAGGGAAGGATGTGCTTGCTTGAATCTGTTTCAGTTTCACATGACCTGTCTTTCAAACTAGGCCTCACCTCTCTCCTGCTGTTAAATGAAAAAAAAAGAAAACAAAAATCCCACCCAAGAAAACAAAAAACAATACCCTACTGAAATACCACAAATACCACCCCCAAATGTTGTATGTAAGGTCATGTAATACAAATGCCTAGCTTTCAAATCATTCTGTATAGCTTTTCAAACTGTGACATGTTAAAATTGTGGATTTTAAGTGCTTGCTCAATGAGCAGTTTCTGGATTGCTTTGTAATTAATGAGTACTTGGCTCTTTTCCATTGCCCATTAATGCATTCTGGGCATCTTTCCTTCCTGTAAAGATATTTGTCCTGCCACCCAAAGAGGGCAGAGTTTCCAGAATGTGATGGCCCTCTGCACCTCTAGTAAAGTTGATGGGGACTTTTTTGGGCCCTGCTGTCACTTACTTTTTCTGTACTTTTGAGAAGCTCAGAAGCAGTTCTTCTGTGTTCCCTGTTATCTTTGCAAATTGCTGCTTATGCAATTGGATCCTCTTCAGTCCCTCTCTAAAAGCAGCAAGTCACACAGTGTAGGGTAGTTCTGTGCACACCTGTGTGTTAAATGGAAACTTGTGTAATAACTACAGCTTTCTCTACTTAGGATGATGAAGACTGTCGCTACAAGGCAGAATACAATGCTGCTAATGACACTGGCTTTGTTGACATCCCTCAAGGACATGAAAGAGCTCTCATGAAAGCAGTTGCAGCTGTGGGTCCAGTGTCTGTTGCTATTGATGCAGGCCATTCTTCATTTCAGTTCTATCAGTCAGGTGGGAATTTGTTAATTACATTTATTCAAATAACTTGGTTTTTTTATTACTCAGTATTCATTATCCTGCAGTTAAATAGATGAAAAAAAAAAAAAAACCCAGGTATGATAATTCAGAAGCCATTTTAATTCTCAGTTAGGTTTTTTCCCACATGTATTTCTCTTGTATATGTGTCTACTTGTCCCTCAGTTTTTGCCATGATAAAAATTCACTTGAGATTCCTTTTTCTAACTTTTAAGAAGCTATGCAACATTGGAGTTGAAGTACACAAAGGGGCTCTTGTGAGGGCTAAGGGTTTTGTACAAATGATTTTGCTCATGAGTGAATACTTTGCAGGTATCTACTATGAGCCAGACTGCAGCAGTGAAGACTTGGACCATGGTGTTCTGGTTGTAGGTTATGGCTTTGAGGGGGAAGATGTAGATGGGAAGAAATACTGGATTGTTAAGAACAGGTAAGGTCTGTGTCATGTATCTGGGGGAGAATAGAAGGAGGTTTGTCACTTGTAAGGGGAGAGGTAGAGAGACAGCAGCCATTAAAATTTGTATGTGGGAGATCTGGAGATTGTTTTCAGATTGTATGGTATGACAAAAGGTAGAATCCAACTCATGCTGCTGGCAGGGTAATAAAGTAAGCCCAAAGCAGCCACCTTGTTCTGCTTGTTCAGTTAATTCAAGGGAGCTCAGTGCTGAAACAGCCTGTGAACCCAGTAGATAATAAAGCAGTGGAGCAGAGGGGAGCAGGAGGAAGCCTGCTTGTAGGAGTGTAATGGATTTTTTTGGAAGCAGAGTGCTGCTCACTTCTGTGAAATAGGATAATGCTTGAACTTTAAAGATGGCATTACCTCCTAGGCTGGAGGCAAAATAAATTAATGCCGAAGGGCACATCACATGAGCTTGTCTCATGTTCTCAGCATTACTGGGGCATCACCCTCAAATGCTGTTTGCAGCCTTTGACTTCCCTTAAATTGCCTGGGAGCAGTGTCTGAGCTTCAGGCACCTGTAGTCAAGGTTTGCACATCAATGTGACTACCTCGTGAGAGAATGACTGCACTCTTCAGTTCTATGAACTCAGGATACCTCCTGGGATGTTTTTAATTGTTGGAAAACACTTAAGTTTTTGGCTGCAGCTAGCTTGGATTTTCTCCACAAGTGTGGAAGGCAGCAGTTTTCAGCTTTAAACACTTAGAGGGGAGGGCAGTAAATAAGTAACTTCTGAATATATAAACAAGCCATTTACTTTTGTTTTCAGCTGGGGTGAGAAGTGGGGTGACAAAGGATATATCTACATGGCCAAGGACAGGAAGAACCACTGTGGAATAGCAACAGCTGCTAGCTATCCACTAGTATAACTTGAAGACTGAACATTTCAGTACAAGAGGGGATTTAAACTGAATGACCAAACCCATGTTCGCATGTGGTAGCCTTGTGTCTTTCAAAACTCAACTTGATTTTTAAAACTCTTGAAGTATATTTTACATGTTGGTGACATGCCACTTGTTTAAATTAATGTAAATGTTGGTATGTAAACAGCTTGTAATATTGCTAGCTTTTGACTGCTTAATCCAATAGATTCAATAGATTCTTTGTATTTTTCCTTTTTTTTTTTTAATTGCAATGTGTCCAGAGGTTTACTTTTTAAATAAATACTTAAATTCCAGTACATACATATGATTTGGCATTTTCGTCTTCTTTTCTACTTGGGACTTTTGCTAAATAGGCATCCTAAGTCATACTTCTAAGTGGAGTCTATATGTGTGTACCTCTCTCTCCATTGGTCACTAAAATGCAGTCCTATCTGGGAATGGCTAGTAGTTGTTACAAAAAGGAGTGTAGAATTTACTATATAGATTTATTTAAAATGGGAAGTGGAAAAATATCTCTGGTTCCTAGTGTCTCATAACAAAGATCTTCAGTCTTGTCATCTTTTGTATGCAGCATCTGATCTTCACTTAGCTTTTAATTGTTAATGGCACCTGAAAAGTAGCACGTTTGTGCAGTTATGTCCTTTTGAGCATTTTAGCAGGAGCACCCAAAGCATACCTAGACTGTTCAGAGGGCTTGTTTCTGGAGATATGTAGGACACTAGATATTGTCTTCCCCCTGTACCAGTTTGAGCTGGAGAAGGAAAGGGGATAAGGGAGAAATTATTTCTCTATGGCAAGAGATGTTGGGCTGCTTTGTTACTTGTATCGTTGCTGGCTGACTTAACTGAGGTGATTTGTACAGTGCCCTATATGTCCTCTTCTCTCTGCAGGTATCACTGCAAACATGAGCATTAGCTGTCACATACTACTGTTCAGGTGTGGTTTGGGTACCAGTAGACAGGTTTGGGCATCTCCTGCAGAGGATGGTAAATAACAAAAACAGCAGGGGGAGAAGACTTGGCTTGGCTTTGGGGTATTGACATCAACTCTTGCTCTTGGGCTGTGGGGCTGAAGGAGGTGTAGTTCTGTAGCATAACTAGCATGAGTGCTGAACTCATGGACCCATAGGTTTTTGTGCACATCTTTTCAGAAGCTGATAGCCATGCGCACAAAAGAACACTTAGACCAGAACTTGTAGATTATTAATTTCCGTATTGTTGATAATGTAAGTCTTTAAGTTGCATTTAATGAACTCTTAAAGAGAAAAACAAGGTGTGTTATCCATAATAATAATTGTGAGTTGTTCATGTGCTGCTTATAGATGAATTCTTTCAACCTGAATTTCCTGACAAGTTTGGTTTGTTTTTTTGTTGGTGTTTTTTTTTTTTTTTTAAGGAAGAGGCTCACTCAGCCCAGTGGCTGTATAACAAGCCACAGAGCAGAAATACTGGTTAGAACTTAGCTATTAAGTTGACTTGCTAAGCTAGTTATGGAAAGCATCCACACTGCTTGTGGAAGCTATGGAGTAAGTATTACCGAGCTCACCAGGTGGTCCTCTAAAGGCTGATATTCAGAAGGAAATGGCTCTGGTCTGTAGATTCAAAGTGAGAGCCAGGAGCAAAATGCTGCCAGAGAAGTGACTGTGTAAGTCACACAGAAGTGACTTTATATATTTCTCCTTATGCAGAAAATTATTTTCATTCTTGCTGCCAGAACTGGGAATGGACTGACACTTGTCTCTCCTTTAATCCTGGAAGCTGATGTTACTGTAAGCCTGGTAGTGCTTCATGCTTTGTGTTTTCTTTATTGGCTAGAATAGAAATGAGACCAGTAAAAAGCCTGCTGGGACTTGAACTGCTAAAAAAATAGACAACAGGGTTGGTTGCAAAATCCAGGGCTCAAAAAAGTTGCTGGGAAAACAAGTATTTTTTATGACAAGAGGGAAATTAAAAGGAAATAACTTTCCAAAGTATCTGCATGTGATTGGGCATGTAGCTCACAAAATAGCCATCACCCTTTGACTTTTTTAGAAAAAAATGTGATAATGCAGTTATTTGTGTGGATTAAAACTTGCTGATTGTTCTAGCTGAACATCCTTCTCAGAGTGAATAATAAAGAATGGGACAGGATAAGTCAGGTCATGTAGATAACTCGGTATGTACACAACCTGAACTAACAGCTTCACCCAGAATTGGCTTACATGACACTATAAAGACTAAATTTTTTGTATAAGTTGCGGTTTGTGTAAGTTTCTTTCTTAAGAATATAAAGAACACATTTCAATAACAATATTAAATCTGTTTTTTTTTTTTTATTCCATTGCAGTGGCCCTATCTTTGGCAAAGCTGTTTTATTTACTTCAGAAATACTATAGTAAAGTAGCAAGTGATTCCATGGTGGTATATGTTCCAGTGGGGGATGTGTTGTCTCTGTTCAGTGTTGTTCCTTTGTGAAGATACAGCAGATACACATTATATGTGGTCATGGAAAGCTCCAGAGTTGTCCCCAGAAAGCTGTGGTAGTTAAAGCTCTTGATTGCTGTTCCAGTGTTTTCTCTCCAAAGCTTCTGCTGGTTACATATTCCTACTGATAGCTGAAACTGCATTTATTAAAATATATGTTATTTTAAAATACCCTAGTGCACATATACATGTAATAAATACATGTATATTTTACTAGTGTATTTTAAAGTATTTTTATTTTACCAGTAAAAAATACACTAGTGCACATGTAGTATCAGTAAAAAATCCTATCTATACTGCCTGGTTCAGGTCCTGTCTAAATTACAGCTACTGTTGTTAATGGGGTCTTACACATACGTAAATACATGAGCTGGGCACTATATTGCATGCTAGATTGCAGGTCTGTGCAATGATAAGCCTTTATAGTCCTTGTTTGTTAGCATCTTAATTGTGAAAATACACTTTTTAAATTGGAATTTGTGAAGAAAAAGTAGTTTTGCCTATGGTTTTCATGTCGTGTTGCTTCTTGGACTGTTCTTGTCCTAAAGGTCTCTTAACAGTTTCTCTGCTCTGCTTGTTGAATGTATTTATCACTCACTGGACCTGAGTTTTTAAAGGCATGTATTCTTGAAGCAAGAAAAATAATGAAATTAAATAATTTACACATGAAGTTCTTATTCTTTAGAGTCTGGTGAGAAA
Source organism: Vidua chalybeata (assembly GCF_026979565.1). Lineage (NCBI taxonomy): Eukaryota > Metazoa > Chordata > Aves > Passeriformes > Viduidae > Vidua > Vidua chalybeata. The sequence goes on along the minus strand of NC_071570.1, from coordinate 12,120,932 downwards.
TTAATTTAACAGTCATATAGGAAACTATTTCCCCTTAAGAGCACTCAGTTTCTCATACTGTCTGTGTCTGCTGAGTAGAATGGAATTTTAGGGTTTTTTTTTTAATGTGATTGGTTTTTGTCTTTGCTAAAGTTAAATCAATTTCCAAACATTGACAGTGAAACAAATGATTTTATTATTCTGCTACACAAGCTGTGCACTAAAGTAATTTTTAAAATGCTTTGAAGAACTATGGTAACAAAATATTTGTTATTTCATGCAGTGAAAAACTTAAAGGAAGGGTAAATGTGATTAATTGTGTCAGTGAAGGTTTTCTATAATGAAACTGTTGATCTGCATAACAGCACTCAGAAAACATAGTTCTGAGACAACCGGAGACACAGGAAAATGGGAATAGCCACTTCAAAACAAAACCAAAAATGAGTTTCTGAATATCAGTTATACAGCATTTGCTCCTTAATCTCCTTGATAAAATAACAAATCCTGTCATGTAGGTCTGAAGCTTAATGCCAGCTAATCAGTTTTGACATATTAGAGATTGAGAGCAGTTTCTGGCTATTAACCAAGGAGTTGAGCGTAGCCTGAAGGCTGTCATAATGTAACCTGATGTTTCTGCTTTCTAGCTCTCTTTGGACTTTACCAAGAAGTATGACAGATTGAGCACCAGTTTTTATTTGCTGTCCATCCAATACTCTTCAGTCTTTTTGCTAGGAAGTCATAGCATGAAATGCTGACTCAACTAACTCACTGTTTTGAAGAAATAATTGTTTAAATCAGTAATGGGATTTTATTGTCTTACTTGCTAATCACAGTTTTATTGAATCATAAGTGAAATTTTGGGTAGGTGCAGGGGCACCTAAAGCATTTGGAAGAAAGCCTAAAATCATAGGTAAAATTTCATAATTTCATAATTCATTAATAATTTCATAATTCACAAAGCTGAACTTAAGTGATACTCAATAAGGCTCTTCTGAAAACAGACAGAGAGGCCAAGCAGTAATTTTCATTTGGGGCAGCAGGAGGGCTGGCCAGAGGGTAGAGACCTGATCCATGGATTGATTAGTTTACATAGATACGGAGTTTCAGAAGAATCTCAGAAGATGCCACCTTCATTTGTGTTCACAAACACAAGTGGCTGTTTTGGGGTTTTTTCCAAGCTCGGTTGCACAAAGATTTATTGTCCAATGGTCTTAAAATACCATTTCTGCAACACTTTTTGTTTCCATCCTGCCTGTTTTCCGCTGAAGAGCTACTGCCAACCTCTGTGCACAAAGGAGCAAAGAAACCATGGTGATGGCCATTTGTGACATACCTATTGGATCCTGTTTTTCAATGCTTCTTCCTCGTTTTGTTCACTGACAGTTCTCACCACCTCTAGGAGATCCGAAACCTACTTCCGAGTAAAACCTGTTAGACTTTCCAAATAAAATGATGCTGGGAAACACATTGTAGAAGTAACACTGTGTGTTGTCAGATGTGGTGCTTCAGTGCTGATACCTGGTACCTTCTGCAGTCCAGGTTTGGGAAGAAGTGGTCAAAGATGGAGCAGTCAGAGAGTGAGCCAGTCCCTTCCCCAACACCTTCAGAAGGCTGTTCTGGTTAAGAGTGGCTTTGTGAGGTCCTCTAGGGAAAGATTGTTGGTCTGAGAGCTCAGCAAGGAAGAGATGACTTTCCATCCTTGTAAGTATTGTTCATATACTTAGTGACACTTTGGACATTCACCTGGAATTTACTTTGTGTTAAAAAGTTCTTTGTCTGTACTATTGTGTATTCTCTCAGGGTTGAGAATGGTTTAGGTGTGCTCCCCTGGGGTGCCACTGAGGACCCTCTGAAGCTATTACAGCTATTATTTCCTGCCTCTACTAGGAAAAATTGCAGTCTCAGAAACTGCCATGGAAATACTCTAAGTTCTATGGAGTAAGATTTTTTTTTTTTAATTATTAATGAAAGCTTCCTGTACAGCATGCATGCCGTGGCCTAGAACTGTTTAAAATAAATGCTGGGCTACTAGACACTCAAACTGGCTTAGGATGTCTGAGAAGTTGATGCTGAAATGGGATGTTGAGAAGCCCTTGAGGTTGTAGCATGTCTCGGAAGATGCTTGATTTTCCTGAAAACCAAAGGTCAAATGCCGTGGCTTCAGAACTGCCAAGTCAGGTGTTGTTTTTCCCACAAAGGGTTCTTCTAAGCATATCTCTGTAATATATCAGTTTATGCTGCTGGTAACAAGGCACAAAAACATCCTTAGATAGGGCTGCCCACAGTACTCTTAAACCAGTTCATTGCTGTGTGTGCAGGTGCTCATTTTTGCTAGATATAGCAAAAAAAAAAAAAAACCCAGACCACCAAAACAAACCAGAAACAAAAACAACAAAAAAAAACCCACAAAAATCCCCCAATAAAGACCCCAAACAAACCCACCAAAATTAAAACTACATAGCACAATCTTATACCATAATAGTACAGCAATGCTAGAATTGTGAATGCAAGTTCTTCTCAATAGCCATCTTAACATTCCTTCTGCTCAGCATGTTTAGCAGTATTGCTTTCCTCATTCAAGCATGAAGCACAAACTGACAGCCAGGATTTTTTGGAACAGGAAATATACTGGAAACATCAGCTGTGTTGTAAAATTGCGTAGGTTTTTGGAGATTTCTCTCATAGCTAAAAGAAACTTCTCTCTCTGTTTATATAGAAATTCCAATGCCTTGTGCAAAGGTTAAGAATAAATCCTGTTGCCTTTTTGCTATTTGTTGCTTGCTAGTCTTGGGAAGAATTGGAGAGGACCTGTGTTTTCTGCTTTAGTGCTGTTATGGGTGTTTCTGTCACATTTCTCTCAAAATGTAATAGAGCATTTCAGAACCAAACCTTGCATACACAGGCTGCCCATCAGGAGTACTTTTGAAATGGTATTTCTGTAGCACTATTTCCAGACATTTCAATGAACTTTATAGCCCCTCTTTGTTAATAATTCTGCAAACAAAGAGCAAAGGAAACTCCCTCCACACTGAATTTTTAATCTAAACTGACAGAGAGCAAAAAAGTGGAAGAGGAAGAAGGCCAAAGGCAGTGAGGCCACCTGCCACAGGGCAGGCAACTGATTAGCAGCTGTGGGTGTGGATTTGCAAGAAGGCTAGCCTCCCCCTTTGGCTTTGTTTTCTCCCAGCATATCTTCAAAAGAGCTAAAAGTAAACACCCCCATTCTCAGCATTCTTCTGCTGAGTTTAAATTTCAGATCTCGATTGTCTGCATGGCCCTTTCCACTTATCCTCCCTGCTTTTGTTTGAGCAGTGTCCTTTTTCTCTATTCTGTGCTGGAATAATAAATCATGCTGTGTTGTTAAAAGAGGGAGAAAATTGTCCACACAGGAACAAAACAGGAAACCTGGCGATTAAAAGGGCAAAAGACAGATGGTGTGTCAGAGCAGAGTGTGTCAGTACTGTGTCTCAGAGCTGTGCTCCTCAGAGCACATGATGACGAGGCCGGTGTCGCGGCAGCTGGGCGTGGAGAGAAGCTGACCTCTTTTTTTCCCAGGCATGTGCCAACAGTGCATTGGAGCGTCTGCTGAATTGATGAGATATCAGGAACAGTCATGCCCAGGCTGGGATTAGGCAGGCCGTGCACATTCAGCCTGAGCACAGCTGACCCAGTAATCAAGCAGGCACATTATCTCCTTCAGAGGTGTCCCTTCAAAAGTGATAAAATATTCACTGGGTGATCTTCTCAGCAGCTGACAACAGTTCTTAGGCCAAACTCTTGCTTATTAACGAGGGAGTGCATTGCTGTCTTGGCCAATACTCTCTGCAAGCTGGCTCACCAAACTGCCTTCACTGAGTACAGTGGTCAGAACTACAAAAGCTGCTACCAGAAAACAGGTTGCTGGGCTCCTGATGAACAGAGTCCTGCAAAGCCATGATGCAAATCATTGCATCGGATGAAAGCAACCTCCTCAGGGTAGATCGTAGAGGAAAATCCTATCTCTGTGAAGTATTAAAATCAGTTCACTTGAATCATCTCACATGCTTAGTTTGAGGTTTTTGTGTTTTCTGAAACAACATCTGCATTTGCAGAAAGCTAGGAACAAAAACCAAAGGTGTTTTTGATAGTGATATGTGGGGTTTATGAACGCTGTCTGTGATGACATAAAGTCTGAATGGTAGGGAATGTCTCATCATTAGCCTGGAGAAAGGGAGACTCAGGGGTGACCTTATCCCACTCTACAACTTCCTGAAAGGTAGCTGTAGTCAGATGGGGATCAGTCTCTTTCTCCAGGCAGCAACTGACAGAACAAGAGGACACAGTCTCAAGCTGTGTCTCAAGCTGCGGGAAATATAAGTTGGATATTAGGAAGAAGTTTTTCACAGAAAGAGTGATAAAATATTGGGATGGCCTGCGTAGGGAGGTAGTGGAGTCACCATCCCTAGATGTGTTCAGAAAAAGACTGAATATGTCATTGGTGCCATGGTTTAATTAAGGTGTTCAGGGCATGGGTTGAACTTGATGATCTTGAAGGTCTCTTCCAACCTCATCATACTGTGATTCTGTGATCAAAACTTTAGGTGTTCTGTACTTCCGGGTAACTGTGTGCAGATCCTCTATCTCAGTGTTAATTTACTCTCTGCTATTCCCACTTTTGGGCCCTGGGTATCTCTGGAAAATAGCTACCTCTACCTTTGCAGTCCCACAGAAGTTATTGGCTATAATCTTTCCTCTTATTAAACCTCTTCTCTTCCATGGGCACCAGCCCCCCTTTTCTCACAATAAGTCTATGTGGTATAATCCATGTAAGCTAAAAGCTCGCTCTTGTTCTCTGTCTCTAAATAGCTGGCATTTTATAAATAAATACAACTTTTGCCTGACTTTTCCAGAAACAGGAGTTGGCTTTATTAAGAAAACAGCAAAACTCCCTGTGTGTATGTTTTGTTGAAAACAGAATAAAGTATCAACTTTTGATACAAATGCTCAGACACACATTTGATCCTACATTTATTTCAAAGAGCATCTGCATTTCAGCTGCCTTGCTTTTTCAGGGATGGGTGAGGTCCTTCTGCAGTGTCCAGGATCAGCTCCTCAGTGTGCTGGGCTGGCAGGGCAGCAGCACAGGCAGCCAGGGTGTCACGGGACTGGTGGGAAGCCTGCCAGCACCAACCTGTTCTCTGATCCCCCATCTTGTGATTGCAGTCATAAGGCCACCTCTCTGCAGCTGGTTGCTCACACTAACTCAAGTTTCCAGACAAAGTAATTTGTGAATAACTGCTCATTTATTAGAGACTGGTGGGTCTGCTGTGTTTTCTTGTGTTATTGGACATCACTAGGTTTAGGTAGTTTGTCTTTATTTTACTTCTGAAATAGGTGCAAATGTTCCCAATAATTGCAAAGAAGAATTAATTTTGGCAAAAAGTTTGACAACCAGTGCTTTAACAACAGTCACATGTATGTATGTATGTATATATATATATATTTATATTTATATTTATATATATATATATATGATACAGTACAAATAGTATAGTTTCTGCATCTTTCTCCAAAAGTAATAGGAAGTCAAATGGGCGCTGATTTACTCACATATATCATTTTATGCTGAGAAACTATTAAATAGTTGTACAAAGGTACATATGTGAACTAGTATTTAGTTCACATATGTCTTACTTGGCGTTTCCATGTATTTTTAATTTTGTATCATGCTGATGAGTATCTGAGGAATAACATCAGGCATTACTGACTTCTGCATCTGGAGGCAGTCACAACACCTTCATCATGGACACTGCCTGCTTCTCTCAGCAGCCTTGATGGCAGCTTGTGGTGTGTCCCCTTTCACACTAGTCCAACTACTAAATAGTCTCTGATTCTTTAAAAAAAAAAAAAAAAAAAATCTGTCCTACTTTCTCAGCAGCCCTCAGACACCTTGCAAAACCATGATGGGAGGCCATGGAAGGAAGTTGTGGGTCAGTGTTGCAAGGGCTTGGTAGGTGGTGTCCCCTCAGCCCACAGTTAGTGTAAGACAGCTCTGCAGAAATGGTCTGAACTAGTATCACACTGCAGAGAGAAACTTGAAAACTCACCCTGAGCCTTTAAGAAGGACTTTTTGGAGTGGTGTGCTTGCAGGGTTGTGCTGTTAGTAGCAGAATACATACAAGTACTTAGGTAGATGAGGTAGATCAATCTGCTTTTGAGGTTTGTATGGGTTGCTGCACAGAGCAGATATGGATCTCTTTGTAAGCACCAGCCACCCAGCAGCCCACAAACTAGGAGAATTTTCATTTAAGTGTCAACAGCACCCAAGCAGCAGTTATTAGTCAGAGCAGTGTCCCAGCACCAGACCCTCCACTATCACGTGCTTTTGGTGCAAACTGAGGAAAAAAACCAAAATGTGGGGAAAATAGCAGTTGGGATTAGATCCAGGCTTTGCTGTGAAACTATACTCAAACGAAGGCAAATTGGATGACAGTAAGTAGAGCACTGAATGACTGACACATTGCAGTGTGCAGGTGTATACATCCTGCCACCAGGAGCACAGTTCTTAACTAGACTGGGTAAACCCACTGCAAAACAAACTTGCAGCAAACTTTCAGCAAGTGGAGGTTTTTAGAGGCCCTGTGGTTATGCTGAGGAATGCCACATCTCTGTTCTTGCCTTATCATCTCCTGGCCTTTGGGAACAGGACCAAGTTAACCAATGATCCTTCTGATGTAAAACAAGTATTGTTAGCTTACTTAAACTGGCCTCAAATTAAAGTTGGTTTTAGGTTTCCGACTTAAAAAATGCAATGGAGTTCCTTGATAAATTAGTAACATCAACATCTATTTGTGTTCCTATATAGAGACGAGAGAGAGAGAATTACTATATATGTATATATGTCTAAAAAATGTATTATATATGTGTGTATATGTACTCCATGCACATTTTTTTTTTCACAGGGAAAATGATTTATTAGTTTCCATAATCAAGATGCACAATTCCATCATACAATAAAAGGATTTTATTATTACCTAAACCATCTCTTTTTTTATGCTTCCTCTTCAGTTTCCAGGATTTAAGTGTTGTTTGTGTTCTGCTGTTGATAGTAGAGCTTTGGGAAGCGCATGATGAGGAACAGAATAAACAAGTACACGCTGTACTTGCTGATCCTGGGCAGTTGTCACAGCTTTAAAAACTTCCAGATAAACACCTGAAGAAAGAGTGCTTTGATATCTGAAGCAGCACTGAAATGACACCCTCACCCCAGGGATAGCAATAGGCACAATTCCCTTGACCTTGTGGCCATGCTCTTCCTGATGCACCCCGGGATACCCTTGGCCCTCCTGGCCACAGGGGCACTGCCAGCTCACAGAAAGCTCGTGATCCACCAAGAGTCCCAGGTCCTTCTCCACAGAGCTGCTCTGTAGGAACAACCCCTGGCCTGTGCTGGCACTTGGGGCTGTTCCTGCCCAGCTGCAGGACCTGACACCTGCCCTTGCTGAACTCTTTAAGTTTCTCTCTGCCCAATTCTCCAGCCTGTCAAGGTCCCACAGAACGGCAGCAGAGCCTTCAGGTGGATCAACCACTCCTTCAGTTTAGTGCCATCAGCAAACTTGCTGAGGGTACATTCTGTCCTTTCATCTGGTCATTGATAAACAAGTTGAACAAGACTGGTTCCAGTATTGATCCCAGAGAATGCCACTGGCTGTTGGTCTCCAGGTGAACTGTGCTCTGCTGATCATGACCCTCTGAACTCTGCCATTCAGCCAGTTCTCGATCCACCTCACCATCCATTCCTCTAACCCACGTTTCCTGAGCTTACCTGCAAGGATGTTATGGGAAACAGTGTCAAAAGCCTTGCTGAAGTCACAACAGACAACATCCACTGTTCTCCCCTCACTGACCCATCCTGCCATGACACCACAGAAGTTTATCATATCAGTCAAGCATGAGTTCTCCTTGGTAAATCCATGGTGACTAATTCCAATGACCTTATTGTCCTCTACATGCCTGGGCATGATCTCCACAATGGGCTGTTCCATTCCCTTTTCAGGTACGGAGGTGAGGCTGACAGGATGTATCTTCCCAGGTCCTCCTTCTTGTCCTTTTTGGAGATGGCAGTAATGTTGACTTCCTCCAGCCATCGGGCACCTCTCCTGTTCTCCGTGCTTTTGCACAGATAGTGGAGGTTGGCTTATCAACGTCTGCCAGCTCCCTGGGCACTCATGGGTGCATCCCATCAGAGCCCATTGATTTACAGGTGTTAAGTTTCTCTAGCTCATCTCTAACCCAGCCCTCTGTGACCAGGGCGAAGTCTTCCTTTCTCCAGCCTTCCTCTCCTGCCTCTGAGGCCTGGGACTCCTCAGGGCTGGCCTCACCAGTAAAGACTGAGACAATTAAGGCATTCAGTAGTTCTCTCTGTCTTCCATCACCAGGATACCCGTCTGATTCAGCAGTGCCCCCACATTTTCCCAATCTTCATTTTGCTGCTGATGTACTTGTAGAAGTCCTTTCAGTTGCCTTCGCCGGATTCAATGACAGGTGGGCCTTGGTCTTCCTCACCTCCCTGCATTTTTTGATGATGTTCCTATAGTTCTCCCACAGGGCCTGGCTCTGTTTTCACATCCCAGAAATTTCTTTCTAGAAACTCTCTGCTCATCTATGCAGATCTACTGTCCCCTTTGCCTGATTTCCTGCTCATAGGACTACACTGATCTTGAGCTTGGAGGAAGTGATGTCTGAATATTGACCAGTTCTCTTGGACCTCCTTATCTTCTAGAGACTTATCCCATGGGATTCTTCTAAGTAGGTCTTTGAAGAGGTCAAAGGTGGCTCTCAGGAAGGTCACACAGGATCCCGACTCCCTAGGACACGGGGCCAAGGTGTATGTCTCAAACAGCAAAAACAAGATAGTTATGGAGCCAACCAAGGATTGTTGGTAATAACAACCAGTGATTGTTGGTAACACACTGTGAGAAAGAACCAGGTGTGGCTGGAGAAGGCTATACAGAAGGTAGGGCAGCACTTTTTCAGGGCAAAGATCCTTGTGACTCTTGGAGATAGGACAACAGAGTGCAAGCACCAGAATGAGACTGAGAAAGGGGCGTGCATGGACTGTAGGGAGGGATCAAGACCACTCAAGGTCCCTGAAGCCCTCTGACCCATTTTCAGAAAGGTCTGAAAGAACTGACTGTGCATGATAACTAATTTGTATAGAAAAGAGAAAGTTGTCTTCATGGCAGGGAAAAAAAAAAAAAGGTATCCTCACAAAGCCCAGGCACATGTGCACCCCCTGTCCCTTGACCTGGAGCCATGCTGGAGACAGGACTCTCTCTCTGTGTCTCTCTTGCCTTCCCCCTCCTCTTTAAATCACCTCTCTCCCTCTCTCTGTCGCTCTCTCTTTCTCTCTCTCTCTCCCCCTCCTGCTCTCTCCCTTTTTGCCCTACCTCTTTATCCAAACCCCATGTTGTGTGCATATTCTAGGACATCAGGGACTAACTTGTATCAATTCTCATGCAAACTGTGGAATTTACTAATAAAGTTTTGTAAGCTTCTGCAGACCATCTGACTTTTGTTGCTCCCTTTGACCACAAGCACCTACAAAATGTGGGTGCTCTCTTCCATTTAAGGACAGGACAGCACTGTGACTAGTGATGGCAATATAATGTGCAAAAGGGCAAGCTTCACTCTGAAATAAGAACCTTTCAAAGTAAGAGAAAATGGAGGTATAACAGTGTCTTTCTATCCTCTTGCAGTGGACAATGGATCAACAGAATAGGCATGATTTCGGTGTCACATCCATGCTTTATTGTAATTTGTGCTTTGAAAGGTGTGTGTAAATAACACATGATACTTCCTATTCTTATGAGAAATGAAATACTCTGGCAACACTGCAGTCTTTTCATCTCTATTAATTACCCAAAATATATATAATTTGCAGCTTAAAATTATTGTTTCAGACAGCATTAGACTTCTGCTCTTCTTAGGGCTGTCAAGATAAAAAACATCTGCAAGAAAGTCTCTGACAGAAAATCCAGATAATGACATTGCAAATATTGATGCAGAAATCCTGTTGCAAATAATGCCATCTATGTAATGTTAGATATAAAACTTCAGGCGAAATGAGGATACTGACACAACTCACTTCCTTTTGTTAATATATAAAGTAAGTAATTTCTGTTTGTCATGACTCTGTCTCTGCACTGCCCTGAATAAATCAGAATTAAAGGATTTTTACACTTCCCTGCAAGGAGAAACAAAATCTCACTATTCTTCCTGCTCTTGTTAACTGGGGCTTTCACTGAGAGATTGGTGGTAAATGCTAGAATCCACTATTTTGAAAGGTAAAGATTTTCTTGGAGACTGAAAATAGACAAGCAAGATCTGATGTGGAAAGTCTTTATCTGCTCTTCTGGTGTTTCTGTACACAAGCAAGATATTCTTGCACATCGTCTGGAGAGCCAAGTATAAGAGGAACTCTCTGGTGAATATTCTCAGGTTTCACATCCAACACTGCTTCAGTCCCTGTAGTTGCCATCCCACCTGCCTGCTCAATGATGAAAGCCATAGGGTTGCATTCATAGAGAAGTCGGAGCTAGAAAGAAAGAGGAAACACTTGATTGCCTTTGGGGGAAATTATATCAAAATATTTGCCAAAACTTAGCATTCCTTTTGTGATTTTAGGAAATATTGTACCAAACTTCAATTGACCTAAGTAGCAATGCTTTTCAGAGAGCCCTTCCTTCCCTCTCGTCTTCTTACCTTTCCTAAAGCTTTCTGCTTGGAGGAACAGTGCACCAACCTTACATCCAGGCATGACCACTATCATTTCCAAGTTGACATACAGATGCAGCACCACTGAAGCTGTATTTTGTCAAAAATGTCAAAAGTGGTTGTCCCACAGGCATCAGCAAAACAGTTAGGCTGGCTAAGCTAACAGTACTGGGAAAGAAAAGCCAAAATATCTTTTCATATGGAGTCTTTATGTGTTAACTCAGAGCTTGGGATAATCATGTTATGTTTAGTCAGGATATTTTGGAGTTTGAAACTTGATGCTCCCAGTTTCAAATTTCAGGATTTTGTGTCTTTTCAGAAATGTAGATAGACGTAAGTGGCCTGAACTTATCCAGATGATGGCTTCAGAAGGAGCTGCAGGTATTTATTAAAGGCAAAATTTCCCTTTTGGTTTGGACCCTGATATCTGTTTACATTTCTTTTTAATGTTACCTCTTGGGGTGAGTGTGTTCTGGTGGAACGCAAATTTATTTAGGACATATGCCAAAAGTTTCTGTGTTTAAATGAACAGTGATGATAGCTGGTCAGTTCTGAACAAATATTATTTCTGTAGGTTTATCTATTAAGTGTTTGTGTACAACAATATTAACACATATTTTGTTTAAAGGACTCTTGACATGTACAAAAGAGGAAAAGCTTTCTGGGAAAAAGGAAGTATGGAATGCTACTGTATATAGAGACAGAGAAATGGGCTGAGCACAGGACTTCACTATCCATCATGCCTTTAGCACACTGCAATAAAACCATGATAATACAACAACTTAAGTAGTGCTGTATTACCTTCTTTCTTGTCTTTAAAGCCCACTGAAGTGCTACTTCTGGTACAAGGACTCCATCTCTGAGGCAACATAGGACCAGTATCTTTCACTCTTCTTCCTATTGCTTGGCCCAGTTCTGGAAGATCATGAGCCAGCAAACAGCAGTGGTATCACCATGGAACCACATTTCAAGTTTCTTGTTGCTAAGCTATGACTATGTGACTTGAGGAAAGCAGTTTTTCATCAGGTAGCAGTGCAACTGCACTTAGGAATCTTCAGATGGGCTCTGTCTTCAGTTAGGTTTAACATTTTCACCTAATAGAGAACTATAAGCCTGAAGTTTATAAAAATATTATTCAAAATATATCATTTGAAAAGATTTATTTGTTGTCTTGTCCTGTAGTGTTTATTGAGCATTTAGTTTTCTTTAACTTAAGCAAGGATCTGTACATTTTAGGGCCTACATCCATGTAATTTGCATTTACTCTAAAGACTTTTGATCAATTCCTTTTGATCAATTCCAGTGACATTTGATTCTTTTCAGCTCTCTAACTGTCTTTGCAGGGAAAGATGATCAGGACATTTGCCACAAGAGTATTCTTTTTCCAATAATAAAAGTTATATGTGAAAACAACTATACACATCTGCACTCTGAACAGAAAGAAAACTTATTTTTAATGATAGCATGTTTTGCTTCTTCCATTACTCTCTTTACTGTGGCAGTTCAAGCCAGAGCAATCCAATAATAAATGTGGGTTAGCTCTGTGGAAACCTTTATTTCTTTAAAGTTATGTAAGTACTTGTTCCTTTGTACTTCTGTCCTGTTTTTCATTCTCTCTTTTCAACAATGGTTTAGTAGAGATTCAAAACAAAAAGTTTAATTTGAAGAGGCCAGTCAGCAAACCCATTTTTTTTCACACACAGCAAATTCCTTTTTTGTCCCTTTCTAGTATGTACAAACAGATCCACATCATTTAGTGAGGGCTTTTTGGGTGCTGTTTTGGGGTTTTTTCCCATCGGATGGTGATTCAAAAATTTAAATCATTTTTGCCTGGACAAACATGCAGACATTTTTGGCTGCATATGTTGAAGACAATTATTTTCCTATTTTTGCTTTGAAGACCGTTTGGATCTGCTGGTATTTTGGTAAATACAAGCTCACCATGATGAAATGAGTAGTCATCTCTCCCTAAAGACTGTAGATATTGGGATATTCTGAGATCAGTGTGGGAGATGAGGCAGATTCCTTCATGTACCAGCCATGGATACAAAAACATTTGAATAGAAGGTGTTAAGTATGGTGTAGATCAGGAAAGAATGTATTCTTGGAGTCAGAACACCGTGTCCAACCTATTATGTACTGAGCCAATGATTTTCTAAGGATGACCTGCAGGTTACTGCTGGTCCACAGATGTATGACTAGGTCTATAAAACATATTTGTTTAGAAAGTTGATAATAAGGGTATTTGATAGCGCAGAAGAGAAGTTGAGGTTGACAATGGTCCGTGGTCCATCACTTTCAAAGACTGACTGCATTGCATTGCACTGCATTGTTGCAGTGCATTTTGTACTGGTGTCCAAATGGGAAGTCACATTTTCCTAAAATACTGCATGAAGCCCACATTCCACTGTAATCACCTTTTGTGATCAGGTAGTAGAAGCCGGAGTTTGCAGAGCTGGTGATATAAGCTCAGTGTCCTTTGGAAAGGACACTGGTAGGAAGGTAGGAAAACCTTTTTTCCTAGCAGTGGACAAAACCCTTTCTGGGGCTCAGCATATCCCACCATGGGATAACTGGTGGGATAACTCTTGTTGCCAGTTTAGAGTGCAGAGGTTTTCCTTAGATCCATGTTGTATCTGCCAACCATGCACAGGTGTCTCAATGGGTTTCTATGGTACTGAAATATTACCTTTAGAAAAATCAGTAAGTCCTTTGTTGCAGTGAAAACCACTTGAGTATTTCATAATATAAAAGCACAGAGGAAAATTTCTGGCCTAAGTTGGCAATTGCCTAAGTTTCTTTCCTAAATTCAATTGCTGACTGTCATTTTCATTAATATTTTTTTCTGAAGTGGAACATTATTATTTATTTATTTATCTAAGCTATTGCTCTGGTAATACCAGAAGTATTAGGTTGTCTAAGTTCACCAGAAAGGAACTCAAATTACATACCTTTCCTTTAGGACTCTTCTGATTAGCAGGATACATGAAGATCCCACCGTACATCAAGGTGCGGTGAACATCAGCTACCATGGAGCCCACATACCTGGCACCGTATGGGGAACTGCCATCCTGAAAAACATAGAGCAAAGCACTATATTTACCAGGCTAGACAACTAGTAACGTGGCAAAATGTAATTTTGCTATGAAACATGTATCAAAGCTGCTTAAATCAATGACTGCTTATGGATACTGCAAACCCTGAAATCAGTCCTTAGCTCAGGCTTTTGTAAGATGTGATTGTCTACAGGGTTCAAAGATATGAGTTTTAAAGAGCTGCATTCACAGTATGCAAATCAGAGTGCCTGTAATTTGGGTGCACAATTTGGAATCAAATCCCTGACTGTGAAAAACCAAGGGACTGAATACTTCTTCACCTTATCAGAATAAGGCCAAAATAATTTGATTTTTGATCTTTCACTGGTTCCTAAGCCAGAGCATGAGGAGTGGTGTCACTCCTCTACATGCCCAGATGGTTCCAAGAGGACTCCAACCTTTATCTTCTAGCTTATTTGTCAGGTGGTGAAATTGGTCATAGCATTCATTCTGCAGGTTAGCTGGGGACATCACAATTTATTAATGAATGTAATTTTCCGTGCTCTCATCTTAGAAATCGATGTTGTTGAAGGACAGGCCATTTTAACAAGAGCAATCAAGGAAGTATTCATGTCAGTCTCAGGTCTGCTGGTCATAGAAATGGGTAGGTAGGTAGACCAAATAATCTCCATTCAAGAAATTTAACGTCATGATACTTTTATGAAGCGGAGATACAATATACGGATGTAAACTGAAGGAAAGCTTTTTAAGAAAATAATTTTCCTGATTGTTTCATATCTCTCAGTCTGTCTTCAATAGAGCTGAGGAGGAATTTTCGTCTTCCCAGATCATTACAAGAGACTGAACTTCATGAATATTTAATACACATATATGTTTTGTATTACAATGCTGAAAGTCTGAAAATATCTCAGCAGGCTTTTTTTCTGTCTGGATCAGTTTCCTAATAAAAGATCCTAGCACTTTCTATAAAGGTCATCCTGTACTGATACTACATCTAGAAATCTACTACATTGTTCAGCAGTGCCAGCTCCAACACCTTCAGACACCACAATTTAGTCATCTTTCCCAGCAAAATCATAAGGTTGGCTGGGGAAAAAAATCCACAACTGGAAGGAAAATAGAGAAAAACATAATTCTATTTTGACTAATTTTTTCAAATTGTTCAATGTGACTGTGAAGTATTGATAATTACTCTCTATTAAAATGGAAAAAATTCTCATGAAATTACACATTATAAAGCAACAGAATACTAGGAAGTTAAGTTTTATGCTGCTAAACATAAGACTTGGATTTTTGATATAGATGGTAAGAAAATTGGAAAAGACGCCTATTCTAGGCTATGTAATAACCCTTGTTCAACCCTACATATGTTGGTTTTTATGATTCATGTTGCACACATTAGAAGAACTATGAAAAATTTAGAAGAAAACAATGCAAACAATGAAAGACTGATGGATAAGACACAGCTTAGAGCTTTTGCATTTAGTTTTGTTTAAATCTGGTCCTATAGGCATAAATGAACAAAACTTTTAAGTATTTGTTCCCTTGTTTTTCATGGCTTATGCCCAAATAATTGCATATTTAGGCTTCAAATGATAGCTTCTCCATCTCACAGCTGTTTGTAGTTGTGCCTTTGCAATTGTAAAAATCTGACATCAGGAAAAAACAAACACCTTTACAGATATTAAAGGGAGACAAATGTGAGTTTTCAGTTAAAGTCTGAGAAAGATGTGATTATAATCTCAAATTACCTTTAAAAATACAATCAAAAGAAAGACTTTCTTTTGTGGTTTTAAAAGGTGATGAACTGAGTCTTAAGAACAGTTTGTTGAACACTAAGAAAAGCCATAACATATTAAAAAGCAGCCCCTGAAACAGACTGCTAAAGATTGCTTCTATGATATTATCAAATAAGGACTCTGTAAACCACAGGTATGAAATTTAGTGACCATGAGCTGCACAGCTGAGCCACCTGTCTACACATCATCTGACAGGTTTGCAATGTGCTAGATTTCCTATTCACATGGATATTATTTACATAATTTGTGTGAACATGGACTGTGTTATGCAAAGGATGCTTTGTGGGTTTCCTTCCAACTCAGGATGGATGCCACTGACAATTTTAGTTGCTTCTTACCCAGATAGATATTTACCAGCTAGAGACACAATGCTGGGACTGTGCTGAGAAAAATACAGATAAATTCCTCCCTTCTGATAAGGTTATCACTGGAACTGCATACTGAAATAAAATTTTTACTTCCCTTAGCATATAGCTGTCTGCATGGGAAGAATTAATACTCATTTTAGTTAGTGAACTGTTACTTCTTGTTTCCCCAGTTTTGTTGCTCATGCATTTTTTTTACAGATAAAAAAGTTAATAGGTGTCGCATGCACATTGGCATATTGCCCAGGCATTCTTCTCAAACAAAATAATAGAGCATGAATGCTAGACAGGTTCATCCCAAGTTCTCAGTAAAGCCAAGCTCTGTGTTTGCTCAATAAGCATTTCTGATTGTTTAGTTGATGTCAATGAAAGAGCTGGAGAACCTTCATGTTCTCTTGGTCAGCATCCATGTTGAGTAAGCTTGTGGCTACTCTTTTTTTACCCCTTCTGCTGCTTTCTCTTTTTTTGTTTAACTCAAAGGAACAAAAATGATTCATAACAGATAAGTCCTGTAATTTTTTTTTCCTTCACATTCTGATAGAAGTTAATTTTTCATTTCTTTCTTCTACTGTTTTCTCACAGCCCTGTTCTTCCACAGCAGAACAAGACCTGTTTTTTCTTATATAAATATGATTACTGGGGCGGGGGGGGACAAGAAATTTTTTCTGCAGCAACACCCGGCATCCCTTACTCCACATACAGATGCGGTGACAAAAGAATTGTGGTTTTACTAGCTTTTTTGTATCACTTGGACACAGCTTGGCTAGCTAACAGAAGAATGCTTCATACAGAAATGTGCTGTTGAGGGCAAGTTTTTAATGGCATTGCTGAGACAAATTCTTAACCAGGGAGTCTCAATTGCATAGCTCTCATCATCAGCAAGCTGTCATGAGACTCAGCTTCTCTTGTGCCTGACTGTAGGAAGCAAAGATAAAAGTAGATGTCGTAGCAAAGTGCAACAATGTCCACAGGGTATTTCAAATTCTACTAGTGCTAGAGAAAAGTTAGGGCCTTGCAGCTATTATGGGAGAAAGAACCCATTTTGGGGAGGAGTTATAGTAAAATTTGTGCAGAGACAGTTTCTGGCCCAGCAGCGCCCACTAAGCAGACTGGAGTAAACATGTTGCATTACAGGCAGCTTTGCAAACAGGAGCTTGCTCTTCAAACTGGTTAAGCAGCAGTGTGATTTTGTCACGCTTAATAAAAAATCAGCTTCACTCTCATACCAGAAGAGATGTGGTTAGACATATGGTTTCCCACTACATGATAGTAGTAGGAGGCTTAGGTCTGGCCTGCAGAACATCAGCATTTTTCTAGTGCTTTTCATTCCGCATTTATGCCTTAGGTAAATGGTGATCTGCAAGAAAATTTGAGGTTCAATGCAGTTTTGTAGTCCGAACTGTCTGATCTGGGACACTGCTGTTAGATAGCAAGGGGAAATCTCTCTTCTACTCATAAATGGTTGATTTTTAGTGTTTTGTCACTAATGACAATGATACAGAACATAGGACATGTTGTGGAAAACACTGTACTTTTCCCTGTTATATTTTTAACTTTTCAGTTTTTCATGGCAATGTCATCTGAACATCATGTTGACCTAGAATCACAGAAAGGAGTTAATAGAGGTAAAATCTAAGGAAGAAAAATGCAAAAAAGTGACAAATAGCTAAAACTGATGCCTAGTCTCTTGGCTTCTAGTGGCCAGAAGAGTATAGGGTAGATGATCTTCCTGAATAAGGAGGTGTTCCAGCATGCCCATACGTCAGTTCCTCCTCAAGTCACAGGTAGGGGATATTCAGCAGACACGCTCACTACCCTTCTGCATGCTGGAGAGAAGGGAACAGAGACAGAAACTGTGAAAATCTCCACCTAGCTCCTGTAGGGAAGGTAGGAACATCACCAATGTGGCTGCAGCTGGGTAGCCTTACAGATGAGGCCAGGAAGCACGTTTCATGCTACAAAGAAACGGCAAAACCTTTTCTCTCTAGTCCTCCCCACAATACAACTATAATGTCCTTTCCAAATCAAGGAACTGAGTTATGCTGTTTCCAAAACTCAGGTTCATACCAAGCTTCAGATAGGCAGGGCACTTCCCTGTGCTTTGTGGCCATAACATTTGTGTTTCAGCCCTTCTCATGCTGACAACTGTACATCTCAGAGCAGCAAAAAATGTGATTGTTCAGCACAACTAAGCAGATTTCCTGTGCCCCAAATAACCCATGCACTTCTGTGCTGCTTGCTTTAAAGCAACAAAAATATCTGCCAACTTCTGTTGCATTAGATGAACAATTTCAATAGGTTTTCATCAAATGATGCACAGATTTGAGATAAAATAGTGTTTGCAAGTGAGTTTTTTCTGGTACATCCTAACTTTTTGATTTAGTAAGTCGCATGATAGAGCTGTCCTCATCCATCCTGTGGGGAAATACCTCGGTCTGGTCTTTCCACAGAGTTTGAAATCTCTTCAGTCTTTTTCTAGTTGCTTGGGATTGATGCATTTGTTTAAGAATTTTACTTTAAACAACACTTTGGTGGTTTGCAAAAACACAAATTAATGAATCCAGTCTTAGTGCATTATACTGAATACATGGCCTGGTATGACGTCAGCAGAATAAGAAGCACAGATGTTCTTCACTTTCCAAGCTGGATTAGGTTTCAGGAAGTAAGAAAGTTGTATTGTGGGCTTCTGCTTCTCTCGCAGCTGAACTGAATGCAGATTTGGAGTCTCAAAATAATCTCAACTATTCGAAGTTAATATATTTAGAATGTTGTGATGTTAGACTTTCTGTAGCTACAGTCTGGGTAACATGAAAAGGGGGGTTTGATATTCAGTCAGTAGTCTTGCAGCTATAGCTGATACGGTAAATCCAGATTTTTTAGCTCAGAAGGAGGAGCTTATCATGGGACCATAGTTTAAATGCTTACTCATTTTATTTCCTTTTTACTGCACCCTGAGGTGTTTACTGAATCCATTTATTTAATACAAACCATATTACAAGTATCCTTGACAACTAATAGCTTAAAAACAATGACCTTTTTTTTTTAATAGGAAGAGCTTTAAAAACAACTTCCTGACTAATGTAAGTCCTGAGTTAATCCATATCACCATGTTTCATTATGAACTACTCTTCACAGCCACACTTTCTAGAGAGGTTCCAGCTTTCCTTATTGAGAGCTTGTGTACTGTCCTCCTAGCATTGATAAGTTAATATCAAACTGTATTTGCCCAAGGAAGTTCATCAGATATGGGATGTCTTTCTTTTAACCACCAAATATAGTGAATTTGTGTCTCACACTATTTATTTAGGTTTTCTTCACAGCCTATAGGTTGGTTCATGCTCCATATGATGCAAGTAGACTGTGCAAAACTGATACTGCATTTTTCAGATGCAAGAAGGTACAAGAAGGAGAAGGTGATACCACCCAGATTCTTGCAAACACCTTCTGGGCAGCACGTGGAATCTAGCCCTGAATGCCCAACTGCACGCATTACTGAAATGCATATTCAGATAAAGCTAGAAAATGAGGATATCCCCAAATTTGACGTGCACATTTCCAGAGTTTTGTTGAAAGATCTAGTTCTTGGGCACATTTCCCTTTACACAAACAAGCTATGACTTTATTTACCAAAGTCTAAGTTATAAAACATGTCAGGATGCCAAAAACCCCGCTCCATTACATGCATATCCAAAATGGACCAGCTGGTATGAAAGGGTCACATGGGTCTGAACTCAGGAAGACCTTCAAATAGTTTTCCATCAGCCAGGACTGCATGGAATGCAGTGCTTGCCAGTGCATGGTACATTGGGTACAGTGCTAATATTTTCTTACCTCAGGGAATTTTTTCTTTTGCAAATACTCTGTCATTGCAGGATCAAAATACTTTGCATAACCTTCGTTGAGACTGTATACCTTCCCCTTCTTCTTGATTTTAACATCTCTGTCCACCAAAATAAATTCACCAAGACCCTGCAGGATGGGATAAATGAGGTATTAGAAGGCAGCAGAAAATTTTGTTGACTTTCTGTAACAGCTGTCACACTAGCCATGGCAGAAATGCTAGCACAGCTTGATCCTTTCAGTACTAGTTTATAAACTGACAATATTTCAAAAAGAGCAGAAAGCAGAGAATTTACATTAAATTAATCAAAACTTGTCACTTCGGTACTATAAACAAAACCTAATTGAAATAGAGTATCAAAAGAACACAAATCAGCCCTGAAAGCAGATGGATCATGAATCTCTGTCCTCAAATCATAAGACTGCAAATTAAGAAATGACACTGCCTTCTGATTTTTGGACTCTTCTTGGCCTGTCTTGTCTAAATAACTTAAAATGAATGTGGTCAGCTGCACCCATATGTTGCTGTCTGCAGTTTGATTTCAACTTTCACCTTCTCTTTCTCTGTCTCCAGCAGAGCAGTTCATCTCCTGCTTCTTTCCACTTGGAATGAGACTATGTACAAATGTTACAAGAAGTTTTGGTAATAATTCATCCTTTTAATTAAAAAAAAAACATAAAACCATAATAATAACTGTGTTATTCTCCTCATTTAATTCTGGTTTTACAAATTAATGATCTTCCCGCGTTCCCACAGTAACACTCATTGTGTTCCTTGGCACTGAAGAGTGGCACATGTTCAGTTGTACAGGTGGTGTTGTGCTTTTGCAAATTTTTGGATATGCACCTTATGCATAAAACTACTGCACTCAGGAAATGAAACATCACTTGCCTCAAGCTATCAAAAAAATGGTCCTTGCCTCAGGCTAAACAGTGAACATGCTGATGTTCTTACTGAGACAGAAAAATCAATAATAAAATAAACACAGATTCCTTTAAGTGAATATAAAGACACAAGTGTTGGTTTGAATGAAGAGGGTTTCAAACATTTAACTGAGAATTTAAGTTAATTTCACTTCTATTGAGTAGGAAAAAACCAAGCAGGTATTGCAACCTCATATATTATTACATACTTGTAAAGAGTAGGTGGGATGCTCCAGGACATGGAAAAAAGAATTGCATAAAGGGGATAGATGACAGAGACAAGGATTAAACAAACACAAGTACAACCAAGCACAGAGAGCTCTGAAAGACAGTGGCAATGTGATTAACACCATTACTGTACCGGATCAAGCATGAAGCAATCCACTCCTTGCCCTGTGGAGAGGGCAACCAGCGTAGCACTACCATACAGGGCATAGCCTGCAGCAACAATATTGCGTCCGGGCTGTAAAGCATCTTTGTCAGAGGGCTCATCATCTGTTTCCTGAGGAAAAATTACCATTGAACCAAAGGTTAAATTCTGAAAATGAACAATAAAAACAACACTTCAATAATAATGTATGACAGATTTCCTTTTTCTGTCTATGCAGGCCTTTGAAACAACAAAAACAGAGATTGTTACACCCCCCTCATTCAGGGCAAGTTTGGTACAGGTACATGCACATGCTGGGAGAGGATGTTGAGAGTTTGTTATTTTATACATGTCACGCAATCAATATGATACATGCCACAAAGCTGATCCCTTAGCATTATATCCCCAGCTATTAAATGAGGATCATCAGAAAACTGAGACAGAGCAGAGATACTAATTTTCTGTAAATGTAACATAAGCTATCATATTGACACCCCTGAGAGGGAATAACTGAGAGATAAATGCTGTAATTAATATTACAGAAAAAAATGGTTCCATAGTACAGAATAAAAGGGTAGATGGTGCAACATATGATGGAAACAAGTTTTTGCATTGGTGTCTTCTAGTGAAGGGATGCATAACTGAAGGGACATAAATGCTCATCTATTATATAAAAGGGCTCATCATATTATATACAAAATAACAAATGCATTGGGTTATGTAAAGTGTGCATGTGTGCAGGCATTCTTCTGTAACTCTACATGGAACATTCAGGTGGCATTTTACCTCATGCTTTTAATCAATTTCTGACACTTGTATTTTGATTTGGCACTTTGGTTATCATGGAGCAACAGCAGCCCAAGCAGACAAGGTGCAAATATTTCCAGTCAGCTCTAGAGCTGTGCCTCAGCTATGGCTTACAAGAGTTTGCCTGATGGGGTATGTGAGGAGGACAGCCAACAGTATTTGGGAAGGTTGGTTACACCCTTCATCTCCTGCTGCTACAAAATGGGTAAGGATTGCTACCTATGCTTACTTAAAAGTTCGTCAGTTGTGGTGGGTCTTGTATGGATTTTTTGGTGGTGGTCCATGGGGACTTGAAATGAAACACCCCCCGTTCTTCAGGCCGTGGCTTAGTATTTTATTGTTCCCAACTCAGTTTCTCAGTGATTCCACAGGCTTATTTGGATTGAGTAGCAGCTAAATAGAAACAGCAGGTCTAGCCCAGAATATCTGGTTAAAAAATATTAAAATTCATGAAGACTGTCTTGTGTAGAAAATGAAATATTTGCCCATCAGTGTCCTAGTAAGATGTTCCCATTCATTGCTGTACACCAACACCTTGAGGAAAACTGAGATGTGGGACACCAAAACGACACCTTTCTTGGTACACGAAGGTAGTAATTTCAAATCAAAATGCTTTATCTTTCAGCTGAAAGACTTCGTTATTTAAGTCACTTCACTTACAGTTTTTAACTGAATTTTGCTCAAATCCTTTCATTCCTATTTTGCCAAGTCCTTCTGTGGAAATAAAAATCCTGTTGACAACCAGCTCTTCATGGGAACTGAAATATAACATGTACAAATATATGTGGTATTCAGTCCCTTGAAACTATGTCAAGCTGCTTATTCTGGGAGTTTATAATGCAGATAATGAAGGAAGACTAGTTTAACTTTTGTTTGCATATTTCAGAGCTTCAAAAATTGACTAATAGTAGCTAATACTTTGCAAAACAATCCTTACAGTACCAACTATTATGGCCTAGGTAGCTTCATCTCTTTGAAAAATATACCCCTATGGTACATACATCGCACCATTAAAAGCAATGGTTGTCTATAGCAGACTAATTATTTCAGCATCAAATGCAGAATTAAACATTCATTTAGACAGTTTCAAGCATATTATGGTTGTCATAGCTTTTTGTATGGTCCTCTCATTAAAGAAAAAATAATTTTGTATAGAGCAAAGTAGTTTGTTTTCTAAAATACAGCATATATACAACACATGTGACTTTGGGTTATATATGATATTGTTTTAAAATATATTTGATCTGAGATGAGCTTTTCAGTCCTATTTCTTAAATGAATTTTCTATGTTAATATGACTGAAAAACTATATATTTGTTGACTATTTTGAAAAAAGCAGAGGAATTCCTCCCTCAAGGTATAGTCAGTTGGGCTGAATTCACTTGTTTTTTCATCCTTATTCACAACTGTGTTTCCAAGAGCTAGCTTCCAAAAAGAAGAAAAGAGAAAACATTTTGCAGAGCTAGTTAAAATGTGAAAAAGCTACAGATCAGCTGATACTTCAATGTTAGGACTGCAGGAGTTTTGTTGTGCCAAGTACCACATACTGTTAAACAAACCAGGGAATTAAGCTGGGCAGTACACTCTGATAATTGATATTTGCTCTTCTTTCTGGTGCACAGATGGATTTCCTGTCCATTATATTTTGACTATGATGGTGGTAGTGAAATACCTTTAGAGGCCTTTATGCAAAACAATAAAATAGACAGATGGACTGCAAATAATAAGTTATAGTGACTCTGTCTCTATAACTCAAATTGGTGTGAGGTTGGTGAAACAAAGACTGCAGAGTTTGGCTATAGGGGTACCCTCAGGTGATATATGAGTTAGAATTTTTTTGTGTTTGTGATTTGCCTGACATCACATGAGGGAATTCTCATCAGCACTGGGAGCAGCACTAAAATGACTTGATTTCCAGGTCTCCATTTGTATCATGTGTTTCATGAGTAGCCTTTGTGTTTTTACTGAATTCTTATACCTTCTCTGTGAGGGACCACATGAAGGGGAGGGCATTGTCCCCACGATAATGAAGGGTAGCAAATAAAATACATCAGAGGCAAAGTTATAAAATAAAACTAAAATGAAACAAAGCAAGAGAGTTTCATAGCATATTTCTGCAGTATGAGTTAAGGATTGTAGATTTAGCTCAGTGGCATGAAAACCTGGGAAGAACCCAAGCAAAAAGCATTTATTGTCCCCAAATCTTGACACTTTGGCATCTGAGAGCCTCTCAGTGGCAGCAGCTGTCCAATTCCCTGCTGATTCGACAAGGCTCCTCCCTCAGCCCCCCTTTTCTGGTGTTTCTGATTTTCAACTGCACCACCCTGGTCTCAGAAAGCAAAGGCCAGGTGGAAAATTAAATAAGATGAGATAGTATTTATTTCCTTATGGGTTTTTATAAGAAACTGATAGAGTGCTTTTCTGACATGATGAAATGGTCCCTCCCACTGTGGTGGAGGCTCTGGATTGGGAGCAATTAGACAACTGTTTTCAGGATTGAAATGTATTGTCCAAGTCTAGCCTTTCTGTAAGAGTGCTTATTATCTGTTTTGGTTTTTTTCCTAAAATAAACCAAATGTTTCTGCTTTGGAGAGTGTGCCTTTGGAAATGAAGTTAAAGTGAGACATGGTGAGAAAATCAGTCAAGAGCTCATTTCAGAACTGGTAGATGCTAAGGTTCATCCTTTGGAATCACAATGGTTCTACCCTTTCAAAAATGTTATTCATGAATCTTAAAAGGCCTAAAATAATGTTCTCTTTCTTAAGGGATACTTATCATCTGGAATTAACATCTCACTTTTATTCTTTCATACTACCCTTTAGTACCAATCAATAAAGCATTTTTTATTTAATAATTTCAAAGGAAAATGCAGCTATTGTCTACTGCAAATATTGGGAGATGCTGTTGTCATTTAGAGTATCTTTGGAGAGATAACTGAAAAGGGTGGAGATCCCTCTGCTTAACATTTCATAGATTTCATCAACACAGATAAGCTCTTTTCCCTGCAAAAAGCAAGATGCTGCATGGTACTGGAGGTAGTCCCAGGAATGCTCTTTCAAAAATCACACTGGGCACCATCTCAGTGTTGTCTGGCCTGCACAGCATCTGTTGTGTGGGTAACAGTGCAGACAGCCAAATTCCAGGACTTGGCTTTGTGCCACAACCCTCTTGAGGTTGTGCCATAACTATTTGATTCACTAGTAGATGCATATTCTCAATAATGATGACTATTGTATTACCTACAAGAAATGTAAAAACCAAGGACTAGTCAGATGAAAATTATGAGCTAAAAAGTGAGAGACTTGAAAAACATCTTCATTTGCTTGAAGTGTAGCATCTGAGTCTGCAAAGACTTCTCTGAAGTCACAAGTACTGTAAACTGTTATTTCACAATAGCAATGGCTGAGGGTCTCCCACAGTCCCTGACAGTGAGGTCAGGCTTTGGAAAAAACACCTACTGCTGAGAGATTAGCAAACAAATCACAAGACTTCGCATGACTGTAATTCTTAGTGTTTGTAATTGGCTGAACTGCTGCTGCCCTGTGTAGCCCCATGGGAGCAGACATGCTACCGGGGCCCCGACGATTGTAGGCGATTGCTTCCTTCAGCCCCCAGCGTCTCCATACTTATGGACTCCCATCCATGACAGGCACAGCAGCTGGCGCTGAGAGGCCACACGCTACGGTCCAGGGCTGCCAGCCCCCGCAGCGGATGTCCAGGAGGACAAACACTGCGATTCTCGGCACCCAACGCTGAGTCAAGCATCACTGAAGGAGATAACCAGCTGCCCTGGAGGTGAGATCCTTGTAGTTAAGTGCCTTTGTGTGTGGAGGAACGAAGTGCTTTCACCTAACAATTTCACGAGGCTGGCTGTCTACTTCCTGTGAATTCAGGCAGCATTTTAGCACACATGAATATCAAGTGTTCGTCTACTCTTTCTAAGGCTCCCTTTTGCCCAGAGACACCTAATGGACCATGGAAAGAAACTAGGCAAGGTGATGAACTCAAGATGTTTTGCTTTCACCAAGCAAATCATGCCATGTGTGATTTGCTCCTCTTACCTTTTTGTAGATAGCAAATATTGTTCCTATTGGTGCCAAGCAGTCTATATTGGATGAACCGTCAAGGGGGTCAAAGCACACCACATATTTACCCTGAAACAGAAGTGACAAGGGAAACAATTAATGATACGTTGCTTCACATTATTATTTGCTTTTACTTGAAAACTCACATGTTTTTATGTCTGCATTTAGCCCTCCAAGTGTGCCTGATACAGCTTGTCAAAGAAGGCTGCACTGCTGACCCAGCTGGCCCTGCAGCACAACAGCAACTCCCCAAGGGCCTGCCAGAGAAATTGGAGAGGACACACTTCTGCTCAGACAGCACAGATAGATGATAGAGAGGAGCAGTCCTCTGCTGCCAAGCCGTGCAAGAAATTGTTTAAAAGCAAAAGGACAGACTCATTCTGGAAGCAAGTATCTTCCTCGAATGAACATGTTTTGTTTTGCTACTTTTTGCTGCAAATGAAAGGATTTCGCTGTGTTGTGAGGTTTGAGGGCAAGAAGGCAGAAAGAAAAAAAAAATCTTCGGGAAAGGGCAGGTGACATTAGCATGAACAGTAACTCGCTGTAACAGGATCCCCTCCTGGGGGAAGCCTGATGAAGCAGTCAGGTGTTTCCTTTGGACATGTAACATAACACCCAGTTCTGCCAGCCTCTCATCTCATTTTATCTTGCTAAATACTAATGTAATCCAAAACCATCACACCGGTGGTCAGGGAATGTAACAGTACACTTACACCTGGGATTTGGGATGTGTTAACAAGCTTAAAAATAATTATTCTCCCCCCTTCACAAAACTTTAATAATAATTGTATTCTCCACATCTCTTTTAGCTGTTGAAATCATGCCACCCCCGAAAGTTATTAATCAAAACAACACAGAAATGGTGCAAATTTTTTTAATTCTCCCGGGAAGGGCCGAGTTTGGGGGCCGGGGCCCGGTTTCATACTTGAAGCAAGAGTGCCACCTGCTGCTGCCTGAGCCGACACCCCCCCACTCCCCGGGAATGCCGGGGCTGCACAGACCCGCTTCTCTTTCGGGGTGATGATGGCCTCCTTGTTCTCCTCTGTGACCAGGACGCAGGTGCTGTAGGAGGACTGGAGCATGTTAATCACCAGGGAGTTGGATAATACATCCAGCTTCTTCACCTCATCACCCGTCACATTCACAGTGCCAGCTATACCAAACCTACAGAAGAGTAAAAATGTCAAGAAACCTGAAGGAGACCAACGTTACAAGTTTTTAGGAAAAAACACCGTAACAAGTCTAGGTTGTTCCTTCATCTTCTCTTCCTACACCTTTAGATAATCTTTGGATGAAACAGCTAAGGTGCATTATAAGACTGTTGCTGCTGTAGAAAATAAAAGCATGAGCTTTGAGGCCTTACTTGGGTCCTTTTGCTCCTGTGTGGATTTCTCCAGGGCAGAAGCTGAGCCTACAGCCCAGCTGGTAAGGCTTCCTCAGCAGCTCCATGAAGCAGCTGGCCACAGTTTTGAGAAAGCAGAAAGTGCAGTGAGCATCTGCAATATTTTCTGCCACTAGCTGCTCAGAGTACCATGGTGGTCCTTTAACCCACATTCGCTCAGACCACTGCCAGCCCCAAATCAGGACTTAAAAGGCATCCCTGGGGAATTTGCCATATGGAACTGTATCTCAGGATCAAGGTCTGTTTTATTTGGTGATCCTCAGCTGAGTTAGGATGATGCTTCTTTTTCCTATCCCAATTTTAGCCAAATACTAATGACATATTATAGTAGTATATATGTTTCTGAGACTTCCAGTTGAAGAAGCACTGTTTAGGCCCAATGTGCATATTCTGGACATCTTAGAAATACAAAAAACATACAAGGAAAAGATACAGCTTTTTTTATTCATTAAGGGAAATTAAACATGGGGGACGGGGCGGGGCGGGGGGGCAGTGGGGAGCAGAGGCAGGTGGGGGAAAGGGAGGAGGAGAAAGAAGCAAGTAATTAGTCCCTAGAATGATGTTGGTCAGCAGCAGGCCTGAGCTGGGAGTGGAGTAAGTCTTTTGTCTTTCTCAAAGCTCAAAGCTGCCTGTGCTTTTGAGAAGTATTGAGTGTTTGGGACATTTTTGGGTGCCACATTTAAGATTTTGAAAAGGACCATGATTTTCAGGGAATGGTAAACACCTACTCTCCAATTACTATGTTTTCAGGCACAATCACAGCTCAAGTCTATGACTTGGAAAGAATTCTCCTTCACTTTTGAATTGAAAATTTGTCAAAAATTCATGCTCGGTGCTTCAACATTAAAGAAGACACTTACAGTCTCCTATTTGGAGGGAGTAGAAAAATCAGAGCTCTTTAACTGCACAAATGTGGATGGATGCAAGCCACTTTCACAGTGGTTGAAAGTTTGCCATGGGGATCCCTGAAATTTCATGGTTAGTTTCAATAATTTGAATGGTGCAAATTACTAATTTGTATGTTTGGATACTTTAGATATTTCTGAGACAACATCTGAAGCTGTTTGTTCAGGAAAAGAAACATTTGCTCCTTAATGTAATGGATGGTTTGTTTTTTTTTCTGAAAGGGGAAGAAGGATTACTATTATTACTATTAGAGGTTATTCCACCTCTAGCCTATCAGTTTCTCTGCTGTTACAAACTATTTCAGAGATTGTCTATATAAAGATAAAAAAATATGTAAGAGCAACACTTCCTTTAAGTCAAGGAGGCAAAATAGCTCAGTTTCACCTAGTAAGGACAGAGACAAAGCATAGTTTAAGAGTAAGGGCATAGGAGACTGAAACTGTGGTTCACTTTGAGTATGTCTCATGTCCCTCTCTAGGCACCATAAAGTGAGGGCAATAGTTCCGAGACTTTGAATTCATGATTTGCCAAGATGATTGAGGACTTGGACCAAATAATCAACAGAAGCACAAAATCCCCCCCAGCCCCTAGGGTCACACATTTTGGTGCTTCTGTGGAAGGAAATGAAACCTCAAATCCCTGAACAAATAATAAATGTTGACTTTCTTTCACAAATATATTCTTTCACAAATATATTCACAAATATATATGACTGGCCTCTTTCATGCATGTAGGTGCAAGTACATGCTGAGGCATGTTCAGAAAAATATCTTTCAATACATATCAAGAACTTTCTATTTTAAATGCACGATTTTATTAGGGCATTCCATATCTCTGAACCCTTTCAGACAGATCACCATTAAAAGACTTAGACTGGTGTCTATTGCACTTGTCCCTATGGAACAGCTCAATACATTCCAGGTTTTGCTAAGGCCATTTTTTATTCCATCTGCGAAAGCACTAGATGACAAATTGTTGGTTTTCCTAGAGGGCCTTTTGAGACTCCCTGCCTGTAACCCTGCATGTGGGATACAGGAAGGAAAGAGAAATGCAGCCAGGTATGGCAGCGCATGGAGTTTCTCTCAGGGCTGTTGCTTTAGAGCATTGCTTATACAGCAGGCAGGCAGAAAATCAGCCTACCAAGATAAGCCAAGCCCTGACTTACACAGTTCAGCAGAGGGCTTGGATGTTAGCAGAATATATCACAGTGAAATACTCTGCATTAAAAATATCATGGTGTGATTTTTAGCAAATTCACAGTAGATATAAAAGTAGATCAGTATCAACAAATGCAAGAGATAACAAGGTGAGCAGTGCATTGAAGTTCTGTTCTGACTTACATTTTTAGAGTAAAATATTATATAACAGCAGTTAGTTTAAATGTCTATCTTGCACCCAGTATTAAAATGCTCCAGAAAGAAAGCTCTCCTGCTTCCCACTCTTGATAATCCAGGGTCTGATCTTATTCAGCTTAAAAAAAGACACTTCCAAGGTATTTATGAATCCCTGCCCACTCCCCAGCCTTGCTATGCCAGTAGCTGTCTCTCTGCCTCCTCTTCCTCCCAGAAGTGCAAGGTAGGACTCACATGTGGGCAAGGCCTGCCTTTCTGACAGCAGCAGAAATGGCCTTTATGGCAGTCAGCATGGAGTTGAGCAGCTGCGTCAGCTCCCCCGTCGCTCCTTTTACACGGCGCCCCTTCTCCATAACAAATCGCGTGAGTGTCAGCATATCCGTCTCAAAGGGGCTTTTGTCGGTCATTTTTGCTGGGTACCAGAGCTCCTTCTCAGCTGGACAAGATGCTCTCTTGCTGTGTTGAGATCCTGGGTAGCTGTTTTATTTTGAGGCGAAGCTGTGTTTGGCTGCGTTGCTGGTCAGAATTTATTAAGATGTTTCTGAGACCATGTGATTGAGTGCTCAGAATAATTGCACTCCATGGCTCCACTGGGATGCAGGAAAGGAGCCTGAGACAGGACTACAGCTGAGCAGCTACTGCTTGTCTGCACTACCCCCCCCCCCAGCACTGAAATTAGCTCTGTGCAGATCTAGCTACATATTCTCACTGTACATCAGACTGATTATAATGCAAAACTCTTGCTGGCTGAGTTCTTGGAAATGGATTTCCTGTAGATCCTGTTCAGCAATTGGTTCAGCATAGCCAAGGCTATGTTTACAAGGCACCAGAAATGAAAGCACCAGACACCAGTAACCATATGTGCCACAGTGTCCCACAGCACTGTGACTCCAGACAGTGAAGTTCCCTTCCCATAAGTCCTCTTTTTTCACTCTCTTTTGGCCTCCGCCCTGAAGGAGGGTTTTGAAGGGGTGCATCTAGACATGCATTTTTTAAAGTGTTTTATTTTGCTAGTTGGTCTGCCGCAGTTGCATTTTCATTATTTAATTCCTGGTCTGGGCTTTTTGTAATATTACAGTGCTTGAATGAATGAGTATTGGTTAGCTGTGGCCTGATTAGTTACAAAGTAATTATGTTTCCAATAATTTACAAATAAGGCTTCTCTGATTTAAGCATGTCAATGGCATAACTCACAAAATGAAATTTGGTTGGCTTTCATGTTGTGGTGCACCATGTAAATATAGGTATGTCCAAATTTGCAATTATGCTGCCAGTAACTCCTTACAAGCAATATCCTCGGAGTATATGGTGCCAATGTGAAGGTAAGACAGAAACTCTCCAAGTAATGTATTAGATTTTGCATTAGATACATGCTGTCTGGAACACAGCATGTATCTTTTAATTACAGCACTGTCTTCCGACACTGACTAGGCAGTAAGAGAAACTATATGCTGTTACATGCTGTAGCCTTCATTTTACTTAGTAGCAGCACTCTTACTTTAAAGTAGAAGATATGGAAAGCCCACCAGCAAAACAAGAAAATCTGGAGTAACAGAAGAAAAGTTTTATTAAGTATCACTGTTATTCCATTAACCCAAATTACTGCACTAAAATCTTGCCAGGAAGACAAAAAGAAAAATCAGTATCAAAACATATACCTCATGTGTTTTTGTTAATAGGAACTGCAGCTAAAGCATTTCTTCAGATTTTCCTAGAAGTGTCTCTTCATCTATGAAAAATACATTATTTGTAGGGTTTTAGAAGGATTTGAATGCTAAGGTTTTCTACTTTGAAATCAGCTGCAAGAAAGGGTTTTAGAGATTGACAGCACTGAACACTAGCCACAAGCAGAAGGACAAAATTCAGTGCTGCTTCCATCCCATGTGCTTAGCTTTGGGGATATTTTTCCAGTCCTATTCCAAGGTGGAGAAAGGACTGGTGAGCGGAGTTGCTCAGATGGAGCAACAGGCAGGTTTTATACTACATAGTCTAAGGCAATTGTTGAAGAAGAAAGAAATCTTGAAGATTCTCTTTTCTACTACAGTGATATAGTTAAATATATGGGATACTGTTCACATCACAAGGCAAGTATTACACAGCATGTTCTGCCTGGTTAGGAGACTTTCTTCTTTTGAACAGACTGTGTAGAAAACCAAAAATAATGTATGTAGTGTTAGCACATGGTAGGATCAAGAAAAGAAGGTTTCATGTTATACATGCAAAAATACCTGCTGGCTTAAAATACAACCATTACATTCTGCACATTATTTCATCATCATGGCAGCTGTCAGCCTGACCTGTACTAAAATACTTTTAGTGCAAAATCTCTCTGCTATGTAGCTGGAATACAATGAGCATACCAAATCAAATTAGTAAATAAGAAATGGGGTAAGGGTTGGCCTATGACTTCTAACTTTTGTCAAAACATCACATGCAGATATTCTGTTGATTCCAAGTAATCTTGGAATCTGGTCAAAAAGACAAAGTTCAGATCATCTTCTAACAGAAAGTTTGTTTTGGAGTTAGTGGTTCAAAGAGTGTTTTCAGAGCTAATAAGTCCACTATTTGGCCTTTTTTTTTTTTTTTTTTTTTTTTGTAAAATCTGTGAATGTATTTTTAGGTATTGGATTTTTTAACATATATAAAGCATAGTTCTTTAAGCTTCTCAAATAACAGTCCTTAAATAAGAAATTAACTTACACTATTATGTAAAGAACACAGACTCTTCAACCATTCTTTCCATAAATATTGCAGTCAAAGTACAGGAAAAAGAGAAATAAAACCTGGATAAAGGCACACAATTGGATTGTATAAAAGCTTCACCCTTTATTGTTTTGATAAATACTGTGATTCCACTGAATCATAACAACCCAAATGATTAGGCTATATAAATAATTACAATTTTGGGGAGGTGGGGAGAAATCAGATTGTGTAAAAAATGTGTGATGATTGTCTATAAGCCTGAGAACATCTCAGTACAAGGCGCTGGAATAGTATAGGAAGGCCAGAAAAATAAATACCTCAATTTGACAGATCTGGGAGATTTGCCCTCTAATATGAAGAGCTCTTGGGGATTATTCACACTTGCACTGGTGCAAGTCCAGTCCTGAGCCTTAAAGGTGACACTTTTTCTAATTGATATGAAATGTTAGTTGCTTGGATGGCGCCAGCTGAAACTGGAGCCAGTGACCTTTCGCCAAAGGGCACAATGCAGCCTCTGAGGAGGGCAGCGGGTAAAAGTGCTGCAGGGGCTGACAGCAGACCCTGTGACAAATCCACCTTCCCGCTCTCCACTGACAGGCATGGAGAGCTCTGGAAAGGGGGGTATGGAAGTAGTTTGCTAAGTAGTTCTCCCCACTGGTGGCTAGCCAGAGATGTTGTTCAAATGTGGCCTTACATATTACTGATTAGAAGATACACCCATCTCACAATGGGTAAAATGCTAAGTATGAAATGTCAGCCCACAGGCAAAACCAAACCACTGAGTACTGACCTAGCAAACACGGACAGTATTGACTTTCCTCCTATAACCTTTACATGCTGTCAGTAGGGTGTATTAAAAATAGATGTATGCAGTCCAGGTTTCCTGTAAAGATTGAGGGCAGAATACAGACAAGGAATTACAGTAAGCAGGCAAAAATTGCTGCTGTGGATTCTGTCTGCTGAGTCATGATAACAAACCACTGAGGCACTGTAGTCCAAACTGACTACTACCAGCACTCTCAGTCTTTTAAGGGTTCAGGTCCCTGAAAGTTGTCTCCACTAGCAAAGCCTCATCAGAATTGACATTTTCAGCAGAAACTAGGCCATTCAGTCCCTGACAGAAACATCTTGCCCCCATCAGTTTGGAGAACAGATGCATAAATACAACTGTCTAAGGTTTGCCCATATGCCTCCAAATGATCCAGCATGACCTGTCAGAATGAGAGTCCTCAGGTTTTTAGCTGTCTGAGTCCTCATAGAGCACCGTGGATTTCAGCTTCCCCATACTTCTCTCTTATTTTACAAGAAGAACCACGCTTAGTCAGGCCACTTGCACTGATAAATGCAAAGCTGTCAGGCAGGCAGGTTTATAGCTCATGGCACCCCTAGACACGACCTCCTAGACCACAAACTGAGTCAATGTTCAGTGGCAGTTTACCCACAGCAACACCCATGTGATCCTTACTTTGAGTTTGGTGAAGGTAAGTGGGCAGTGAGAAATATCAAATATTTTCCGATTTTAATTGATTCAAAAACTGTATCCACACAATGCTGGACAGCCCATCTAGCTCCCAAGCATTAGCGAGCTCTTCCCAGCAGCATGCTCTGAATGAGCATATTAAATGTCAGTATGCTTTAGAGGGATCTTTGCACCGCCCTCCTGCTTGCACAGCAGAATCCTTTTCCATGGTAATCCCCAATCCCAAAATAACACAAAGAACATCTGGTGGAGATTGCTAGCAATACGCAAGTTCATGTTTTCATCAAGTAAGAAGGTTAATTTTCAGCAAAGATAGCCAGCTCATCACAGCAGAATCTGTGTATGTACAAGCTGTCTACACATACTCCTTATCTCATTAAAACCCCTCCACACTAACATGTCATTTTCCATCCTTGTGTAACAGGATCTGATCGAGTGGCAACTAGCAATATTAACATCATGTGTCAGAATTAACATGCACTACTGCCCATGTTTCACAAACATTAATTCTCCATCAGAGTAAACCCAGACCAAAGAACAGTGAGCAACTTCAGCGGTGTAGACACTGGTCTAGGAAAGGTCACTTACTGTAAGAGGAGGCTGAGTCTTCTTCCCAGGACTTTTAAAAGAGGACAGAGTTAGCTGTACTCTGATAGTTTGTAACTTGTTTGAGAAAGGTGAGATTATTCCCCCTAGATATTGAATGCAACACAATATTTCCTTACAGCACACATGGCTCTTCTGTAACCACAAATGATAAATGAAAAAGAAAACATATTTTTCCATTGCTTTAATTTTTAATGCTTCCTTTAATGCAATCTTTTAATGTCTTTCATTGCACAATGCATTTGCACAAGATTTCACTTTAAAAAAATCTTATGAAAATATGGCTCATTTGCTCTTTTGCTACAGAAGTCAGACAGCTCAATCTCACAGTACTGCAGCATATTCTTTGGTTCAGCTGTAAGACATTTTATCCCCTGTGCACAGTGAATTCTGCAAGCTTTGTTTACTTAGCTGAATGTTTCTTGACTATCTCAAGGTACTCCTTCACATCATCAGGAGATCCCAAGACAACAGGCACTCTTTGGTGGATATCCTCAGGCACTATATCTAGTACAGCTTGATGACCAGTTGTAGCTATGCCCCCAGCCTTCTCAATAACAAAAGCCATAGGATTGCATTCGTAGAGCAGTCTCAGCTAGAAGACAAAAGTCAAAATGGCAGAAATCAGGCCAGGCAATGCCAAAAAACATGACATATAAATAAATATATTTGGCATATGATTTTAAACCAATCAATATTCTAAGTACTCTTTATTTCATATAAAAATTGACTCAACAATGAAGTTGTGTGGATTTTTCTTTTAAAAACACAGTGAATGCTGGATTTTCCCCAATCTCCGTGCTTTCTCCATATTCCATGTTGGCATTGTGCTATCTACGAAGAGATAAAGCTTGTATGTTAAGACACAACTGTTAATGATGCAGACCACAGAGGACTGTGTGAAAATAAAGAAAAACATGAGCTCTGAGCTTGCCACTAGGTTTCTCTAATAAATAACTGTATCTTATCTGCAACCTGAGGCAATATTTTACGGACAATTACAAAAGAGATCAAAGGTCTTTGCTGAATAAACAATCCCCTTGTCATCCTGTAAGTGCGTGATCCTCCCTGATTGACCATTGTCCTGGCAGATGCAGCCAGGCAGAGTTCCTCCAGATGAAGTCCTGTTACTATGCACAAGATGCAGATGGTTTTCTCTTCTCCCAATGGATTGACTACATTTAGGCTTCTTACAAACTAGCTTGTGCTAGAAATCTCAAGGTAATGCGGATTCTTTGCTTTGTAATGTTCTATTCTGTTGGGACCAGACTCACCAGTTTTGGCTGATATGCCTGTTTAAGCAGCCCACCCCCTGGTATGTTCCACAAGCTGGATATATTTGCAGACAAAGAGAAGTCACTGCAGTTGAAACAGGTGAGTAGCAGCCCTAGAATAGGTGTCTGACAACAGGCTGCTGTCACTTGCAACAGCATGCAAGGGATGGCTGTATCCCCCCACACAAGCTACCAAATTACAAAACACAGGCTCTGTAATCAAAATATTGATCTTGATAGTGAAATGCCTAGATAATACAATATTTTCTATCACTGGGTTTATTCAGGCTTACCTTTCCTTTGGGACTTTTGGAGTTAGCAGGATACAGAAAGATTCCTCCATACACCAGTGTGCGATGCACGTCTGCCACCATAGATCCCACATACCTCCCACCATATGGTGAACTGCCATCCTACAGAAAAACATTCCAATAAAAGTAACTGTACAGGACATCAGGTTAACCTCCCCCACATGCCCCTTTAGCAGTCCTAACATCTTTCATCTCCATATTGTGCTCCATTGATAAAGTAGTTTTGCAGGGTATGTCAGTATCCTCTTCATTTTCTAACTAGGAAAATCCAAGGAAAATGAGTAACAGAAGACTTCAGCATAGATGAGCAGTAGTGCCAAAACCAGAAAATGTATCCCAGCTCTTCACTGGCTCTAACACTTGGAAAACACTGCATTTCCAGTAATTGATACTGGGGCCTTGTCTTTTCTAGCAGAAAAAGAATTGAAGAGCAAAAGAAGTGATCTTCCCTACTTCTTCCAACCATTTTTGCCAGCTTCTGCAATTTTTTTTGTTAAGAAAAAGTTCGTACTTGACTTCTGATGTTATTTCCTTATTCTGCTCCCTGGAGTACATTTTAATATCTGCATAAACAACAACTTAAGCCTGGAAAGATGAATGATGAAAACATAATCTTCTTTCAAAGCAAGATAAGGAAGTCAGGAAGGGACACCAACACTTAACAATAGTAGGTGTTCACATGTCATTGCCAGTGTAATAACTCCAGTGATGAAATATGTAAGGCATGAGAACCTTTTATGGGCACTTCTTGGAGCTTTGGGCCTCCTGACACTAGGAAGTTGCACAAACACAAAGCAGGCCTCGAAACTACACTAGATTTTCAAGAGAGAGGTGCTCCTAGGACACAGCTCGTGTTACCACTGGCAATGACCCACTGCCATCTCCACGCCGCTCTCCAGCTACTCCGATGTTGCAGTGAGGAAGCAGCAATACAACACATGTTGATCAAATTTCTTCATCACCAGACAAGATTTCCTCTCTACTTGATTACCAAATGCCCAGTTTTGCCTTTAGCACCATTACTCAGGTCCTCAGTCAGGAAAAAAGAGTCAAACAAAGAAAAAAGGAAGAAAGTAAAAAAATGCAAAAGAGGTGCAGTGCAGTATTTGAGAATGCTGAAATATCTGATCTTATCAACTGCTGCTCGCATTAGCAATTGTACATCAAATTATATTTTAAATAGACAAGAGAGGAAAACAAGCCCTGAATAGTTCATGAGATTGATCATGAGTGTTGATCATGAGTGATTGATCATGAATGTTGTTTGTCATCAGAACGTTTCTCTGAAAGAGGATCTTTTACCTCAGGGAATTTCTTCTTTTTGAGATACTCTGTGATGGCAGGATCAAAATATTTAGCATAGCCTTCATTGAGACTGTAGATATTTCCCTTCTTTTTGATTTTCACATCTCTTTCCACCAAAATGAATTCTCCAATTGCCTAACAATAAGAAAGAAAAAATATTTGTTAACATTAATTGCTCACTTATTTGCCAATCAAGGCAAAACCCAATAACACACAATTTAAATACAATTTAAATTTAATAAAAACTTACTACCACTGTTAATTTTTAAAATAATTCTGTACCTACAAAAAAGTCTTTGCAGTCTACATGCAAGGTATTTTGTTTATACATAAAACACAGACAGAGCAGGAATCCTGTCATCATGCAAGCTTCCTCATACTACCATTCCAAGCATGCTCTATTTTCTATGCCCAAAAAATGCTATTTGCAAATTTGTTTATCTCTCCATTGCTAGACTTAGAGCAATATAAGTTTCAGAACTCTAGGGAGTTTGGAAACTGAGAGTGCTGGCTGAACCAATGCATAAACATCTTCAAACAGCTGCAGATACTCCAGTTCTCTTTTGCTTGGGCTAACTGGAAGCGTGTGACCAAGGGCCTGTCTGTTTCGTTTTCTCTAAAGTAAATTTCCAAGTTAGTATTAACAGTAAACAAAATAACATGCATGCATGCTCAAAGTTAAATCTGTTGCTTGAATAAAGTCAAAAATACATGCATCTATTTAAGCTGCTACTAAACAGAGTGTACCAAGTTATATTTCCTGCAGCTTAATCACTGCAGGTTATAAAAACTTAAGACTGGCAGGAGTCACCCTGACTGATCATAAAGAAACAGGCTGCTAAAGCAAACTATTTTTTGCTATGATCAACATGACTTTTGTTTTAAAGCTCATGGCAAATGCATGCTAGAACATCACATCACCCACACACATCACTTACTCTTTTACACATCATGGTGGGATCTCAAAATACAGAAGAAGGTTAAATATTTATGCTCCTCTGGTTTACTAAGGTCCTAGCATTAAGGAGAAGACAAATAAGATTTAAAGGGTATTTTGTACTGGAGAGAACTGCTCATTTTAAGTATCACATGATTGCACATGCTGTGTATTTGCTCTGCAGACACAGCTGTCTTCCTGTTGTTCAGTCACTGCATCAGGCAGGTGGAATACAAGTCTCTTGACATTATTGCTGGTTGGTTATAAGAACAAGTATATTTGTACTTCATTCCTTCATGCTACCTCGAAAACTGCTCCTTTGGTTGATTTTCCTGAGGACAAACAGTTCTTATAGACAGTACCTGGCAATCCATAATGCAGAAACAAAGAAACAGAGTATATTCTCACCGGATCCAGCATGAAACAGTTGACACCTCCCACAGAAGTTGCCAATACCAACATGGTGGCACTCCCATAGAGTGCATAACCAGCTGCCACGAGATTACGTCCAGGCTGTAAAGCATCTTTCCCAGAAGGTTCATTAGGGGACACCTAGAACAAGAAAGAGTATAGTCAATTTTATTTCATTTCTACTGCTGGTACATGATGGGACTCTGGGATAGGGACAGTCTTCTGCTCCATATCCATGCCATGTGTTGACACATGTTTCCATGATCCCCAACTAAGATTCCTACTGGATGCACTAATACAAATTATATACAGGATACAAACACATTGATCTAGAAATGCAGTTCTAACTAAGCCTAGCAGGAATGCAGGAAGCAGGAAAGGATTAAGGAGATAATAAAGAGCTATGCTCCTCCTTGTAAGTCATGATGAACATAGCTCAGAGGAAAACTCAGAGGCACAGTTGAAAAGAAATGAAACATGACTCACAGAGTTCAAAGCTCATCAAATGCACTTGGAATTTTTTTTTTTTGTTTTCTTTTCCTTCACACAAAAATGAAGTTGAAAATAGCTTCTTTGGGATATATGACAACGTACAAAAGATGATTAAAATGGACAGTTGGGTGTGTTTTATCTGATTTGCTTTTTCCCGTATGTTGTGACCTGTAAATCTGGTATTTCAACCTCCTTCAGAGAGTGTTTCTGCCTTTCAGAGTGAATTAGACACTTCAAATGCATATGACATGTTTCAGCTCTGGTTTGTTTTTGAAGCCTGTCCTCAGGCCAACAGAACTATTAGTACAGACAACAAGAAAACCTGAAAGCACATTCCTCAAGTAGATGACAACCACGTGGTATTTTGCCTCAACACAAATATTCATGAAACCTAAGACATGATCTTTTCCAAGGGGTAATTTCATTAGCTGGCAAATTAAATATCAGCTAGGTTTCCATGTACACATAGCTTCTTCTTCTTCTTCTTCTTCTTCTTCTTCTTCTTCTTCTTCTTCTTCTTCTTCTTCTTCTTCTTCTTCTAAGAGACTAATTCAAATCCTGACTAATTCAAATTCAAATCCATGTGTCTGTGAAATACTAGATTTAACTTAAAGCTGGCCTTGAGTCTCTTTCACAAACAGGTTTAGTTAGATTTTATTGTCTTCCCATGCAATTTTATTTCACCAAAAGCTGCACAATAATATTTTTTCCTATTCTATATGAAAGAATTTTACCTTTTTATAAATTGCAAAGATGGTCCCAATGGAAACAAGACAGTCAATGTTCGACGAACCATCTAGAGGGTCTATGCAGACGATGTATTTACCCTAAAAAACACAAAAAAGAGAACTTCCACTTCCTCTAAATAAAAACATTTCAGTAGGTAAATTTTCTCAGAGACTTACACAGCAATATAAGCTAAAGCACATTTATCGATTGTGAAGGAACCAAATTCAAATGTCAGCAATCCTTTGACCCCGATTTCAACCCTTGAACACAACTGTGATTTGTGCCAAACCAGAAGCTGAGAAATCTTTAAAGTACATAGCAGTTGATAACACAGGAAAAGAGAAGTTTTCTCATATACTTTTTAATATGAGGAAAAAAAAGGGGAATACTTTTATTGGTTTAGTTTCTTCTGTGTAATTGAAGTCAATCCTCTCATATCCACCATCTAGGCTAGGCTGCACTTTCTCTTTGGTTACAAAATATCTTTCTGAATAGTAAGGAGAAAAAACAAAATTAAGATAAGCCTTTTTCATGTACAGCTAAAAACTGTTATTTTACCTCTACCTACAGAGGTATAAAAAAGCTCTTTAATGGCTGCCATGCCTAAAATATAAATTTTCCTTTATCTGTGCTCTGAAATGGTCAGGTACTGATCTTACCCTGGTTTGGGGGGATTAAAAAGAAATCTCTACCTTATTGCTGGATTAAGGAGTGTTGTACATATAGGAAATTGACAGTACAGGAGAAAAGCTGAATTAACTGTACCTTTTAAAATTTTTGTTCCCCCATCATTTTATTCATAGTTGTCTTAATAATAGTGTGTAACAGCAGTGTTGGTTTTTCATTTGATTTTATCCTGCATGTCAGGAACTTAAATTTAAGTTCAGCAATGCTCTACTCTGTAAGTAGGAATTCCTGGTATGCATTGGTAAAAACAGTGTAATGGCTCACATTTAGTTTAGAAAAGCATTAATACTCAGACTCCCTCAATGATATTTGAGAATATTTGTTCAGATCTAAGGAAATCCAATGTCTAGAAAATCAATTTTGAAGATTTCTCAACAGGGAGAGAAAGAACTGCTTAAACAAAACAATTCTCATTATACTTCATAAATTATGTTTTTCCGGTTTGTTTTTACTAAATTTTTACTCAGATTTTTACATGATCAGACCAAAATATTAGCTGGGAAATAGAAACTATCCCACAACAAGTGCATGCAGGCTTGTGAATATAAATGATAATAATAAATGTAAAAAATGCTTTTGTTTCATTGTTGCTAAGTCTTTCATAGGCTTCAAGGAGAATTTTTGTGATTTAAAGACCTCGAGATTTGACCTGCAGAGAACAGCTTGTCAGTGTCTCACTCAAAAAGTAACACTTCAAAAGGGCTTGACTGACTCAGAGCATAGTTCTAGAGATCAGATAGGGATGGATGAAATGCTTTCCCCAAAATAAGGAAAAGGTGGGAGAAAAAGAAGGTGGGGAGGAACAACACATTAAAAATAAATAAAACCAACAAACATTAGTCTGGAGAGCAGAAATGACAGAAAGAACAAATGTTGAGTAACACTCTCTCCACTCATCATCTCCACCTTCATTTGCCAGTTTAGGAAAGTACCCGTTTTCTGAAACTTTTAGTTCAGTTTTACTTCTTTAGATGTGGAACAGTACACCTGTACAGGCTGATCTGAAATCAAGCAGGGAGAACTTTTGAAGTTACTAACCTGTTTTTCAGTTTCCACTATCACAGCATCTTTGTTTTCTTCGGACACGATAACACATGTACTGAAGGATGACTTGAGCATGTTAATCACCAGGTCATTGGAAAGAATATCCAGCTTTTTTACTTGATCTCCAGTCACATTGGTAGATCCAGCAATTCCATAGCTAGAGCAATTGCAAAAGAGAGCATTTCATGAGAACAGACCACTGCATCTTCTGAAGGGTTCTGTTTCTTACACCTGTAAAACCTCCTGTAAACATACTGCACTTTCAAATGACATCGCAGCTCTCTAAACCTGTTTTATATTTACTGGCTGGTAAATTCTTTCTGAGACATGTTACCATTAGCTGTGTTTGCATATCTAGAAGTTGCTGAGAAATACAAAACAAGGAATCACTTTTCAGTTTTTTGTAAACTATAGTTAAACACAGCCAGACCAGGCTGTGAAGGTTGAGTTACAACTGTGCTTTTTAATGATCTGTTAAAACCTACATATTATTCCGTAATTATAGGCTCTGCATACCCTAAAAGCTAGGAATTCATTAGAATATTTTATGTTTTAAAAACATATGAATCTATACTTTAAAAATATGAATATATATGTGAATCTGACGACACTAGTTATGCTATATCCTCTGTGTGTAATATACTCCTGATTAGCAATATGATGTGCAAATTGCAGCAGAAAAAGTCTGTTTACAGATAAATCAACCTATTAATGATTTAATGTTTTCAGTTTTGATTTGAAGTAGTAAATGTCTCCTTGGGAAAAGAACTGAGAAATACAAATAAAAAATGCAAATAAAATGCTGCAAGGTAATCAGAATCAAACCATCTGGCATACTGAAATATCAGGAGACCTTATGGTAGGTGATCCTGTAAGCACACAAAACAGAGAAAGGGGAAATTCAGCTCTTAGAAGGGGAAAACAATAGCCAGCTTGGCACACATTCAGATGACTCTTAGGTCTTTCAGCTACAGTTCATTGATTAGGCTGAACACTGGTATTTCAGGTATTATGTAATAACATTGAACACATTATTTAGCAATGCATTTCTTCAGTTTTATGCATGAGACAAAGAAAAAGACCTGGCATAACTCTGTCTTCCTCCACCTCTGCTACAGTGACTTGAATATTTTTCTGCAACAGTGAAAGTGCTTTTAGCAAAAAAGTATTTGGAACACCATGCTTATGAGTGGAGGCACAGCAGCAGAACAGCTTCTGTACCTCATCTTTTGGGGACTCCTGGGAGGAGAAGACGTGTCAGGCGTGGAGCCTGCAGCTGGGAAGGCAGAACAGTCTTCCACATCTGTTCTGCACCTCCCATGCTGAGCAGCACTAGGCACATAGTTGAGTCTGAGGATGGTCCAAAGAAATGGACTGCAGTGATGCTTACTTGTTCGCATTCCCGGACAGCAAAGCAAAATCTCACCACTGCTTATAAAGTTCAGTTCCACAGCAGGAACTGCTCAAGGAGGCTTAGGAGTCCAAAGCCTGCTACCCTAGCAGTGATGGAGAGTTAAAACCACTGTGCAGGGGATCATAAGGCAAGTCTATGAGCACAGATACCAAACCTGTGGGTGGCTGCCAACAGACACACATGTAAGACACTAAAGGAATAGGGCCCTAAGCTTACAAATCAGATTACAGCTGGAACACCCTAGTCTCTATTGATAGATATAGGAGGCATATGAAAGGGCTAGCACAACACAATTAAAAATTACCACAGTTACCTGCAGTCTGAAGTCAAAACAGAAAAATGGCTTATGCATACATAAAGTGGAAGATTTTTGCCTTTTTTCTTAATATATTTTCCTCTGCATGGCTTGTAGAGGCAAATTAATTTTCTCTTTACAGCATTTTCCATTAAGTAATGAAATAGTCCATGTCTAAAACCTTGACCAGCACATTTCAAGAGTTCCAAATTCCTTCTGATGCATCTCCAGAACAACATCCTTCTGACTGGCTGACTACAGACACTATCGTTCCTAACCAGTGCACTTTCTAAAATCCTTAGATATCCAACATTTCATGAAGAAACTCTAGTTGCTATGATGCACTATGAAAAAAAAAAAAAACAAAAAAAAAAAAACACCAACAAAAAAAAAAAACAACACTCTGAATTTGATTTGTCACCTCAAAGAATAAAATTATGCATTGATATTAAGCAATATGCAATGAGCTATAATTCAGCCTTATTTTGCTAGGCTTTGTCTTTCGGTATATTTGGGCTTATGGCTCCAGGTGCCCACACCTGCTGA
Organism: Vidua chalybeata; assembly: GCF_026979565.1. Taxonomy (NCBI): domain Eukaryota; kingdom Metazoa; phylum Chordata; class Aves; order Passeriformes; family Viduidae; genus Vidua; species Vidua chalybeata. The sequence goes on along the minus strand of NC_071570.1, from coordinate 12,077,058 downwards.
AAGTATTAATGAAGTTCTACTATCAGCAGACATTTCTCAAAGATTAGGCAGCTTACACGGTTGACAAGTCATAGGACCTGTGTCACTTGGAAAAAATCAAGAAACCAAGATACTAAAGGAGTTACCTCCAGCTCTGTGCAAGAGGATGGGTTGATGTAACCCTACTCAGAGGCTTTTCTTGGTGAAAGAAATACCCATTCCCATCCTCATCCCGATACCCACCACCCCGGAGGCAGCAGGATGCCCCGGACCCGCGGGGATGCGGAAAGGTGAGGGGCGCATCCCGGGACTCACAGGTTGGCAATGCCCGCTTTACGGACAGCGGTGGAGATGGCTTTGATGGCCGTGCAGAGGGAGTTGAGGAGCTGCGTGAACTCCCCGGAGCCCTTCGCCCGCCTGCCTTCCTCCATCACGAAGCGGGTCATGGTGATGACATTGGTGTCGAAGGTGGAGCGGTCCGTCATGGTGGCGGCGGTGCGAGTGAGCCCGCGGCGGCCAGCACGGCCACTTGCCTCTGCGGGGCGGGGCGGACCAGGGCGGGCCAGGGCCGGCCCCGCCACCGCCGGGCAGCGGGAAGGCGGCGGCAAGGCTGACAGCGAGGAAAGCGGTCCCTCCCACCGACGTTCTGAAATATCCGCGGTGGGGAATCCCCGCCGCACCTTTTTTTTTTTTTTTTTTTTTTTTTTATATTTATTTATATTTTTTTTTTTTTTAATTTATTTTATTTTAAGCCAAATCTTGTCTCATACATTGTGCGGGGAGAGACGACAGAAGGATGCTTTGGGCCCTCGTTATGTGAACGGCACGGAGTCGATCGACACACGGGTGCTGGTAGTTCTTATTGTTTGCAGAGTTCACTCTTCAATGCTAACGGTCCTGAAATTGTGCTCCAAAATTCAGAAGTCAGATTCCTTTCACCACTTGATTGCAACACTCTGTGTGTGTCATTGTAGATTATAACAAACTGTGCACAACCTACAGAGCAAGGTCAGTAACTTCTGCTGCACAGGAATGCTCTCATCCTGACTCTTCAGTACAGGAAAACCACATATTCAGTAACCGATTCCATCAAGTATTAACTTACTCAGTTTACAGAGGTCATGTTAACCCCACGTGTCCCAGCCTTAACCAACACCAAAAAAAAGCTGCAAGGAAACAGCCCCTGACAGCTGGACCCAATAAGACTTTTATAACAAACTCTCCAAACCTGTTCAATAGAAAGACATAGGTTGAGTCCCACTTCAAAAGCTAGAAGTTAAAGCACCTCACACAAATACTGCTGCAAGGTAATCTAGACCCGCCTGAATCTCATTTCTTTTGGTTCTAGCCTTTCTGATTTTGCAGCAAAATCAAGTTTTGCTGCTTATGTTTGATCAGAAAAATCCAAGTACTAGTAAAGGAAACCAGGTTTGCCCAACACCTGACCCTAGATATACCCTTTCACACAATAATTTGACAAACACAAACCTGAATATGAGTGAACTACTCAAATTTTTTGTTCTAGCTATTATTTTATATTCCTATTATCTAAGAAGATGAATATTTAAAAAAATTATTCTTTTTCAGCAGATTACATTCATGAGTTGAATAAGCACAGTCTCAAATACACCTAAGTTGAAACCACAAATTGAAATCATTCTGAATGGTGTCAAACACAGGGTGAAAGTCTTTTACAAGACACACGTCTTTGCATATATGTACATTCTATCTTCATGCAAAGTACATTGCGTATCTATGCATTAAATACTTGGAAGGTATGCATAAATGTCTTCTCCTAAAATTGTAAACAACTCTGACCTAATTTACCCATGCCCAGTATTACAGACACTCCTGAAGATATTAGATATGAGTAGTAGTGCTCTTCTGAACAAGATATTTCAGTCTTTGGCAAGTGGTCAACAGGCCAGTGTCATAAAAATGTTCTTTTAGAGGCAGGGGATTTGGGAAAATTTACAAAACGTGGAAGTTAGCTCATTTGTTAAGGGTAAGCAATTCTTTACAAACAACTAGAGCAGCTACTGCAATCTCAGCAGTAGAGAACAACAAACCATAAAGACCCAATAAAATTTTGGATGTCTGTGCTGCAACTGGGTAGCAGTAAGTAGGCAAAACAACCTGGGGATACATGACTTGCAGTAACAAACCACAAAGTCTCTGATTAGGGACAATTTCCCTTGAATGTGAAGACTCTAACAAATACATTGATAATCTGCAGGAAGAGCTGCACTTCAGTATAAAATAGTCAAAACCAGCTCAAGATATACCTAAGGTTTTGGTATCTATGCCTGAGGGTAACTAACCTTCTATCTTACAGGGAAGATATACTGTCCTTCACTTGATGAAGAGATTTTATCTCTGAACTTTTGGGGTTTGTAAGATGAGTAGGAGATGAGTTTTACTCCTCCATTCCCACTATGGAAGACAGGTAGAAACAAGTATTGTGAACTGAAATTGCAATCATCTGAAAGGTTACTGGTTTCATACAAGTCCATCCAAATGTGCATTTTCTATTGCAGAGAAAGAGATTTAGCATGTCCTTAATCTTCTGTATTTGAGGCAACTCAATGGAACATTGAGATTAATCCACCTCCACACGCCTCACCTCAGAATGTATGCATACATTGGTCATTTCTGGAATTCCACTATTAGTATAGAAACCTGACATGACATTAATTAATTAATTCATATCAAATGGTCGAGGGTAGACAAGCCATGCAGCCCTACAGCAACCATGCTGTTTGGTAACTATAAAATCAGTGTAAGATTAAAAGTAGGCTTTACACGTTGTGAACCTTTTGCTTTGGAAAACAGTAGTTAAACATTTATTGAAATGAATCTGTGGATTTGAGAAGGTCAGTCAGTACTGGTTGACTAAACATTGCTGTAACAGCTCACTTCTGTACAGAAGAAAACAGGGACTTGTTTGCGCAGGGATGACGTCAAGTAGACATGGTTCACAGCAGTTTTAGAACTCTAAGATTACAAATCCATGTAACTACTTTGAATTATCTTGAAAATAAGACAAACACTGAGAAATCCTTCATTATAAATGTTGCCTCTTGTAGGTTCAAATGCCAGACAAAAAGACAATAGGAGTGAAACTCTTTCACAGAGGACTTTTTTTGTCCCCTGAAGTAAGAGTGTCCATGTGGGAAAAACAGCTTAAGATTCCACTTTTGCTGAGGAAGAATTTCTTTTGTGCAGGAGTTTCACAGCTGCAGAAGTTTTGTGCTGGTTGGGGAGACAGAAGGTAAGATCAGGCAAGTTACATGGAGATAATTTGCAAGGCAATGTCACTCCACCAGTGCAGATGCTCTCTGCCATGCGATGCCATGATGATTAGGGCCAGAGCAGCTTCGAGGGGATGAATGAGGCAGATCCTGGCTGCTGCAAGAGATGGATCAGGGTGAAAAGGGGAACTGCACATGTGAAATCAGGAAGATTTCTAGATGTACAATCAATCTTCTGTCTTCTTTGCTCCAGAAAGTGCTTCATTTCACCTATGTGGATTTCCTGTGTGAGAAAGGGTCCACACATAGGCAATAGAATAGAACATTGATTTACAAGTGTGATAGGAAAGCACTTCACCTCTCTGGACACAGATAAAATATAACAAGTGGCATAAACTGAAGTTTAAACATAGGTAATTAGGAGTACAAATTGGGTAAAAGATAATTTCTTTGTGTATTAGATGTAAAAGGGGTTTCATTTGATATTATGTATCATAGTAGTACAACTGATTAAGAAGCAGAGATGAACTATAAGGTTGATATTAATGAATGTGAAGGGATTTTCTCGTGCCTGGTGCCCTCTTGTGGTAATGGGAACACTGTCAGCATTTCAGTGTGAGACCAGCCCATGTGAGAGTACCTTTGCAGTTTTCTGGAGGGGGACAAAGCACTTAATGTGCAGGCAGTAGATCCTGGAAAGGAAGTCTATATGCCTCTGAAATACAAATATGAACTGATCTTGAACCACGAGGTTTATATCTCTGTATTTTTTACTTATTCACAAGATTCTACCAGGCAAGTAAAACAAGATATTAAATGTAAGTTATTGCATTTGCTACAATTTCTCACTTTGTAAAATGTATAAACTAAAAGTATTTTAAGTAATCACACCAAGTCTATGTAAAGAAAAAATAAATTTAACCCCCCCCAAAAAAACCAACAAAAATAACAAAAACCAAAACCCAACCAAAAAAAAAAAAAAAAAAAAAACAAAAAAAAAAAACAGAAAGAAGCCCCAGAACCACAGTTAAAACCAGATAGAGCTTTCAGTGCTAAGAGATGAGTCTTCAAAACTAAGCTAAGAAGGTAATTAAAGTAGAGTTATATTTATATAGTTACAACAGTTCCTTTTGCAGAAATAAATAATTTCTGTCAATACCAAGTGACAGGATGTCATGATTACATGACATAATTTGTCAAGGTAACATCCAACTAGAAAAACAAAAAAATATTTTTATAAAATTTAAGCTGTAGACCTGCAAAATTCAAGGTGGATGGAGGAAAAACACTTCATATAAATGGTCAATCTCCATTTTCAAACCCTAATCATGGGTTAGATTGCTGGGAGCTGTTTTCCATTAATGTCCTTGCAGATTTATTTGCTGTTTATATTGTAGTATTTCCAAGTATAATCTGTCTAGGTTTTTCAGATCCTGTTCTTCTGGAGGCATTACATGGATAGTGTCACAGAGGTTCAGAGGTCCAGCTCATCATTTTTTAGCTACAGTAATTTTAACTGTACATGATTTAATTCATAATTTCTAGATAATCTCTGTTAATCAGCATAACTAAAAATGTTTTCCTACATAAAGGTCCAGAAGAGTGGTTGGCTTTTCAAAGGTTTATTGACAGTGTGAGGAGGGTCAGATCTGAAAACTTCTAGTAGTGATATACATACTATGGAGCATGATGCAGAAATGCAACATAATATCCACAAAAGTCTTCTTTTGTGTAAGCGATGAAAAACATGGCAAACAAATGAATGAGTGATAGTTTAGATGGTCATTCCATGTTCATCTCTATTATAAGTATTCTGTTCAATGCCTGAAGTACAGTCAATAAACCTATTTAAAATTACTGATAAGTATTACATTTTAAAAATTAATTTTATCCATTGATTGCATAGTTTGCCACAGCTTCTGAATTCTGAATAAGCATTAGCTAATCCTTATAGTCATGTTGTGATGTAGAGAGGCTGGTAAAGAAAATCAAAGGAAAAACTATCCTGGGCCACAGAGAAAAATTGTGACTGCATGAATAGCTGGCTGGTTACTTTGGGAATTCACTCAGCTTGAGAAATAATGAAGGAAAATGGGATAATGATGTATTTAACTTAAATATTCAAGAATTGCATTTGCTTTTTTTTTCTTTTGCTCTATTAACTTGAAGTTTCTTTGGTGATACAGCTGCGAACAGTATAGAAGAAAGTGGAGAAGGGACATACCAAGCAGATTCAGGGCCAGCTCTGGAGAACTGAAAAGAAAATTAAACACATACAGCTAGGACATTACTGCAAGTTGGTATGACTTTAAAAACAGAGATGATAGATGGGTAGCAAGAGTACTTTAAGTTGCTTAAGAGCCCATTTGATTGTGATAGGATTAATAAAGACTAGCTCAAAATCCTCTTACATTAACTAGTTATTAGGATAACTATAAAATCCAGTTATAAAGTCAGATATTGTCTTAAAACTTGCCATCATTGCTGCAAGTAGTCTTTCCTTACTGGTGGCAGTAGTAGCAAAAACATTTCCTTTGACAATGAGGGTATCAGACACGTATGGCTATTTTGTGCTTTCTGTGTACAGTCTTCAGCATGTGAGGGATCTAATCCACAACTGAGTCTTGTAGGTGACAGTGCAATACAGAAAAGGCAGTCATCACTCTTGCTTGAGAAGCACGTTGAGCAACTTTGTCTTGACATTTGTAGTGGTTTTGGGTATATGCTTTTGTTCTTATCAAATGACCTATTGTAAAATCAAATTCACCCATTCGTGAGTACAAGTACAGGTTTAAATGAAAAGCATAATTTTTAAGACCACTCGAGATTCAATTTCATGACTCACACACACGTGGAAGGTTGCATAGGCTAAACTCCAGCCCTTGCTTTGCATGGTCCTGGTATCAGTTCATCACACAACACAAGGCTGATACCCAAAACACAGTATGTGTCAAGACAGGAAGAACTCAATCAATTAGATGGCAGTGTCAGAATCAGACTTTTGATCACTGAGAAAAATACTTCCATTTGTTCAAATTCCAGCATCCAGGCAAACTAGTTCCCATTTGATTTTAGAATGTAGGTATGAGAGCTGAGAGGTGTATCCACTCAGGGCTCACCTCCTGCAAGTAGCAGCTCTAAGTGCTTAGAAGAAGGTGTGAGCCTGGCCTGCACACTTTCCCTTCCTACTCCTTCCTTACATATGTGGACTAGCGCTTCTAGAAAGTGCACCCCTGTTGCTGTAGCCCAGCTATATTTGTGATCAATAACCTAATAGGAAGCCATAACTTGAACACTAGTGCATTGCAAGATATGGCTCAGCCATCCTGGGAGCCTGTTACATTATTAAGCAGGGGTATCTCATTCTGTGAATCTGAAGAAAGCAGCATGAACACAGAGAAAAGGCAACAAGGATACCAAGGATGTGGCTGAAGAAGCACTGTTTTAGTGTGACTCGCAGAAAATAACAGAATCACAGAATCAGTGGGGTTGGAAGGAACCTTAGTGAGTCACGTGATGAAACCATCCTGCTCAAGCAGGGTTATCACAGAGCACATGGCACAGGATTGTCTCTAGATGTCCTGAATATCCCCACTGAAGGAGACTCTACAACCTCTCAGGGCAAACGTCATAAAATGGTGTCAAAAAAAAAAAAAAAAAAAAAAAAAAAAAAATTAAATCCGGTGTTCAGTCACAGACACTTCATTTCGGAGCAAGTCACTTGGTTGATTGCTGGCTTGCCCTAGGCAGAGACTGTGCAATACCATGGCTCTGCCATCAGATGGCAATGCTTATTTATGACGAACTACTGCACAACCAGAGCCTGGCAACTCTCCGGGGACTGAAGAAACCGGTGTGAGCAGCTTCATGTGTCTCGCCCTTGGAAAGAGGAAGTGAAGCTCTTAGCACTGATGGTGACCAAGTAACAGGAGGGGAACTGGAAGATCGGCTCTCTCCGTCTATACCAGAAGGCAAGAGACTGCCAGTCTATTTCAAACCTACTGCTAATACAAAATCATAATTTAAATCCTACTGGAAATTTGCCTTCATTATCTCGAGGTCTCTGCTTGTGCTCACTGAATACTTCACACTCTCCCACCTCTGCATCAGTCCTCCCAGTCTGGTTGCTTTCAGACAGTTTCCAGTGGTTCATCAGTACATGATTAGACCTTCTGCATTTGACATCCTTACGTACTGCTGGTAGTGATGGCTGTGATTATTATTTTTAGTACAGTAGTTGTTAGGATGAAGGGCATGATTTCATGGAAGGAATTATTGGCAGTGCGCAGAAAGAAAATAAAAAAACAGTCTTTGCCCTACACAGTCCACAGTCTGAGAAGAAGAGAAAACAGAAAAAAAGAGGCATATAAAGGTGTCCCTGGTTCTGCAGATGAGCTGCTGCAATGCTTCCACTGCCATTCAAACATTTATTGTCAGTTTTTCACCTTTTCCTCTTTGCATGGTGCAGTCTAATGTTGATCTATGAATGGTATTTTGTTAATATATGCTGAATATATCACCTCAACGAGAGAAAAAACTAAAAAAATAAATGAGTTTTGGGAAAAAAAATGAAAAATAATCAGCAAGAATTACATATATTGAGTCAAAAAAAAAAAAAAATCAATTCTCAAATTGTGTGAGACTGCCAAGTAAGACATCCCTAACTCTTCCAGCTTAAATAAATAAAAACCAGAAAACTGTCCCTGTACATTCAGTGTTTGCTTGTGTTTGCAAACCCAGATTTCAGGTTTGACCATTTGCAGGCTGAATACCAAAACCAATTAAGGAGGCCCCATGTGGGTTTTGTGACACGAAATCCTTATGAAACAGAAGGAGTCAAAACATTCTGTCCTCAGCTTCCACCATGTCTTAATTGCAAAGGATGAACAAGCACTGTCAAACTCTAGGCACAGCTGGAAGCTGATTGAGTTTATTTTCATAGGGGAAAGAAGATACCTGTTTTTTGTCATGACTAATAGGATTTCTCCTTCATGACACAGATACAGGCCTTGGTAGGGCATTATACATGTATTTTATTCATTACAGATGTAATAGCTGTACAGTGGTCAAGGTGAACTAGATGGTCTAGAGCAGAGGTCTCTAAATATTTTTCTCATTGTGCACCAGTGTAAGTGAAAAGTTCTTAATATACTCCAACATATGTATGCTTATTTATAAACTATATACATCTAATACTAGACTAATATTAGGCACAGTAATAAAACGTACATAAAATAGAAATGAAAAAATTATGACATAAACAAATTTCAAAATTCTACTTTATTTTATTATTTATTGATAGAAATATGCTTTCTTCCTGCACCACAGTGTCTTGTCTTGTGTATCCTGTTATGAACAAGTTCACAAGTTAATGTGATTAGAGCTGTTAATGCACTTAAAGTTGTAATCAGCTAATTATGTTGATAACTGTTAAACCCTTGTTGTACCCCCACTGTTAACTCCCTTATGTACCCCCCCTTGTACCCCCCACTGTTAACTCCCTTACATACACCCTGGTTGTACCCCCCTCTTACCTGTACCCTTACTGAATCCCTCAGGTATTGCCTCTGCTGCTCCCCAAAATGGCAGCTGGAAACATTCCTGGGAATATGCAAATTAAGAAAAGCTCAAGAAAATCCAACAAAAGACCCCAGAAACGACAAGCCAACTCAAAATTTTAAGAACTAAGTGACTAGACCTACTGGGGGGAAGTCCCTCTACTCCACCAACAAGGTTTTAGAGGTCACCATCACCTCAGTAGAACTGGACTGGAATGAGGACCCTAGCCGATGAGCCAGAAGATGTTTTCCTAGGCACACCCATTAGAACGGAAGCCCCGGTTCTGCTGTGAAGCAAAACTGATCATGTCCTCCTCTGTGTCGCCAAAGGGAGCAGCAGCGGTGTTCGTGGCTCCTCGGGCCCCCACCTAGAGTTGATCACTTAAAAAAGGCATTAAAAGGGAGCTGGTCTCCTGGCCCATTTATTACATATCCCGTGGGGTGCAGGAATGCCAACTGGGAGATGACTGCTCTACAGACCAAAGCTGTGAGATTTAATATCCATTTTCTCATATCCAGCCAAAAGGACAGTTCTGTTCTGGTTTACACACGATATGACATGTCCTTCCATGTGGATATCTGCAAGCAAAGGTGTTCATAGGTGAAAAGGACTTAAAGAGCTATGTCAAGATTGACACCTACAAATTAGTAAGATCCTGGGATCTCACAGAGCAGACAGGACAGGTTTTGTGAGATAAAATTATGTATGTGGCTGCTTGTTTATGAAGTATTTGAACATTAAACCAGTTTCATGCAAGTGCTTTTTAATGGCATTTTAGGAAATACTTCCATTTGAAATGTCATGGAGAAGTGCTTTTAGAAATAAAAGAATGAGAGTAAATTACATTAAATAGATACTGAGAAGGGAAAAAATGAAAAGTGGAGGACAGGCAAACAAGGGAAACAAGAACGGAAGAAGAATATTATTGCACTACTTTAGAACAGAATCCACTGCAGCTTATGAAAGATACTCATTTTCACAGCTGTTTTCACAACAGCTGTGAAAATGTCATGGTAGAAATATAGAGATAGTTTCTCCAATGCTAACACTGTCTTTTAAACACTTTCTTGCAATCCTGCACAGGAACTTCATTTTTCTTGTTTTTTTGTAGCAACTTTATATAATAGAATCTTCAGTTCCTAAACTTGAAAACATTCATATTTAACCATAATTTATCAAGGTTTACTATATTATTGCCCTAGGAATTACAGGATAATATTAAAGGATAATATTAAAATATTACAAAGGCAATATAATTGCATAATTAGAATTTAAAAATATGCCTTCTGAGAAACCACTGAGACATTCTTACTGTTTGACGTTTTCAAACCCAGAAATGATTGGTTAAGTTAAGAAGTCTCTGCCACTCCTCTCATTTTTTGTCACATAGAAATGGCCTCCCATAGGGAATGTATCCCTGGGGTCAAATTCTAAATGATGAACAAAAATACTTAAGGAGATGTTTATTTCAGGAGTTGCGGCATTCAAGCAAAAGACCTTGGGTTCCCAGTCCTGCTTCCACTTAGGCAGATCTGTTAATGCTCAGACTCCTGAGAGCTCCCCATATTAAAACAGCTGTGAGATACCTGCTCCCACCTCTCACAGCATCGCATGGTCTGGTCACATAGACCTAGCTGTGAGACAGAACTGCTGTGACAATTAGAACTGCTGTGAGACAGAACAGTACCCCATATCATATTTAACAGCCTGAAAGCTTTACAACTACAAACCTAGGGCTACTCAAGCTTTTGAGGAATAACTCCAGTTTATCAGTATTTATCTGAAGCTTTTAGGGTCACATTTCTGGAAGTAACTTGAAGGCTGCTGTGAGCACCAAATCTTAAAAAAAATCATAGCCAATAGCTTCTGCATATCTTACATCATACCATAGCTGTTTGGATTTTAACCCAGTTCTGACATTTATAGAGTGTCATTTGATCCTTTCACACAGAATGATAAATTGGATGAGCCACACTTAGAGCTAAAAATGAAAACAGAGTTAAGCAACAGATAGACTTCTCAACCTCCTGCATTCTTCTTAAAGACAAAAGCTGCAAATGAGCCATAGGCAGCTGTGGCAATGAAGAAACTCACTGATTTTTTGGCAACTTTCAGATCTATGAATGTTTAATGATATATTTAAAGTAAAATAAACCCTGTTCTCACATTTAGCCCATTTTTTTTCTTTCACTAATTAAGCTTTTTCTTGTCTACAATCTAAACCAAGCAGTTTTGGACCTGGAAAAGGCCTGTGATGTTCTGCTTGCTTTCTTCTTTTTTTTTTCTTTTTTTTTTTTTTCCCACCAATAATCTCATCATTTGCAACTAATAACATTTATTGAATTCACTTTAATATATTAACATTTGTGCCAGGGAATGCAGGTTCCATACACAAAGGCCTGTCTGAATAAGTACAAAATTTCTGAGTGGGCATAAGTTATGGATATTTTTGCTTAATAGAAATGAATTTTGCTGCAGGTATACCCTGTTGGTAGAGATTATATCCTCTACTCAAAGTTAAATTATCTTGTCAGCAAATTTATGTGATTTTGCAGTAATTAGACAAATATTTAGCAAGTGTGTTCTTGCTTCCCACTGAACTTCTTTTGTTTGAATGCTTTTTATAAAAGCATTACTATCTAAAATGGCTTGGGGAATGTATTACTTTAATTAAATTACTTTTTAATGAAAAGCTAGACTGACGATTCTAAAGGAAGAAATTAAACAGCCATGTGCCACCTTTGTTGCTGGTCTTGTGGAAAACCTTACAAAGCTGACTGGTACTCGATAGATAGGACTGTGGCAGGAGGATACAGGGATTCTGTGCAATGCCATGCCTGCTTTTTTTAGCCCATGTTCTATGGCCTACTGATCTTCAGACCCTGGTCACAACTGCTCTTTCCTTCTTAAAATCAAGCTACGAGTGCTTCTTACAGGCTGACAGAATTTGAATAACAATGCACTGATATGCTGGCAGAGCATATCAACAACAGGGAAAAGGTAATGGGTTTTGTTGCCTGGTGGTCTGAATAAAAAAGAGCTTTGAAGAGATATGAAGGAAAAAAAGAAGATATACAAGTGAAACATAATGTTCGTCTAAAATAAGGAGAGTGTTTGAATGAAGAACGTAAGTCAGTGAAATGTTGGGAGTCTCACTTTGACAGAATACCACTCCACCTCTATACCAGGATGTATTTAAAATCTAATTCTGAACACTTATTTTGGAAATGTAACTTTCATTCTCTGTTTTTTAGATCTGAGTTTTGACTTCAGGAAGACATGTACTGGCTATAATCAACACATGAACTAAGGTAAATAGTGGAATAATTTTAACCTAAATCAACATTTTAATAATTTTAACATAATTTTAGCATATTTTCATAATAGTGGAACAATTTTAAGGTCTAGCACCCTATAGGAACTTAAGGATATCTTATATATGAACGAGAAATAAAAAATTACAATGATTTATGTAAAGTTGCGTGCTTTGAAATATGGCGTTGTAACGCCTCATAAATCAGGGACTCATGGTTACCGTGAGTAGTAGTGATGTAAGAACCAGGATATTTGAATGAATTCTTGGTAGACATCCATAGATGTCTATTCTGTTTCTCTGTATTCATTGAAAGTCAAACCGACAAATTATCAGTGGAAAGCTCCACACTCCAAAGTAACCAAAAAGCCAAAGGCGTCTTTACGATGGACTGCCAGAAATATTCCTTGAGCCATCAGTGTCACATTTAAACTTTCAGTGGAATTAAAAATGAAGAAAAATGGAAGCAACACTTAGGTGAAACATGCTGATCTGTTATTGCAATTTTTCTGTATCTTACACAATTATAACAGTCAAAAGGCCAAGCCACAAAATGCCAAGAGCATCTGCTTGGCTCATTTGTTTATCCTGGGAATGCTTAAGAAGGACTGCATGGGCAGTCATAAAATTTTAAAGAGCTATGGTAAATCTCTCTGCAAATAAGACCTTCATTTTTACCATAAAGTAGTTCAGTCAAACAGAAACATGTCACTCATCTCCAGTCACGAGCCCATTTAGGCCCTAAGGGAACATTTTATTTGAATCCCTCTCTTCCAAGGCCTTTTGCCTTCCCAGTGTACCTCTGAAAATTCAGCTGCCTATTGTGCCAGTTCAGAGTTCTCTTGCTAAAACTCAACTGCACCTACTCTTCAGCTGACCAAAACTAATTCTTACATGCTAAGCAATAAGTACTAGCTCATACATAGCATGAAACAGGAAAATGAAAACTAGGAGAAGTAATACTGTCCCTGAATTACAACCAACAGAGATCTCACATGCAGACTAACAATTACATTTGTAAGAACAGCAGAGGATTGAGTGATGCTTTTCCACTGAAAAGGGTCCTTTTAAGCATTAACTCTTTTTGGTTAAACTTTCAAGAATAACTATTTGTGAATTAAATTGCACAAAATTGCTGTCAATTTTCACTCTTTCTTTAGAAATACATAAATGCATAACAAGAAGGTTTCTTCTTGGACTTCCATTGAATTCCCAAGTTATCTGAGAGTTTCAGTTCCCTCCCCAACATCAGTGATACAGATTTATACAGGTACATGACAGAACTGAGACAAGGTGACTTGCTTTACCTTAGCATTTACAGTCTGTGTGCTGTCCAGCAGTCAAATCCACAGGAACTGATACAGAAGTGTAATTCACATTCTGTCAGCATGGCTGTGCACTGACCTAAAAAGACGACCATTAGATTATGTATCGGGTGTATCAGATTGTGGGCACTGAATGAAAAGGAAAAGCCAAGGTAAAAGTAGTACCCCCAGCTGGAAAGATCTTTGCCTGATGGATCAAATTCAATTTCCTCACAGCAGCACATCACAGATAACAGTTATCAAATAGACAGCATCTACCTGCTTTGACACCCGTAATCTATACACCACATGCTTATTTCTAACTTGCAGCAGAAAGATGATGTTGGCAATTGGCACAGATGTTGTGCTATCTGCATGCAACAGCAGAGGTCTGGGTAGGCAAAAAAGCTCTCGTGGTGTCGCAATGCAGACCCACCCCCATGCTGTGGAGAGGGACAAGGAAGCCCATCTGACTCCCAGGGAGACATGGACAGCAGTGAAAGGAGTGTATAAGAGAAAGAGAAAAAATCCCAACATAATATCACATGAATGAACATGGAAAATTCAGAAGCATAAATATAATAGAGATGTCAGTTTCACTAATTCCCTCATATACTGAAGAATGTATCCCATAAGGTACACTAAGCAGTGGAAAACAGAGGGGCAAGAAGTGTCATGAGGTGCCGAAGTTGTGTATGAATCCAACAATTAACTAGAGCATTTGCAATTATTTGCTCCTGATAACAATGTACACTCAGTGGGTGGCAAGATAAGGAATCTTATTACTCTGCTCATATGCTGCCTGGAAAACATCAACTCCATTCTTTACCTTTGTTCAAGTTCCTATTCCATTAAAACCAACAGAAAGTTATGAGAGGAAATACATCAGGAAAAGGTCTTTATATGTCTTCCAATGACTTTTTTTCTTCTTTGTATAGGGCAGAAAAGACCAGGTCTCCAAAAGTCCAAAATGTTGCTTAGTTCCAGTGGAGACACATCTTTCTTGCACTAGAGAAACATGTGGGTTCTCACCAGAGAGATATGAACTCAAATACAGAAGGGAATCTGTTAAACATTATGGGGCACTTCGTAAAACTCAGTTTTGAATTTTGTCTTTAGACATGAAGTTTTGAAATGTTCTTTTGTAAAGTCATTTGTTAATGATTTTAACAATGGACAAATTGTCCCACAGACCTCTGAGGCACTTATTTTATTAAAAAATCCAATGTACAGAAAACACAAAGGAAAGGAGGAAATGAAGAGATTATCAGTGTCTTTGATTATGGAAAGAGAACAGATGAAAAAATAAATATATAGTATGGCAATAAAAATGAGGAAACAGCAGTTATGAGTTATTATGGCAAGAACTTATTTTGTGGATATTTCTGTCAAAGCATGTGTGGGTGATTCCATTATGAACTAATGGCAAAATGGTAAGTTCTCAGTATGTGACAGTTGTCATTTGCTAGTATAAGTTCAACAGAAAAAAATCACCACAGATATCAGCAGATATTCTGAGCTATAAATCTGAGATTCCCAGAGCTGTGATTTACTATATTAGGCTTGATTTGGACACAACCAAGTGATTATAATTCCTGCTGGAATATATATAGAGAGAGAATTTGCATAAGCTAAACTTGATATTATGAAGATTTGCTCTTATTTTCTTACAATACTTGAAGTACAATAACACTGAGTTAGTACAAAATAAGTTTTATTTTAATGTATTTGTTTATATCTTCACTCTTACAGTCCAGTCCTAGCATTATATTCACACAGCATTTGTGAACCTTCTGTCCCCCTAGAAGGGAAACATCTAGAGACAGTTGGAAAGGAAGCATTTTTCCATAGTTTGAATCTTTGCATGACACTGAAATATAAATAATTCAAAATGAATTAGAAGTTCCAGAGCTCCCATGACAGCTATTGCCTATTTCCAGCAGGTAGCATGGGACCTGTAGCTATTAATAGCCTGTGTACCCAGGACACAGTACTGCCTGTATCTTTATGCAGATTGTTATTCAAGTTAGCACTCAAGTAAAGCATTACAGATGAAAGCAATTCGTTCTCTCAATATTAGTTGTTTAGCCTAGATTAGTTAGCTCATAAATAATTAATATTAAGTATACAGTTCTAATAGTTTAAGACAATGCTGTAAAACAGCTTGAGTTATTTTACAATTTTCTAGGTCTGAAATTGTACTTTATTATATTTACTATAAATGTACATACTTATATCCAGATTTTAAAGTGCCATTATTGTGTGTAATATAAACATGGTTTCTATTGGTAGGGGATAAAATTTTAAACAGAAAAGAATGGGGTATTAATTTAGCAGACATTATGATATAATAATGACAGACACAGAGGCAATGTTACTGAATTTTTGATTAGTATATGAAAATTAAACCATGAGTGACTTACGTCAAATCATTATCATCATTGCTTTGCTTCATTGTGTGTTTTATTTATCTCTAGTGAAATATTACTTCCTGTGCATTTTTATTTTTTATTAGATCTTTTTTTTCTAGATCCAGAGGCAACTTAATTTAATAAAACTACTTGATTATTCTGCCAACTTCAAGTCAAAATGATGGTACTTACTTCTACATCAAGGTAGACGTGCCTAAATATTGCATTTTGCTTGCATTTCTGAACAGCAAACACTCAAGGATTTATCAAGATTCATTTAATCAAGGATTTAATACCCCCACAGACAGTGTACATGCAAAAACAGTATCCTTCTCCACTAAAGGTTTTTCACAAGTTGCTATTGATCATGGCTCCAAACCTGAACATATTCAATGCCATATTTGGCTATGTTCTAGAAATATTTATTACCTGTGATGTCATTTTCTAGTGCCAGATTTTAAAATCAACATAGCAAGTTAAGTCACCTCTTCCCTCAAGCACAAACTGGCAGTAACAAACAACTACTCAGAGATGAATCTGCCTACTTAACACCTCCTCACTCACGCCATTCCCATAAGGAGCAAGTTCTCTTATGAGCTCTGACTAGAGGAAAAAATATGTCTGTTAAGTAGAGGTCCTAGGAAAATACAAAATTCTCAAGGGTTATTTTCACGTGTATTTAGGTCATAAAAAAGCTAAAAACCCCCTTATATGCAGCTGCATCTACTGCATGCCAAAAAAACATGGTTACATCAATTTGCTTAAGACAAGAAAAGGAACTAGAGATTTCTTAAAGAATCCCAGATTCCCCATAAAATACGCTTGTGTAGCCTACTTTGTTGACCCAATCCTTAAAATGGAGCTTGTGGGAATAAGAGAAAACTTCACCCAAGATAAAATCATATCACTGAGACTGATCACCGCTTCAAAACAGGGCACTGAGTTTTATCTGCCACCTACAAAGCCAGACCCCACCCTACACAAGCAGTGAAGTCCAATGGGAAATATCAACTGTCCTTGAGAAGAGAGTTAGCCAGGCCCTCTATCATAAAGACAAGTGGTTGGATACTGTTAAAAGAATATCACAGACTAAAAAAAGCCTGTATGCCAGTCTTCCTTTTGGTAAGACTGTTGAAAGCTTGAACCCTTACAACATCACCATAGTCATGCAGATCACCCAGTCCTGCTTTTCACCCACATATACAACAAAACAGTCCCAGAACACTACTAGAACTTTTTATTTCTGATCCTTATAAATTAAATAGGCTTCTTTGGTGATACTTTCAGATATCCCTGCAACCATTATTGTATTGTATTGGTGGCAAACATATTTTGCCTGGAGAGTATATAAGAGAGAATACAACACACAGAATTGTTAATTGTTAACCTACTGTTTCAGAGATGGTCGTTATGGTCACATTTTTCCCTGCAAAAATTTTCAGTTCTCAAGTTATTACTGTCTTATATTTACATATTATTGACAGTCTTTTCTCAGCTGGGAACACCAGAGAGCCTGTGACTGGCACAGTAGTTTTGGGACACAGATTCAGATCTTTTGTCTGCTTTATAAAACTTAACCACAGAAACTTAGTATCAAAGAAGCACAAGGCCTGTAAATTAGGCAAAGCGTGAGCAAGACAGTGGAAATTCCAATTACACTTAATGTTTTCAAAGGTAAAATGACAATTCATAAAGAATTTGATAAATCACTGCCATGGTTTGACCAGCCCTAACCAGTGCATTCCTATAAAATTGTTTAAATTTTATTAGCAAAGCCTGAATGACTTGAATAGCCTTAATACTATTCCTAAAGTATGTGTATTATGGATGTTGTAATTTCCTTTCTTTCAATATTAAAACATTTCACATTATCACTGCAGATGGTGAATCACAGTTTAGGATTTGAACAGCTCCTTTCAATTTATATTCTTCTTATAATTTTTGAGTAACTTCAGAAAAATGTTTCCAAACTTGCGACATTTACAAATTACAAGCTATATGGTTTATTTATTTATTTATTTATTTAGTTAGTTAGTTCATTAGTTAGTTAGTTATTATGTGTATGTTATAACATTATAAACAAGTGTGTTTGTTTTGTGTGTATTGCTTCTTGGTAGATAATCAATACATCATCACATTAGTCTAATGCATAAGAATAAAACCTCTAATACACTGCTAACTTGAGAAAAGTTATCTTTCAAAATTTATGGCTGTTAGTAGTAAGAGTTAGAAACAGTTAAGTCATTTATGGTATGTAAAGCATATATTATAGAATGATATGTTAAGCAGTATGCCTTTTTCTGGAAGCTGTAATGTACACTTTTTGGAAAAAGTATCATAATACTGCTCTTGTGAAAACTGAGATCAGTACATAATCTGAACACCTTTTCAGAAAATTATTTTCCAGATCATCCTCTTTCACACAATATAATGTTTTGGTTGCATTTCTTTGGCCTGTGTCATGCTGAATACCCACACAAAATGTTAAATCTTCCTCATATGCAAGTCTACAATTTACTAGACACATAGCAAATTAGTACAAAACCTTATCTTGAGTCCTGTGAAAGAAATCCTGAATTTTGCTCTTTCAATTTGGTGCTTCAGAGATTTTTTCTCAACACCCTGGTGCTGAGATGATGGACTGATTGCCCAGAATAAGCACAAGGTGAGCCAAAGGCCCAATGCACAATCCATCAACCTCCCCAAACACAGTCTTCCAAGAGCTAACCAAAGGGTTTTCACAAACAGTTCATCCAAAATGCCACTTTGAGTTCTAAATGACAACAGCCTTGATAAAAAACATATATGTATTTACCTTACTAAAGCTGGCACAGTGTATTTATATGTCACCCATCACCCTGATATCTCAAAGCTTTTAAAATGTTTTGAAGTAGGAATTCTGTTATAACTACATGTACTCTCTTTCTTGCCAAAACATGGAGTAAGAACCTCAGCTAGAGAGAGTAAATAACAACTTGTTCACAACTCAGTTCCTAGGGTAGGAAATGTGGTGAACATACTAAAAAAAGCCAAAAAAAAAAAAAAAAGATGCTGGTTTTTAACAAATTAATTCTTAATCGAACACCTTTAATTCATTGTATTCTCAGTCCAGTTCTGAGATCTTGGTTCCCAGATTCAGTAACCAGAGGGCAGTGAAGAAAGGGGGAGACAACTTTGTCACATTTCTATGCTAAGTCACTTTATAGTCAGTTTCAATCAGTGCCTTCTCAGGCAAGTGTATATGCTACTTAAATATTGAGACAGTGCTTACTGGCCTGAAAGAGACAGAGAGTTTTACATAAATTTTTCTGTCAGGCTCTCCAGCTCATGTCCTCACCATCCATCCCTGCATAAACTTTCTTGTAGATTTTGAATCAAATTATGTGGGAAGCTGAATGTCATACAATTGCAGATCTGAACCCTCTATCCTATTAACTTTTGGTATTGTCTGAAAAAGCTACACAGTCTGCATCCAAAGATTTCAGTGCATTCCTGTAGCTTCTTATGGATGTGATGGACAGAGCTGCTGATATGCATGGGCACAGCTGGCAGGAAGGTGGAGGATGCCAGCAGAGCTAAGGGGCCAGCAGCTGCATCTTGGATACCCTTTGCACCTCGGTGGCCCCAAAGGCTGACAGTGGACAGCTGGCTCAGGAAACTAGACCTTTACACCTTTCTACATCTTCTCGGTCAGAAAAGGGAGGATACACTCTATAAGGTTAAGACATCTCCAGGCAACAAGTGAAACTTATTTTGGCACCAAGCAACCTGTATTCTTAAGGGATGCAATCATATTTCTTTCTGACATATATGGGGTTGGATGGGTTACAGTACCACAGGCCATTCCCTGCATGTCCTGCATTCCCTGCAGCCATTCTCCTCTAGTTACGTCTCAGATGCTTTACAGTCCATCTGTTATTTTATAAAATATTCTCTAGACATTCATTTGATTATATTTAGTTCTACCCTGCAGCATTTTTTGTGTTCCTGGTCTTTTTTTTTCATTTTGCTAGTGGCAAGTCACTATTAAATTATGCACAAATTTACTTAAATTCTTTGTATGCATTACATTTGGAGATCAGAGAGTCAACAGGAGTTTTTAATGATGATTCAATCCATTCAACTTCCTCTTGGTGTACTAGCTGGGAGGATTCACAATGAGCCGGTCTCTCCATTAAGCATAATGAAACCCACCATCTCAGGGGCAACAAATAATTCTCTTGTGTTTGTTGAGAACAGTTTCCTGAAGGCAAGACTTTTCAGTCTCTTTCTCCAATATTTAAATGTCACATTGCTCCATTCACGTCCGCAAGGTTAGGCAGCGACTGCGAGGGGTCAACGCAGAAGAAAAGGTGGGTGACGGGAAAATCTGAGGGTCCTTTATTCTTCTGCAGCAGTATCAGGAGTGTTCCCAAATACAGCCAAACACTAAGACCTCCAAAAAGGGGCAAACTTACACACACTATCATGGAACATTCTAGCAACATTCTAACCAAACATAAGATATGGGCAACCCATATTAACATAGTAACTCCCGTTGGAACAAACTTCAACTCTCACAAACTTGAAAGTGTCCCCGAACTTAGGGTGTTGCTTTCCATAGCCCTGGGTTGATCCAGCTACGGCTGGCTTGCTGGCCAGGGCAGGCCACTGGACCTCCACATTTAAAACAGTATTAAGATCTGATCAGGCCAAACTTATATCAAAGCATGAGGCCAAATTAAGACTACCATTATGTCCAACTTAGGTTGGACAGATGAGCAGAGATCAACCCTCTGAAATGCATCAAAGGCAAATCCAGGGTCCTGAACCTGGGGAGGAATAACCCCAAGCACCAGCACAGGCTGGGGGCTGACCTGGAAAGCAGCTCTGTGGAGAAGGACCTGGGGGTCCTGGTGGACAGCAAGCTGTCCATGAGCCAGCAGTGTGTCCTGGTGGCCAAGGCCAGTGGTATCCTGGGATGCATTAAGATGAGCATTGCCAGCAGGGTGAGGGGGGTAATCCTGGCCCTCTGCTCAGCCCTGTGCCCTGGTGAGGCACATCTGGAGTGCTGTGTCCAGTTTGGGCTCCTCAGGACAAGAGAGACATGGAGCTCCTGGAGAGGGACCAGAAAAGATCTAGAGAATTGCTCCAGGATCTGGAGAATCTTGCAAGAAAAGGCTGAGGGAGCTGGGCCTGTTCAGCCTGGAGAAGAGATGACTGAGAGGGAATGTCATCACTGTCTGTGAGTATTGGAAGGGATAGCAGCAAGAGGATAGAGCCGGGCTCTTCTCAGTGATGCTGAGCAATAGGACGAAGTCAATAGGAAGAAACTGATGCACAGCAAGTTCCACCTCAACTTGAGGAAGAACTTTACTGTGCAGGTGACCAGGCGCTAGAACAGATTGCATGGATAGGTTGTGGAGTTTTCCTCACTGGAAATAATCAAGAATATTCACCTGGATGCAATCCTGTGCCATTTGCTCTAGAATGACCCTTCTTGTGCAGGGAGGCTGAACTACATGACCTACTGCAGTCCCTTTCAACCCGATTCATTCTGTAATAACTAGTGAGTATTTACTAGAGTAAAGAAGAGTATTTACTATTTTTCTTAAATATGTGGCATTGGGAAAAAAGACCCATGACGAAACAAGTCAAGAATTTAGTAGTAAGGACCCCTATGAAATTCATCAAAATAAAAAAGACTGAGGTATGCGAGTTTACCTAAGTTTACCAGGTTTTAAAGATCTTTCAGGCATACCTGCTTTTATACCACCTTGTCCATTGTGCATTCTTATTCACCCTTTTGTTTCCTTTATAAAATTTACATACATTTATAACTGTTCTTACTTACATACCATTGTTACTACTGTGAAGATGTGTGGGAGAC
This sequence comes from Vidua chalybeata, assembly GCF_026979565.1. Taxonomy (NCBI): domain Eukaryota; kingdom Metazoa; phylum Chordata; class Aves; order Passeriformes; family Viduidae; genus Vidua; species Vidua chalybeata. The sequence continues at coordinate 12,055,372 of NC_071570.1, read as the reverse complement.
CCTTGCTGCCACCACACTATTTCTGCTGCCTCTTTGTTAAACCCTTTCCCATGATACTAAGTACTGTTGTTTCTTTACATTATAACTCTCTAAAATACATGTTGCCTCTTTCTCTGTGTTGGTAGATTTTTTAGCTGGTTTAGGCCCTATTGTTACAAACAATAATTAACAGTGTTAGGCAAGCCATATGTTCAAAGAAGTTTGAAAGCAGCCAACATCAAGTTTCAAACTGTTACCAAAATTTTGCACTTTCTTCATCAAAAGCATCTTCAACGTCAATTGTCAAATATAGTCTTCAACTAATATTTAACAGCATAGTTCGCTGTGCCAACTAAGTGCTGTACTCACAGGTATAATTTCTTTTTGTGGCTCTAAAGAAGAGGTCCATTTTTAACATGGGCTCATCATATTCCTGAACAGCACAACCACATGATGTAATTGAAAAAGAATTTATACACAAGCTCTAATCTACTTTGACTTCATTGGATGCAGCAAATACTTGTTACAAGATCACACTAATTACAAGATAATGGGCATAGTAATTAGTATTATCAACTATGCTAGTTAATGGCAATATTAGTTACTCCAGAATACAATCTTCATGTATTTTATTTCTTTGTCATTAGTATCTTGTGATCAATTAAAAGGTGGTTTGTAAATAGAGTTTATTAATTGTGAGCAGTCTAGACATCACTTGTTAGACTGAGTTTTGTTCTCTTCTCAATGTTTCAAGTACTCCTTACATATAGCAACTGCTCCAAATAATTGCCACTGCTGTCAAGTTTGGCACCAAAGTACGAGTGATGAATTATTTTTTAAAGTATTCAGCAATTACTTTCATTATTTTTTTACTTTTAGGATTTCTCTGAAGTATGATTGTTAAAGGTGTTAAATGTGAATAGTCCTGAAATATTGCCTGAATAAGCTGTTATAAAAATACTCCTCTATCTTAATCTTTAGTTTGGTGAGAGTCACAATAGTATTTTTACACTAAGCTTTCTTTTTAGTAACAAATAAAATTCATTAATGAATCATAAGCAGGTAACTACTTGGCTTATGTTTAATGTCAAATAAAACAAGCCTCCAATATTCATAAATATCAGGCTATTCATTGTTCACTTGACAAGAGCAATCCACAGTGATTTATTGTAAATGGGAAGGATGATGATAATGTGCCATGCTGTATGGATTTGGACAGATGGTATTTGTCAGAGAACAGCTCTTCTTTCAAAAAGTAGATTTTAGGTAAATATAGAGCAAGAAACAGGTTGGTTTATGCTTATGATTATATTCTTGTTTATTTTCTTTAGGCTATAATGGTGCATTCTCTCAGTCCCTGGAAAAGCTTGTTTGCAAGTGAGAGTAAGACTGGGCAACAATGATGACAATCCACGGATCTTTAACAAAGTGCAGTTAAATTAAAGAGCTCTGTACATCATTATTACATCAGTAGGAAACTTGAACCATATTGTGCACTGAAAGCAACAAAAAAAAACCAAACCTCAAAGGCTGCTGCAGTGCAGCATTTGCTTAAGCCTATGGTTTTCCTGATCAGAAAAAAATAGATTTCTTTTCTAGTATTTGCAAAGTAATCTGTAATTTCATTGTTTATACATCTATATATAGGTATCTGCATATCTCAGATCTTCTTAAAATGAACTGTTACAATAGTAACAGTTTTATCTGGATTTTATTTGGATTTTATCTGAATTCAAGACACATACTTAAACCTAACCAAAGCAGCACATTGATTTTAGACTCCCTTGGTTACTGCAGATAGACCTTGTCAGAAAGTCCTTCCAGAGTTTGGGTAGTGTGGATGCAATCCTCAAACAGAAGACCCTGTACTGGATCTGGCCATGTCAGAGATATTTTCTATTATGTTTCTACCAACGCTAGTATTTTGGAAAGATTGAGATTTCTGGCAGTTTTTGATGCTTTAAAAACCATTTCCATCAGACCTGCTCTAAATAAGTTTGCAATTCACAAGGGCAAGTAGGCATCCAAATGTCATATAGGCTCCTGAGTCCAGTATTTGTGCCCCTACATTTTCTGCTAACAGGCATTTGCTACCAAAATTCAGGAAAAAGAAGAGAACTCCTTAACACCAGTGTAGCATTAAGAAGTAGGCATTCTTTATTCAGCCAGATGCACAAAGGCATATCTCTTCCAGAAATCGTGCATGCTGAGTACAGAAAAAGTTCCTGTTTGTGTACTATTCTTTACATACATATTCATTGATTTTCCCGGAATAAACATACACTGACAATGATTTCTCTGAAATCACTGACATATGTTCATTCCCCTCTGCGCATGCGTCCTTCTGTGCTGGGGATCTCTTTTGGGGTCCCTGGTGGTCAGCGACCCCAGAGTCATACCTGACTGCCTGGTGAACTGGTAAAATTTGGCACAATGAAGCTGTCTACTTTCCAGTTGTTGTTCCTACAGAATAAGCATTATGTGGTTCCACAGGCCAGTGGTTTTTGAAGAGTAAGCATTGCCCATCAGGTACAAACAATTTTTCATCTGACAACACATTCACAAAACAAAGCCAAATCCTTCTCCTCAGGATGAGGGAGTTCAGGGAGAGACTCCCAATTTTTGCTGATAGTGGTTTTTCATGTTGCATAAGTAATTAAATGTTCATGGTGTTGTTTCAGTGCTGAAAATCACTGGAAATGTTTCATGCCTCTTCATTTTACTAGCAGGAGTAACAGAACAATTTCCCACTGAGGTGCATCCTTGGAGCTTGCACCCAACCTGCCCTATCACACAGAATCAGCTAATCAGTGATTAACTGCTCCAAGAGCTTAATCACTCATTGCCAATCTAAATGACTGAATAAGTGTCTAATCACACATATGATATAAAAATAAATGCTTTTATTTATGCTCTAAGCAGAGGCTACTGGGATTTTGGCTGCCTTGCAGATCAGTCACATGGCCCCACCTCAGTGTGCAAACAAAAAGTGAGCATCCATGTGGATATTTCAACAGGCCCACCAGGGCTGGTACAAATGGCTGGGCAATCCCGACACTGGACATCACCACCAGCAACCACACTAATACAGTTTCTGCCCTGCCACTCTTCCCCCACACCCGGGGAGAGGGAAATTCTCAGAATCACAAAATAGTTAGGGTTGGAAGGGACCTCTGGAAATGATCCAGTCCAAACCCCCCACTCAGGTAAGGTCACTTACAGCAGGTTACATAGGAACACATCCATGTGGATTTTGAGTATTTCCAGTGAGGGAAACCCTGCATCACCTGCGCAGCCTGTTCCAGTGTTCTGCCACCTTCAATTTAAAAGAAATTCTTCCTTATGTTGAAGTTAAATGTTTATGGCCACTGGTCCTCTCCCTGTTGCTGGGCACCACTGAAGAGTCTGGCACCATGCTCTTGGCACCCACCTTTGAGATATTTGTATGTATTGCTGAGATTCCCTCTCAGTCTTCTCCAGACTAAACAGGCTCAGTTCCTGCATTCTCTCCTCATAAGAGAGATGCTCCAGATCCCAAATCATCTTTGTGATCCTCTGCTGGACCCTTTCCGGTAGCTCCTTGTCTCTCTTTTATTGAGGAGCCCAGAACTGAACGCAGCACTCCAGATGCAGCCTCACCAGGGCCGAGTAGACGGACAGCACCACCTCCCTCAACCTTCCCCACTCTTCCCGATGCACCCCAGGATACCCTTGGCCCTCCTGGTCACAGGAGCACGGCCGGCTGATGGGCAACTTGTCATCCACCAAATCAGCCTCTAGCTGAGGAGGCGAGGCCAGCTCTGCTGACAGCAGACGCGTTACACTCGGTTGCCCGCACCGGGACCGGCGGGGGCCGGCGAAGGGCGCGGCGGTGGCGGGGCGGGCCCGGGCGGATGAGCTCATCTGCGGGCGCCGCGGCCGCGCCGTAGGGGCGGGAGGTGAAGCCGGCGCGGCGCCGGGCGCGGGTGGGTGGCGGCAACGACGACGGCGGCAGCAGCAGCAGCTCGGGCGCCTGGCGGGGCCGGTCAGGGGACGGCGTGTCCCTGTGTGTCCGCGCACACGCCCCGGGAGCCGGCGCGCAGGCGGGGCAGTGGCCGCCGCTGTAAGTGTTCCTTCCTTGTCCGTCGCCCCCCCCGTCCCCGTGCTTCCGGCCGGGTCCTGCCGCGCTCGGCCGGACCGGCCGCTGTCCCTGTCCCGCAGCGCTTCCCGCCGCTCCGCCACGCCTCGTGAGAGGGAGGCGCTGCTGGAAGTGACAAAATTCTCCATCCCTGCCTTTCCTTACAAACTAAAAGGCTGTGCCCAGAGCTTGGGGAGCAGTGGAGGAGGCGGAATGCAAAGCAGTAGGGAATGTGTGGCCGGCAATCGTTGCTGTCCTTTTTCACGCAGAGGGTCAATGGCCTGCTTGTGGGCTCCTGGTGTCCTGAAAGATCTTTAAACGTGGATCTTTTCGAATCTGTTACATCTGTTCCGCTCATTGTCCTCTTTAACAGTGGAAACATGTTGGTGAAACTTCTGTCTAAATGGTTGGTGGTGTGTAATTCATCTGGGGATCTCAGGTTAGTTGTGTGTTAGGTGCATTAGTACTCAGAATAATGCTTAGATTGCAGAGGTCGTTAAATGGCTGAGATGGCTTGTCAATGTCAACGTTGGAAAGACTTTTTCCAATTCCAGCCTTAAAGACTTTGTTCTTTGACGTTGTAGGTAGTATTCATTAACAACAGCTGCATTAAGCTGAAGACAAGTCATTCTGTTCCAGCACAGATTTTATTTGGGTGATTCCTGTGTATGAATGTTGTCAGATATGTATGCTGCATATCCTGAAAGTCAGTCATACACAACCTTTCCTTGTGTATTTTGAGTGAAAATAAAATCCAAGGTAGTTCCTGTTTAATGCTGTTCCGCATCTCTATAGAATCATTCGCTTTGGAGGGACCACTGACGATTATCTAGTCCCTGTTCAAGCAGGGTTAGGTATAGCAAGTTACCCAGGCCCATGTTCACCTTGAAATCATTTTGTAAAATAAAATCTGGAAAATTCTGTCCTTATGCAAGTGTTGGTCATGGGGTTTGTTTTGTTTTTGTGGGGTTGTTGTTTTGTTTTTTAATTTTGGTTCAGTTTTTTTCTTGTTTTTTTTTTTTTTAAGGTTTTTTTTAATAACAAATAACAAAGTAATGGTAAATTTGGGGGCAGAAAATTGTAAACCACATATTTGGTCTCTCTTTAAGTATTTGGTCATTACTGCAATAGAAATAATTGTCAATGGAGTAAAGATAGGTTAAGTGTAATATCAGGATACTCTTCCTAACTGCTTTATCAGTTTAAGTTATGCTTCTTTTTCAGTCTTGGGTGTTCTTTTTAGTATTTTGGGGGCAGAAGGGGACTTCTGTTTTTTTTGGTATTTCTCTTCTTATTTAAGCTGGAAGATGGAGTTTTCTTTCTTGGCTTGTCATTTCAGCTCATAGAAATAAATTTCTCTCGCTGCTAACTTGCTGCTCTAGTTGGTAAAGAAGGTCTTCCATTATACTCATTATTCCTATAGTTTTCAGACTTAAAAGGAGACTTCTGGAATGGTACCAGTTGTTTTATCAAGGGATATCAGTGATTGAATTAATTTTCACATCAAAGCCTCATTACAAAATGTGCTGAGTTTCTTGTGACGCAGAGGTCTGTAAGCTCTCTGCTGTGGATTGTTTTGTAGTAGTTTAACATGAGCAAATGTTTCTGTTAGCTTGTTTAAGCCTTACTTTCATCTATAGAACACATTCTTGCCTTAAAAAGGCTTAAGATCTCTTAGGTATTTGTCTTATGTGTGTATAGGGGAAAAAAGTTTGTAATTACCAAAAATAATGTATACATATTCCTTGGTATTTAAAGAGTAAAAATACTGTTGATGCTGGTGTTAAAAACTGAGTTCTTAGTAAGATCTTAGTGTCTTATATTGTGTGGAAAATGTATAAACCTGGATTTGGAAGGAGCTGCCTTGAAAGCAGTTTAAATGGCATTGGTTATAAAACTCTTCTCATAAAAAAGAGAATGTTTACCCAAAAGGCACTTTTTTTAAATTTTAAAGTTTCTTTAAATGTTAAGTAGAGAGCATTATGGCCTTAATTCTAACACTTGCTTGTTGAAAGCAATTGAATTAGCTTTTTTTTTACAGATGAAGAAAATCATGCTTGGCTGAAGGTGAAGAAAGTCCAAACATAGCTTTATTTTCCTGGTATAAAAAGGTGGTGTTTAAATGTGTGGCATATAGGGGAAGTCTGTGTCACTGAAATTCTTCTACACCTTTTGAAGAATACCGTGAGTACGTAACACGAACAAGTTGTTCTCTGTGCTTGTTTGTGGATCAGGATATTAGCTTACATTACCAGCTCAGGTGCATGTGACAGGCTGTGGGCTCGAGTGGCTGTGCATGGAAATAGCTATCTCTGCTGACTGTTGATAAAAGCAGATGATTCTAGCAGGATTTCAAACAGGCTTAGCATAAATTGGTAACGTTCTTCTGACCATCCTTAGTTTGCTAGAAAACTAAATTAGCATAAATTTCTATGGAGTTACTTAAATGGACTGTTATTTCAGGGAATGAGTTTGTGTGAGGTGTGAAAAACAGAAAAGCTGAGATAGAAATGGGCACCTTCTTAGGGATTGATGCCTGCTGTGTGTGTCAGCATTTGTGTGTTACTTTGTGTGACTCTGATTTTGCATGATATAAAATAGTGGTATGGTTTGTAAAGCCTTACCACTATGGCCTTAGAAATATTTGCATTGAAATATTTGCAGCAACTCAAATTTTATTCAAATATTTTGTAGCAACTCCATGCCGGGAGTTTTCCAGGGCTTGATAGATATCAACTACAGAGCTGTAACTGCTTGGATTGGTTGGAGACTTGATCTTCTATTGTACTTCTCTTTTCATTCATTTTTGTTTTCTAAGATTTTGGAACTGCATGAAAAACGACAGCTGCAGTTGTGCTCTGAAACAAGGTGTATTTTGTGTATGCTTTATGTTTGACATATGCCTTCATGACAAGATGCAGGACTACCTTTAACAGTTGTGTAAGCCATGACAGTGTCCCAGGTAAGACAGTCTTTCACTGGCTGGTGTAGCAGGAGTGCAGTGGAATTAGGCGTGTGCTTGGAAAGGGAGTAGGTAATTCAGTACATTCTTGGCAGTGTATTTCTAGCTCCTGACACTGTATTAAGAAGTTATCTTTAATGACCACACATCTTCTGTTTTTCAAGGTGGGTTTGTTTGGGTTTTTCTTTTTAAGTTTGTAAGCCTTTCACTTGCTTCCACCTAGTAGTGCCTCTGGTGGACATTTCAGCAAGTTCAGAGGCTTTTCTAATTCTCTTATCTGAATTATTACTGTTAGAGTGGAATTAGACTGGAGTAGTTAGCTATTAGCATTTAAAATAACAGCTTCTTGGAATAACAGAATATCAATATCAGGTATCATAATTGATCACTCTAGTTTTTAATGTGCTGTTTACAAGTTAACGTGTAGACTCCTTTATATAACAGTTCTCCTCCTCCCTTTCCTGGTTCACCATTTGAAATGGGTGTTCTGTGTAGTTCAGCTGTCCCTGGGTTTTTTTTTCCCTCAACTTTCACTGGACAGAATTATATTTCAAAGTTCTTCCCTATCTCTTTCCTTTTTGCTTTTAACTTTAAAACCTGAGACTATGAGTTACAGTGTATTGTCTATCAAAAAGAAACTTTTTTTCTCCTCATTTTTAGGAAGCTTAATCTTGTCTACTTTGCAACCATGTTTTATGTTGCCTGGAAACTTTTTCTCATATCTGCTTTCAGAGACCTGTGTTTCTAATTCAGGCTGATGCTTTTTGTATTGAGTGGAAACAATGTTATATAAATATAATTCCCCAAAGGATCATATCTCTTCTGTTTCCCATTCTTCGGGTCTTTTATGCAATTCTATTATGTTGTGCTGATCAAGACTGGCTCTATTAACATTGGCCACCATCTGCTGTTATTGTTTATTCTTTTGTGAATATCTGTCTTCTAAAATATTAAAACATAAAACCAAATAATCAGCTTTCCATGTAATTTTATTTACTTTTATTACTTACAAAATGTATTTACAAAGTACATTTAATAAGAAAGATGCATTGAATTTAAGGTCTATCTTCAAAATATACTAGTAATTTTTTACATCTGTTTGAGTGAAAGAAGTATGACATGAAACACTGTTTATGAAATGATCACCAGGATTTTGTAGCAGCATTACAATTTCTAATTTTTTTTTTTTTTCATGCATGGAGTTCAGCTAGTGAACCTCCTTTTCTAAAGGCGAAATGCATTAATTGCACAGAAATGAAAACCAGATACTCATATTATGGGCGTAATATAGCAAAAAATACTACAGAAGACAATGTTGAATAAGAGATGTATTTCAAAAAAACATGTCAAAAATTTTTTCTGTGATGCCAGTACCTTGATAAATGTGTAAGATAGCAAACAACTTATCATACCAAATTCAAAGAATATTTCTCAGAACAGCATATTTATGAAGCAGTATTAAAAGATGTACTGTTTGCATGCACAAAGCTTGAATATGCACAGAGAACTTTCAAGGTGTACAGCAAGGGTTTTGCTTCAGAAGGTGAGGTAATGTGTTTCCTGTGTTATATCAACACCATGATTAGAATTTGTTCTCTTAACTTATTAAGGAAAAGTGAAAAGAAATACAGAATGAATGACAAATTCTGGACTGAATTAGTTATATGATTGTATGTAGTTTGGGAGTTAAGTTTTTTACACTCCATCTCAGTCTGTACTTAATTTGTCACAAAAAATGTAGGAAAGAATTCTTCGTTTGTAGGAAAGAATCTTTCATTTGTTTACCTAGGCTTGACTTGCAAATTTGTATAGCATTGCAGCTCCTGTTGATTCTTCCTAGGATTTTGATAGGTTGTATTTTAGTACCAGCAGTAGTAATCAATTTGGAGGGATAATAATACAATGATTTATTTATAATTTTTGGGAAGACTTGATTGAAGAAAAGACACCATGAAATGATATTTGTTCAAATGCAGTTGGAATCAAATGATAAATAAAATAATTTTTTACTGCCTGTTCAGTTAAACCCCCCAAATTATCACATATTTATGAAAAGACATCACAGTCTATACAAAGAAGAGCATGGGGTTTACATATTTGATAGTTGCACAGCTACCTTTTTCCTCCTCACCAGTCCCTAGTACCTGTCATTACAACTCTTTTCTTCTGTGAGTGCACATATACTTTCTCTGTATATCTTCTCAGTGGTTTAGTCATGTTGGACCAGTGAGGGACAGTCTGTGTGTAGATTCTAAATTTCAAACAAAGGATCAGTATGTTGTTTTACAACATCGTTGAACTAGCACTACTGATTGAAAGAAATGTACAGATACCTAGACTTCAAACAAATATAAAAAAAAAATACATATAAATAATTTTGTCCTGTTTAGTTATGTGTTCTGAGAATGATCCTTTTAAAAAATTTGTGAAAAGTTCAAGACCTTTTAACTCTGATATTATATTCTGTTGTAATTTTTATCCTCCTCTTTTGCTGAAGTGCATCCTTCCTTTACCATTTTTTGCTTGCATTTTTTTCACTTGGCTTTATTTCAAGTTTGCTTTAGTGTGATTCCTGTGTTATTTGTTTCATCACTACAGAAGTTGTGTGTGTGGTTATTCAGTGCCCTGATCTTTTACTTTTTCCTTGATAATAAAAGGCTGTCTTTATAAGTGTCCACTGTCTATTTCAGCATCCAAATAAATGGTTCATTCCTGTATTTTCTTCTTGAATAAAACTGATAATTCCCCAAGGTGGTTGAGGTCCAATATTTGATAAGCCAACCAGAGCCTGAAGGAGAAGTAGATAGCCATCTTGTCTAGGACACAAGCATTTATCCATGTATTTGAATGTCATAAAATTAGCAGTGCTGTTCATGACAATGACAGAGAACACTGTTTCATGGGAGTATATTTTGGTATTCTTATACTTAAAATTGTGTATTTCTGTTCTCATTCATTATTTTCTCATTTCCTTTTCATTTAGTGTTTCAGTTCAGTAACGAAAAAAGCAGCTCTACAGAATACAAAAACCAATCAATTTTTACAGTTTTAGAAAATTAGCTCCATGTAATGCCTTGGAATGCATGGAGGATAGTTGTATTTGCAAGACAGCTTATTTTTTTTTGCTTGTCTTTTCTCCATGCCCCTCTGGGGAGAGGCTGCCTACCTCTGCTGTACACATCCAGTCAGAACCTGGGGTATAGCAGGTAATCTTCCCTAACTGTCTTTTCCCAAGGCTGGCCTCTCCTCCCTACAATTGTATGCATAGGATAGTACTCACTTTTTATAAAAGATGTCAGTATTATATTTTAAATATTTACAAATTAAAAATGTGTTTGTGCAAAACAGAGTTTGAATGTTAGTTAAGTGTTGGGTTTTTCCCCACCAAGTCACTTTATTTCTTTACTCTATCACCAATAATTACTTGACCTGCTAGCAGTCATGAGGTTTTTGTAGTCAGAAAAAAATCCAGGTAACGTTAGGTTCAGTCCACAGCATTACACACAGACATTATAGATATGTTGCTCATGTTGCTTGAATTTACTGAGCTATTTCAGTGAAAGAACCTTCTGATGTGAGCTTGTTGCTTGGGTATGTTTGCAGAAGTACTGAAAGATTGTTAAAAATTCAAAGGAAGGTTTTTCTCAGCTTGCTGTCAAAGACAGCCCTGAAAGAGCTCTTTCTGATAGCTAGAAAGCCACTGAGGTAGGGATACTTGCTATGATTTTGTGCTTTGTGTGAAACTAATTTAGGGAACTATATGGACAGTTTCTTGCCCTGAGCCTTTCTTTACTACTTAATGATAGTAACTTTATAGCATGCCCTGGATTCCTACAAAAAAGATACAGCAAGTCTTTAGGGAGTCTGAGTTCCCATCTGTGCTGACTTTGAGAACTATATAAAAATTGGCTTTGGATAGTGAAGTCTATGATGAGGTGTAAAACTGAAATGGATTGTGCATGTCACAATGGAGTATCTGTTCTCTTAAGGCAATTAGAAGCAGGTCTGGCTGCCTATCATGGTGAGTGTCACTGAAATGCCAGGAAGATAATTGTCTGTATTTCATCCTCTGATATCTATTCGTCATCTAGAAAGCAAATAGAAGGGACTTCAGTGGGCTAAAAGTGCATGACTTTGGCTCAATGGTCATAGCAAAAATGTGCATGTCAGTTCAACTTTGCGATGAACTTCTGCCTATTTTTGCAACAAATGTTGGTGCATGTTAGTATTTTTGTGCCTTTATAGGTATTTACATATTTTCCAGTGAAAAGACTTATTGTTCTCTGTAAGATGCTATTCTGATTGTTGTGAGTTTCCAGCTACAAAAATGTAATTATATACCTCAGGTATTTAAGATTTTAAAAATCTTGATGAGCAATCTCAAAGGAATACTTGGAATGCACTCCGTGTAAATTGGCTCATTTTCTTCTAAGTGTTGATATGAGAGTGGTTGTAATGTGGAAAGTATATTAATCTGTGGACAAGCATTGTATATAGGAATTTATTACTCTAAAAATTTAAAATCTATGAGGTGATTTAGACTTTTGTTATTTAAAATCACAGCAGAGATATATCACTATGTTTTGATACTTTTGGTTGTTTCTATCAGTTTATAAAATCTGTCTAGAAATACTTTCATTTCAAATACTTTGAAATGAAAGTGTTTGAGTTCTTATCTGAAGAATACAGCCACTGGTCCTTGACAGCAAATCCTGAAGCAAGCAGATGCCATTCTAGCCTGATGCCATTGTGTGGAGATACAATCACCCTTTAGCAGTACTACTGTAATAAAGGCAACTGGACTTCAAATAGATTTAGAATCAATGCATTTCAGAAATGGTTGTGAGATGATTTTCTTTCTTTTTTTTTTTTCTTTTTAGAGTACAAGAAGTGGATAAACTACAATTTCAATACCATAATCTTATTCAGAATTATTTTTAGCACTGAGAGACTGAATATTCTCCTTCTGGAGTTATCGTATGTCAGAATTGTCCAAGGCTTTGTAAAACTGTTGCCCAATAGATGAATATGGAGACACAGCTAGACCCCATGAAGGATGACTTGCCTTTAATGGCAAACACTAGCTACATGCTTGTAAAGCACTATGTGTTGGACTTGGATGTGGATTTTAAAAGTAAAGTTATTGAAGGCAGCATAGTTTTGTTCTTTGAGACTGGGAGCCAGTACAGGAGCACCAGCAGTGCTGGCAAAGAATGCTGCCAGTCAGAGTTTGATGAAACCTGTAAAATGAGGGCATCTGAACCCTGCCACATTCCTATGATAAATGTTAGTACCTGTTCATCTAAAACTAAATGTAATGATTTTGCTGTCAGTGGTAAAGAAGAGGAAGCTACTTCCGAGGAAAACAGTAACCATAGCAACAGTGAACAGGCTTCTGGGATTTCTAGTTCAAAGGACTGCTGTGACATAGAGGATCGTGGAAACAAGGATTTTCTGCTGGTGTTGGATTGCTGTGATTTATCTGTACTAAAGGCTGAAGAGGTAGATGTTGCTGCTGTGTCAGGCATTGAAAAATTTACAAGGTCTGCCAAACTAACTGGTGTTCCAAAGGAGCTGGAAAATCTCAGGAATCGGATTGTACATGAACTTGTGACTTTACCTGCAGATCGCTGGAAGGAACAGCTATACTATTTTACTCACTGTAGCCAGGCACCTGGCTGTGGGGAGCTTCTGTTTAGTACTGGCACCTGGAGCTTGGAGATAAGGAAATCAGGAATTCAGACTCCAGTGGACTTTCCTCATGCAATAAGAATATGGTACAAAACCAAGCCAGAGGGAAGATCTGTCACATGGACTACAGACCAGAGTGGCAGGTATGTAGCTGTTTGCTGAAAGCTTTGTATGCAATAAATTTAAATAGGTGCAAGAATGGAGAATCATATAATTGCTGAGCAGCTGTGAAGACAATGAGAACACTGTTCCACAGTTTTCATTTCATCCTTGGTTTGAATCCTTTTACTGTCCTGTAGAAGAACAGACAATCTGTCTGCTTGTGAAACCCTAATGGACTCGAAGATCACAGGCCTGTCTTAGTGATTGTGTTTGCCCTTTCTGAGTGAGAGTAAATTACTTGTGTGTATTTCAGTAAGTCTGTGCAGGAAATGGGAAATTATCATTTAGGGAAAGAAAAGGTATGAATGACAGGTTACTTTGTGCTCTTTTTCCTTCCTGGCTTACACAGCATAAAGTTCAATATACATAACATTTAACAGAATTACTTCATAATTAGTCCTTTATTAATATTGTAATCAGCTTAGAAATACAGTCTTTTCCTGTTTAGTCTCTCATAATCAGCTTTCAAAATCTTCATCTGTAATGTTAAGAACATAGATGATAGCAAATGAACTGCAAACTGAAAGAAGAATGGGCATTATATCTAGTGTTAGTGAAAAGGACATGGTATTGCACTGAAATCTTCAATATAAGCCTTTTATAGAAGGGAAACTACGATCCACTCTTGACTTCTACTACTGTAATTGTTTTATTGGAATGTTGAAAGGTGGTTGTTTAATGGCTGTTATTTCTTTCTGATGTCTAAAAAGCCGGAACAAAGTTGGAATAAGGAACAAATTTCACCTAATTGAATACTTGCTTTTCTTTCCCAGCCAAGAGATAGATGGTTACCATTTATTTCAGTTATATTCATATAAATTAAGTCTTTTCATTAGCATCTGTGTTGGTGAAGAAAATGAGGCCTTTTGATTGTATTTCTGGTGGTTAGGAAATTCTGCTACTAATCTGTAAGCACCATCAAGTCCAGAAATGTCTCATTCATGTTCATTATTTCTTTACCTTTCTTTCCTCACTCCCTGAGGAGCTATTTTTGGTATGAGTTTAGGAAATTTAACTTGATATAGTACCCTTATATCTGAAAACTCTGAATTTTGACTGCATGTGAAGGAAGAGCAATTGCCCGTGATCATGTGTCTATGTCCACCTGCCCAACTAATGTTAGCAACAGTCAGCTGGTATAGGACTCCTCCTCTGTGTGTTTTGAGCATTTGAATGTTTCTTTTGAACATTTGAATGTTTCTTTTAAGTATCTAAATCATAAACAGTTTTGACTCTTTGTAACCCTTTCACTGCAAAACATTTACTTCAGTGACACTTCATGGCAGCTGTACACAAATGGATGGAATTTTGTGTATCAGTAATGGAGCAGAAAAAGCAGGCTTGTCATGGCTCCAGCAGTTTGCTGGTAAAAAATAGTACAAACCGATTTATTATTAGGCCTACGTAGGGTATTCCAAAAACTAATGCCTGTCAGAAAATAAGTTTTCCTAGCATAGTCATTAGAATCTTTCTTGGTATCTTTTAAAAATCTAATTCTATATGTGATAAGCCCATAAACATTGTGGTAAATCTCATATTGCCATAGGAGGATTCTTCAAATTTTCCCAAATTATGTATCTGGTGCTTTTTTTTTTTCAGATGTCAAATCCTTTGCCAAAGGAGTCTATGCTGTGGTTCCAACCCTGAAGAAAAGTATATAACAAAGTATACACATTATATAACCACTTCCAGTGTTTCCTGTAATTTAACACTAGTACAATATTTTGAAATTTAGCCTATGCACAATTTTATCAAGAGTTCCATTTAATTTGTTTTAAAGAATGATATATTATAATACACAATAAAACCCAGCTGAAACAAAGCTTTGTGGGATGAGTTTAGGCAAGATCAGATATGTGTGTACAAACATGTTATCACAGCAGGACACACTCCTGTTTTTAGTAGAGGAACTGAATATGTGGAATTTCAGCATTTACCTGTCCAAGCTTTTGGGGCCAAAGAAAAAAGGCAACGACAGATCTGACTTGTGGTGAGGGAAGGAGGGAAAATATAAAGGAATGACCAGGACACCTACCAAAATACACTTGATGAGAGGGACACTTTTGACCTCTCTAAATTTGGATGCTAGTTCCTTCCATCACTGGTGTGATGACACAGGTGTATGTACAGCTGGGTCATAAGGCATGTTAGGGAGCTAATCTAATTGAAAGTAAGTAGAGGGGGGAAAAGAATAGAAGGGAATAAGATGTGTTTGGAAAATAATACTGAGGTTAGTTTGGAAGGTAGAGTTATTTACTGCAAATTAGAAAATGTGTCATGAAAATAGATGTTTATTTTTCAGTGGCATAAGTTAGTGTTGTTCTGTGCTCTTGGAAGCTGGAAATGCAGGAAGGGAATAAAGGTTTTCTTCATAGACAAGGTTTGGTAGAATAAGATAGTCCAGAACCCTGGTAGGTCACAGACTAAACCTAAGAGGCTCTCCTTAACTGTGGGGAATCTCTACTGTTATTTTGTTTAATTTTGTTCCCAGTAATGGGAACATGGGAATATAAATATTTGAGCAATTAATGAAGTATTTTGAAGTTCATTGGATTATTTATGTGATATGCAATGACTTCTAAAGACTGACAAATTATATGGATAGAATAGAAAAGTAAAACAAACAAAGAAAAGCAAATCACAAATCCCCCCCCAAACCAATGTCCAAAAATCACAAACAAACAAACCCCCCCCCAAAAAAAAGCCAAAATCAAACCTCAAATGTAGGCAAACCCTGAGTACAAAACAAATGGATTTGATATTCCTGAATATAAAATTCATTCATCTTGTACTCAGGGTTTGCCTCTTTTTTTGTTCATTTTTATTTTTTGTTTACTTGTCATAAAGCTGTCCAGAGGAGTGACCAGAGATGCCACTCCTGTGTTTTGTGAATGTTTTGTGGATGCTTGTTCTTCCAGTGTGACAAATAACTAGATAAACATTGTGAGTTCTCTGCTTATCTTTCTTTTGCTGCATGAAATTTCCTTAACCCTTGAAACGTATTGTGGCAAAGATTATGGTTGGCATAAGTATTACATAAGTAGATTATTTGAATATTACAAGCTCATTAAAAGTTAAAGACTGGGGTGGAAGGGATAGGTAGTAGAAAGAGGAAAGGAACTGTGAAGTTTCTTGCTAGGAGGGGTAGAGATAAATGATTTAAAAAGGGCAATTACGGGTATCAATTGACAAAAGCAGTCTAAACCTAATTATTTGGCTTTGCTATTCTGTCATGTGCTTAGATTAGCTGGGTTTTTTTCCGGATCAAATGAAGAAACTGATCGATATCAGGATAAGAATTATATTTCTGATCCTGTTATGTACTGAAATTGTGCTGCCTGACCCCAAACAAAGACAGTTGTCAGCTGCAGTGGATATCCTAAAGTAACATTGCACAATTACCAATGCTATAAAAAGAAATTACCACTGTAAAAGAAGTATAACAAATATCTAATTAAAGGCTTACATAATTGTTCTTCTGATAGTTTCCTTTAAAAATTTAGAACTTATCTATTTCATTACTATTTTTTAGCAGACTGACATAATTGGGTATATTTAGGAAAATAATGAGGTTAATAAATATACCTGATCAAAAATTATATTAAAATGGGTGAGGAGTGAAAGAAGTCCTACTTCTGAAGAAAGATTATGTATGTGACCCGTCTTTCTCCATTTCTCTAACTCACTTTCTGCTTGGGCTTTTATGGTAGACACTTGTGACCTTCCTCTGTGTGTATATTTCAGAATTAAAATGTCTTAGGGAAAAAAAAACATAGTGGACTAGGAGGCTTAGAACTAAGCCTGTAGGAGCAGCTTGAATGCTAGCACTAAGCATACATGTTCACTGAGTTTCATTTTTCCCATCTGCAAAATGGTATTGACATTATCTGTAAAATACCTTGTGGTCTGCAGGTAAAGGTGCTCTCTCTGAGCATAACGTGACATGAATGTTCTTGGTAGCATCCATTCTCTGTAATGTTTATATTGTATTTGACATAGCATTATAACATTTAGTTTAGCACTGTTCTGCCAGCCTGTTTTTCTGCCATGCCTTGTGGTATTTCCCTGTACAGAATATGAAGATCCCCTATACTGCTCCTAAGAGTGAATTGTACCAATGGCACCTGAGAAAACAGCTTTCACAGTGCATGGCAAATCATTGGGAAAATGTGCGTAGCAGTAGTCACTAACTCCACCTTTCCTTTTTCCTTTTCATTCTTCCCAGCACATATGTGTTTTAGGGTGAATAATAATCCCAGTAGCTCTTGACTAACATTACTAGGAGGAAGCAGGTCTTCCTAGAAGGTGAAAAAATAGGTTCTTCATTTTTCCCGTGAACTCACTGCCATGCACTCTGTTTTTTATGGGAGAAAAGCCAATTATTCTATGTATATCAGATAGGTTACAGATTCAGTTTTAGGAGTTTAATTCTAACCAAGCAAATTAAAAATCCATGCAGATTAGTGGTCTTTTACATTTAGCTGTACATTGTGTTTTACTGTTTAAAAAATGGCTTTATCTCCAATGCAGTTACCTGAACTTCACTTAATGTCTAGGTCCTACTCTATTCATTCTGTACATGATGGGAAAGTTAGACTATTTTCTTTTTCTGCTTGTGTGCATTAACAATAGGCCTACTTAAACTGCAGTTTTCATCTCCATTTTGCTGGAAGATCAACTGGCCTGCATTAGTTAAGCCACAGTAATTTAAAAGTGCCCAGACAGCTCTGGATCCAATAGCACAGATAGCAATGACAAGAGGGTAAAAATATCTTCGGAATATATTTAATCTGTGACTGTCAGTATTTCCAAGTTCTTTCACTCTGTATAGTTTGAAGTTGGCTTTAGAGAAGGAATAATTTGAAAAGAAAAGCAGTTTGGAGGGAGTAAACAAAATGCTAAGATCTTAGCCATTGCTAAATCAGTTTTCCCCTAACAATTTGTCTCCTACTTTCTGAAGTATTTTGATAATTTTTCAACTCAAGTGATGAAAGATACTGATTAGAATATTTTTAGCCTCAAGCGTTCACAAAATAATGTATTTTGCTCCCATAATATTTAGCTTTAAATATCATAGGTTTTAAAAAGTTCAGTGTAGTGAAGTGATGATTTCAGGACTTTCTTTCTTTTACTGGAGAAACCTATTGACTTTGGATTTTTAATATAATTTATAATTGAAAAATTAGCCTTTTTTCCCCCCGTTAAGATAAGTGGTGTTGTTATGCACATAATAGGAATTTAGATAATACTGCAAAATGGAACGAAGTAAGTAAAGCAAGAATCATTAAGTCCATCCACCAGCAAGTTAGAAGGAGCTAATGAAAGGCCTTGTTAGCTTCCCAGCTGTAGCTAAATGGCTAATAAGAAATTTACTGTCATGAAATATTGCAGCTGAAATTGGAAAGGGGTAGTGGACTGAGAGGTTTGACTGAAGAGAGGTTTAGAATAACTGCAAAAACAGCAGTACTACAAGGAATATTTCTATGTAAGAAGCAAGAAGGAGGCTGAAGCTAACAGGATAGAAATTAATTCTTCTTACTATATGCCCTGTGGCTGAAATTCCCAGACAGGTGAGCTAGGGTGCATTACCTTTAATATTAAATGTAAATATGCCAGGATTTATTGAGACTTGGACTAAGGAACACTCAAAACTAGATCTACTGCTGATTTTGCATGAGCCTCCTGGTTGCTAATCCAGAAGACTGGATTCATGGTAGTGAAAGCACTACTGGGATGATAGCAGGGAGGTATCACAGGTGTTGGTGCCTGCAATGGCATCATCAAAAGATACTCAGAAGCTTTCTTTGACTTTTTGGGTTCAACTGGAAGCTATTGTATGAGGCTGGAAGACTCATGCGAAACAGGAGAGGGAAAATACTGGAGTTAGTATTTTCTAGTTTGAAGATACTGTACTAATCTTGCTTTTCTTGTCTTAAATTACTTAGGTTGTATTTTGATTGGTTCATGTCATACAGGTTTGGAACCTGCAGAGCTGAAGTTAAAGAAAGAAACCACCTCAGTACGACAACATCTTTGATTTTTTATATAGAACTTAATTCAGTCTTTCTTATTGTAATTCCAATGTCAATCTCTTTTCCTTCCATCTAGGCCATGTGTTTATACAATGGGATCACCAATAAACAACAGAGCCCTCTTCCCATGCCAAGAACCACCCATTGCCTTGTCAACATGGCAAGCCTCAGTCCGAGCAGCTGCAGACTTTGTTGTGTTAATGAGTGGTGAAAACTCAGCAGAACCAGTCCAGCTTCAAGAAGGTGAAATACATTTTTCAAGGCAAATTATTTTCCATACTTTTATAACTAGAAATCAAAATTGGTAAATACGTGATTTGTGAAAGAACGAACACTTCCATGTCTCTCTGTAATCTCCATGTCATTCTCTGGAAAAGTTACCTGCTCAAGGCCTCAGGATAATTTCATCAGTATTCGAAGTACCTACATTTCTGCATTTCATTGTGGTGCTTACTTTTTTTTCCCTCTGTGTTTCCAAACCTAGGTT
The DNA here is from genome assembly GCF_026979565.1 of Vidua chalybeata. Lineage (NCBI taxonomy): Eukaryota > Metazoa > Chordata > Aves > Passeriformes > Viduidae > Vidua > Vidua chalybeata. Next base: position 12,035,942 of record NC_071570.1, on the reverse strand, counting down.
TCACTTTTCAGAAATTTGCTTTGTTTTAATCACAGTGTGCTCGAGTTTTGTAGATTAAGTACCTTATCAGGCTCTCAACAACTTCAGACCTTGGTAGATAACTGTCTTTCAGTTTTAGTTCTCCAGTCTGAGTGTAGTTCAGCATGTGATGAGAAGCAGCCATTGTGCTATATGTATGTGTTGCCTGGAACACATGTAATATCTGAAGAATATCAGATCAGTGCCCTGAAAATCTGATCTCTGTGGGGGGGTTTTGCATTGATAAAACATACCTTTTTCGACAGTAACCAAACAAGGATTTCTTCTGTGTTGGTTATACTTTATTATTTAAACTTCTTTCTGCACAGAGAAGGAAGTTTTTAAGCCTTGTATAAGTTCTACATATAATGAAGTGAGTCCTGTTCTTCTGAAAACAGAAAAATGCAATTAATAATGCTCTTTGAAGGAAAGCTTGACAGGGAGCACTACACGTGTGTAATGTGAGCCATTTAAACATTAGATTTATTTTTCTAGACTTGTCGGTTTTGCTTTCCTTCAGCACGTTACTATAACACATAGAATCTGCAAATACATTTAGTCACAAAGACCTTTTTATTTGTTCAATTCATATTCCAGAAGTAGATATTCAGCCATTAAGTGTGAAACAGACTGGCTTGCTTTTTGTGTGGTTACTCTTCTAATATGTAATCCTTCATCCTGTTTTGACATCTGCACTGTAAGTGAGGAGTATACTGGTACTGAGAAAAAAATAGAGTGCTAGAAGAGCCACTGCTCCTGCGATGTAGTTAGCAGCAACAACAGTTGCTTTTGCTTGTGCTCCTCACTTTCCACAAGGCAAAACAAAAGCGAGCTGTACTTGTGTTGGTTGATCTCCAGGATGTATCAGGGTCTACAGCACAGTAGTTGAGAGCTTGTCGTGCACTACTCATCCTTCTGACCCAGTGCTGAACTAATGCTCTGGCATGAATGTGAGGGAGCTTTGTGGAGAGTTCTGGTTTTCAGATGAGATCAAAAAATCCCTACAAGTCACAAAGAGTTTCTGAAACCTGGAGGGTTCTTAATCCTGGTGCTCTAGCCAGAGAGTAGTTTTTACATAACTACTTATTTAGCTGCACATTTATATATTAGCACTAGCTCCTACCTTGTATATCTGTTGTAGTGTGGGGCTATTTCTCCTTTTCTGTAGAGGTAGTTGAACTTTGTGGGTTTTAGTAAATAGTAAGCATCAGCTGTATTCTGTGGCGTTTGTGTTAGTGCAAAAACTATTTGACAAAAAAATATACTGGTAGGTAAAAATGTTCATAATGTACTTGCTCTGGCATTAACAGATATAGCTTCAGCATTTTTTTCAGTTATAGTGAACTCCACAAGACTCAAACAATTTTAATGATGTCAAAGATAGCTGAATGCATTAAAAAAATCTAGAAAGTAATTTCATCATTATTATTTCCAGTAGGAGAAAGAAATTATCTTTAAATTGTTCTTTTGCAAAATTATAAATCGTTTGAAATTTCCTGCTCTTGTTAAACATTTGCATGGAAAGTTTTTCTCTTTTAACTCATATAACAGGTGATTGTTGTTGCAGTTATGACACAATAGATTTGCTTTGCAGAACTGAAAAAAAATTCAGTGTTACAGTTAGGGAAAAAAACAAAATGTTTTGTATATATTATAATTGCCTAAAAGAATTATGTGTAGGAATCAAGTTGTTTTAAAATTACATTACAAGTAAAAGGACTGGGGTGATCTATTTTTCCCATGGACTAATCCCAGCCTAACCTCTTGTTTTTCCCAGTGTGTTCTCACATAGTCTGAAGATGTTTTTATGGTACAAAATGCTGTGTTTGGTCAAGAAAGCCACATTTCAGCTGCACTGTTTTCTGTTATCCTAGAGATGGAGCTGTCTCCAAGGCTGACACTGAAAAGTACAATGCAGCCAGAGGATGGGGAGAGCAGCAAAAAGGATTTGAGTGAAGCTTGTGATCCCAATCTATGTGCTGGGTTAGATCATAGGATACAGATGAAGGAAAACAAAACAAAGCTCACTGATGTGAAGACAGTGTAAGGAAGGAAGTGAAGTTATGGGAGAGGTCAGACTGGGAGACAATCTTATCAGTAATGAGAGAAGACACAAGGGTCAGTGAGTTAGTTAAGCTGTCTTTGAGAGAGTGCTTCATGGTTCTCTCCAGAGAGAACTTCTGCCAGCAAAAAGACCTTTTCAGTCACTGATCAATGCTGTTTTCCAACCTGAAGGATTCTGTGGTTCTATAGGGAGAACTCACTTTTCATGCCCGTGCACGTGATTTCAGTCAACAACTGTAGGATAAATATATAGGTATTCTACACAGTTCTTAAATATGAATGCAGAAGGTATCAAAAAGCACTGCAGGAAATGGGCTGAGCCCTGAGTAGATATGCAGAGATATTATAAAACTTGGATCTTGCTCTGGGAGGATCCATAGTTCGCATGATTTCTAAAATCCTTGCAAAGTAAAAGGGCCTTTGGTACCGTCACTCTTTTTGCATCGGGTCAGCTCTAAATATTGTGTTCATTGCTAATTTGTATAGATTTCTGAATGCAGTACATGCTGTTCTTCTCTCTGGACTGCTAATCTGATTGCCATGTCTTTTAGACATTCTGTTCAAGCTGTTTGTGCATTGTTTTTTAGAAAAAAAAAACCCTCTTGCTTGCTCTAACCTGTCTTACTAAACTTGTTTCTCACTGTAACCCTCTCTGATCTCTACATAGCACAGGCCAATACCCTTTCCTTTTAGACAATCTCACAGTTGTGAGAGCCTTCTCCTCTATACCTTGTGCCTCTAAACCTTGGAATAGTTTTCTGTAATTGCTTTTTTACTTCCATGCTTTTTCAGACCATAGTTGAAAACACACAACAGTTTTTCGATTACAGTTTTCTTTGATGTTACTTAATTCTTAAGTTTTTACAATTAACATAACTACATGGAGCATTTAGTAATGCTTTGTAGCATTTAGATGCAGCACTGAGTGCAGAACCTCTGAATCTTGTCCTGTATGTATGTAAGTTAATGGCAAAGTTGTTACTAACTACAGTCTGTGTAGGCTTGGGCCTTTAGCACAGTGTCTATGAATGAAACTCTGTACATCAGGAATTTGGTATTCTGAAATAATATATTGTTGCTACCGTGGACGACCTTTTTCTCACAAGGTGACATTTGCTTGTCTTGGCTTATTTGTAGCTTTGTTAAGATAATAATAATAAAAAACCAAAAGGCAGAGTGAAATTTTGCAAAGTAATCCTCCTTATTCTTAATGTGTTTGGGGCAAATAAGTCCATTCTGCTTATGTACTGAGAAGAACTTAGGAAAATTACAGGAGTAATATATATTCACCTGACAATGCTGACAAAAGTTTTTTGATGGATGTTGCCTAAAGTGGGATGGGGTGAAGGAGTATAAGTGGTTTCTAATCATATAAGAGGCAAAGACTTTATCTGCCTCCCAGAAGACTTCACAAGTGGCATTGTATTGTCATACTAAATAGAAGGTGGAAAACTTGTTGAGGCTAAACTAAGGATTTTTTTCTTTGTCCTTCCTTTGGACAGCCTGACCTTCTTAGGTCATTAAGATAGGAAATCAAGTGATGTTTTGCAACAGTTGTCTATTTCCTTTCCTCTGTGCCTTGTGGTCTCCACTTAGTTGTGTTTTTTTTCTTTTTTTTTTTCCCTTTTGATAGTGTTCCATAGTCCTAGTCAGAATACTTTTGAAAAAGAACAAGTACTAAGGTTCTCTCAAAATAACTGAAGTTTGTTTGTTTCCATGTTGCCCTAGCTACAGTCATTTGCACATGATTCATCATATTTTAACTCATGCTAGGCTCTTTTCAAGATAATTAATCTATTAGTATGGTGAAGTAACTGTATTATGACCATAAATTAATACATGGATGTGATTCTTAAACTATATCCTTTTTAAAGGGACAAACAGAAAATCTAAGCAACATTTGTATTAATAAAAAGTGTGCTGTTCTAAAACACCCACCTTATAAAAATGTGTTTGTACATACAGTAATCTGATACCATACTCCTTGTCTCCCCACGTTGTATTCCCATAATGGTAAAACTTAGCATATTTTTACCTTCTAATAGAGTCTTGTCTTGTTTTAGCACCTTCATGGGGTAACATGAGCAAGTTGACTTATGTAATATCTCATTTGAATCTAAGCTTTGATTTCTTACTGCCTGATTGACATATTATGTACCTCAAATAGCTGGGTCCAATTCACAAATGATAGTATTTTTTGTTAGAACTTGTCTATCAATTTGATACTGCCCAGAACACAAAGGAAAGGTTTTTGGTTGTGTGAGATAATAATACAAGCAAGTCAAAATCATAAGATAGCAGATACAAGATTGAAAGAGTTTGATTTTGTGTGCATATGTATGTATTTAAAGGTGTTACTAGATTTCATGTCTGGTGTAATTCTTGGGTAGTAACAGTACAATCATGTTAAGCTGCATTAATAAAATGCCACTTATGGATGATTTATTTACAGGTAAAGACATCAGCAGTTAGAGCAAAGTTGCAGGTGTAAGTAAACAGAACACAGAATCCATGGTGGTTATATAACTGTTCTTATGTATCTTGATGCAATTATTTTTATTTCCTCCACAAAAATACCAGCATGTAAGGTGGGAGGCTTGGCCCAAAATCTCACGTACATGCAAATGTCAAGTACCTAACGTGTGCTGTGAGACTCATGAGTCTGTACAAATGTTCTTTTGTTTACAGGTATCTTGAGCTGGTACTACTATGTGTCTATGCCAATGCCAGCATCCACCTTCACTATTGCTGTGGGATGCTGGCAGGAAGTTAAACAGCAGTCCTTCAAACAAAAAGCTGCTATTGGAATAAACACTGAGTTTTCCTTGCCATCATCACAAACTGATTTAAGGTTGGTGTTTATAATATTATGGAAAAATTAGGTGTATGGGTAGCATTTCCATTTACTCTGTGGAATGTGAAAATGAGTCATATTAGCGCAGGAATCAAAATAGAACTTGTTTAATCTGAACAGAAAAATCTTGGCAGGAAAATAATTCCAAAGGCATTATTTCATGGGAGTGGGTTTTTTTTTATGTGAAAGCAGCTGTTTAGTGAGCAATAGGGTTTGTAAATTCCACTCTCGCTAGATTTGTATCCTGTATCCTTAACACTCTGCTGCAGCAATGCCTTGTGCTATCTTATTTCTTAAAATACTTGACTCAGTCCATTCTGGAAACCTAATGACTCTTACTACAATATTACCTACTTACTTTTTTGTTCTGCTCCATTCTCAATGCCCAGTTAGAGCTGGCCTGTGCAATGGTTTGCCTGGGGTGATGTGCAATGACAAGGTACCTGAAAGATCTAGTACAGTGGTCCCATAAAATAGAATTGGACCAATGATTCTTAGCTGGTTTTGACCAAACTAGTAGAAAATATTTTGGATACATCTATTCCTCCTCCCAGTCTAATTAAAATTCATTAAGTTTGAATTATTACAGAGTGGTAGATGAGCAGAACAATATATGCCTGAAAATAAGATTTTAAGATAGAAAACAAGTTTCTGGAAAAATACTGTTTGCTTTCACTTGTATTCACCTTAGTTAGCAGAAGTCTCGGACGTGGGACTTGATTTCCTCATGTATTACTCTCAGCTTTTCAAATTCATATCATAGCATCCCAGATCAGCCCAGATTGTAATGGACCTTGAAAGTTCATCTGGTCCATTCTTTCATGGGAAGGAGCTTAGACAGAGATATGTAACACCCGTTGGCCCTTGTCTTGGCCATGTGGCTCCTTGTGAAGAGAGTGACTCTGCCCTTTGTAGATGCCCTTCAAGTACTGAAACACTGTGATGAGGTTCTCTTTCCTCTTCCCTGAAAAGGCCTAGCTCCTTCTGTCTTTCCCCACAGGCAGGTTCTGCAGCCCTTTGTTCATTTTGTTCCTTGAATTGTGAGGACCAGAAGGAGACGCGATGCTTCCCGCAGGTGCTGCCCGCCAAGCTGTGCTCGGAGCGTGCTGATCCGCTCTGTCCCTCTCTCTGCCAGCGATGCCCCAGCAGCTGCAGCCCAGGGTCTGACTGGCCTTTGTAGCTGCAGTGCCACACCAGTGACTCGCGGTCAAGAGATTGTCCCCTGAAATTCCGTGTCCCTTTCAGCGAGGCTGCTCCCCAGACACGCGGGTCACAGCCTGTGCTGGGCCCTTTGGTGATGTCACCCAAGGCGCAGGACTGTGCCCTTGTCTCTGCTGCACCCCGCACTGTTCTTGCCAGCCCCACGCTTTCAGCCTGTCCAGGTGTCTGAGATGCCTCTCCCTTCTGATTTGTCCACCTCAACAGCTAATCTGGTGAGGGTGCTTTCAAGTCCATCATCCAGAATGTTTGTGAAGATGTTGAACAATGTGGGGCCCAACACAATTTCTTGGGGAACTCTGCTTGTGACAGGCTGCCAGCCTTAGTCAAAACCAGTGATCACTACTCTCTGAGTGTGGCCTGTGCATCAGTTTTGTACCCATCTCACAGACCACCTATCCAGTTTGTATGTTGCCAGTTTGTCCAGGAGAAGGCTGTGGGAAACCGTGGCCAATGGTTTGCAGAAGTCCGGGCAAACAAGGTCCACTACTCTTCCCAGATCAACAGGAATTGTTATTTGATTGTAGAAGGTGATTTGGGTTATAAATTTTTATGTATTGAACTTTATTTATTTATTTATTTATTTAATTTTATTATCTAAGTATTTAACATTTTTCTGTTACTCAGTTCAAAATTTTGCTGAAAAAATACTTGTTTTTTAGACAGCTGTTTTGAATAATACTTTCTTAGCATTAAGACAGTGGAACTATTGAGACTTTGGAATTTGAGGACTTAATATGGATGTTTTTGTTGGAATTTAAAATTATTCTGATGTCTTGGTTGATTTTGGTTAAAAATGCTAATTAATCTTGACAGTAGAAATTTTCATACTTTATGTAAGATCAGTAAGAAGTATGTGTTCTAATTTTAAAATAAATTATAGGTTCGATGAGCTTCTAGAAATTGCTTTGTGTTTATTTCTTCGCTACTTATATGTTTATAATATGACTGCCTCTGCAAAAATAAGCTGTAGATGTATTCTTCTCAAAAGTACAACACATTTGGTAAGAGGAATTTACTGATTTGGGTGCAAAAGATTATTCTGGCTCACTGTTGATAGAACAAATGAAAGTTTGTGGGGTTTTTTTTTGGTAAAATTTCTGAATAGAGGGAAATATGTTTGTAATTTTTTGTAGTAAAAATTAGTGGAAGTTTTAATCAGTGTAATGGTCACAGTTATAAGTTTATCTGCATGATGGTTATTGGATGAGTTAATTGGCACAGATAGTGTGATGTATCTGCAGCAGTTAGTGTCAGTGGAAGAAACAGAACTAATGAGTCTTGGGAAAAAAAATGACAAAAAAAAAATTCCAAAAATCCCCTGCAAATGTGGTGTGTGTTGTACATAGACAAAAAAGGAGGCCCTAAGTGTACAAGGTTGTTTTGCAGCTAATCAGGACATAAAAATCTGTGTCCCTAAATATGGGCTCTTACAGTTATATGTAGTTAATCTTTAGTTAGGAGTTAGGACAGCAGAGGTAATTTCTTATTTTAGTCAGTGAGACCAGGTCACCAAACCAATATTACTCACAGTAGCAGACATTTCTAGAACGGGTGTGAAATGGATAGACAAGCAAATATTAAGCATGTGTCTCAGATAAGATAATGGAGATAAACTTTAGGGCAGCAGGAAAAGAAAGGAATTCTTAAAGAAGCTGTTGAATTGTGCAATTTGTAATGTAATTTGTGTCGATGTGCCAGTGAGTTTGACCTAAGGAGGCTGTATCAAAGTAAATGCTAAATGGAGCTATGATGTTTATAACTTTTTATCTCCTTATGGTCATTAAGGAATTGGCAATCTTTATAAGAGATAGGGTGCTAGCTTTCATGTTCCTGCCTAATTTCAACTCTGATAATAAAATACAAAGTGACATTGTTTTAGAGCAGAAATATACTAGATTAAACCACCCTTAGAAAAAAACAATTGTGTAGCAATGGATGTGGTTTCTTTACATATGTAGTCCATGAAAGGACTCTATGACTTCTTTGACAGAAAGACTTATGTCTAAAGTGTGCTCAAGTGCTAATATTTCAACTAAGGTAAGGTGCTAAAGGTGCTAATACTTAGCAAAATCTCATCCTTTTCTACATGTCATCCTTTTGTTTCCTGTGTCAGCATGATCTTCCAAGCATGAGTGCTTTGGGCAATGCTAAGTGCTTTGCCTGTTGAGGCATAGTAGAACCAGATTACTTAAACTGAAGTTTCAAACTAAGGAGAGGCTGTGCACTGTAGAGAAAATAGGCTAACAGGTGAAAACATGAAGCTGATTTCTGTCTAGATAAGAATCTATTTGGGCAGATAACTTATTGTGAAGGTATATGACTCAGTGTTTAGGAAGGATTTGATTTACCCCTCCTTTCTTCCAGCTAGAGCTCTAAATAACCTGTAAAAGTACTATAAAGTAAGGTTGACCTTATGTGGTACTATTGAATGTCTAGCATGAGAAGCCTAAATTGACATCTACTGGGTTTTTTTACATCATAATAATAATAATAATGATAAAATTTTCTTGAAGCTTCTGGAGAATTTTAATAACAACAACAGAAAAAAATCCCTCCTGGAATTACATTGCAATTGAACCTAAAATACTTGTATTAATGTTATGTTAATATGCATAGAATTTTGTTTTCATAGCCAAGTTTGAATAGGAATTTTCTGAGTAAATATTTTTGTATTCTTATTAGTTCTCTTTACATATATTTTGAGCACTTATTCTTTTTATGCATATCTGTTATAAAAACAAGGAGTGTCTAGTCTCTCTCTTTAGTTATGAGTTCTACTCAAATGTAATAGTGAGTGTTTCAAAGTGCTGCACATGTGTGAACAGGGTGAGAATGCAAGTGAGCTGGTTCTATGGAAATTAATTCTGTCATTCTGATATCTAGAGAATATCCTTGTCTTAGCATAGTCAGTTGTGCACATTTCTGATATCACAATTAAGTATTGTTTTGTTTTGTTTTGTTTTGTTTTGTCAGGTGGCATGAAGAAATCTGTGGTCATGTGGAATATCCCTGCCGTTTCCAAAATCCTGCTGCCAGGTTGCAAGCAGTCATTCCTTATAGAGTCTTTGCTCCCTGGTGCCTTATGGAAAGCTGTGAAGAACATTTGCTTCAGCTAATTCCTCAGTGCCTCTCAGCTGCTTACGCCACACTGGGTACCCACCCCTTTTCCAGGCTTGATGTTCTGATAGTTCCTTCCAACTTTTCCAGCCTGGGAATGGCTAGGTAAAGAAACTTACTAGTATCCAATCTGCTGTATTTTGTTAGACTCCTTCTTACCAGCTAGTTAACAGTGTCAATATAAAGTTGCTGTGCTATTTTTCTTAAACCAAACTTAAAACTCTTATTCTGACTTCATGTGAGTAGGTTTGTTTGCCTCCTTTGTTTTTAATTTTAGTTTTAACAGGGCATACAGAAGGGAAGTATAAGCTTATTAGAAATGCGGGTGTGAATTTTTGTCAAACTGAAGTTCTTTAGTTTGTTCTATTGATCTAAATACTCGATGTCATTGTCTTGTTTTCTTTAGGCATTGATTTTAGCCTTATATTTTGACAGAATAAGAGTATGTTAAAATCCAAATCTAAAGTTTCTTCATAAGCATTTCCAATGTATGGGTTTCTAGTCAAACACTTATCTTCAGAAGCTGAAGGCAAACAGTAAGGATTATATTATCAAGTTTTCATGGAATTGTGAAGGCTCTCAAGCCTGTCCAGGTACCTCTAAATGGCATCTGTTCCCTCCAGCAATTTGACTGTACAACTCAGTTTGGTGTCATCAGCAAACTGGCTGTGTGCATTTGATCCCACTGTCTGTGTCTGTGTCAGTCCCATTACTGACCTCTGAGGATACCACTCGTCACTGTTCTCTACTTGGACAATGAGCCATTTACTGCAACCCTTTTGAGTGTGACCATCCAACCAGTTCCTTAACCACTGAGTTGTCCTTCCATAAAATCCATGTCTCTCCATTTCAGAGACAAAGGTGTTGTGCAGGACACTGTCCAATGCTTTGCATTCAAGTAGTTGACATCAGTTTCTTTTCCCTTGTCCACCACTGTTGTAAGCCTGTCTTAGAAGGCTACCAAACTTCTCAGGCATGATTTGTCAGTAGTGCAGCCATGTTGGCTGTCACCAATCACCTCTTTATCTTTGATGTGCCTTGGCATAGTTTCCAGAAGGATCTGCTCCATGCTTTTGCTGGACCTTGAGTAGAGACTGACTGGCCTGTAGTTCCCCAGGTAATTCTTCTGTACCTTTCTAAAAATGGCAGTTGTGTTTCCTTTTTTCCAGTCAGTAGGAAATTCACTGATGCCAGTAAGATCATGGGCCTGCAGGCCATGTTTATTCCCCATGCTGCATGCATTAGCATGGAGGCTTTTAGGTTGGGCCCTTGAGGAAACTAACTTACTAGCTGGAATTCCTTTGTGCTGCTCTTGAGGTGCCCTTGTGCTGATCTGTGACCTCTCTTCAGGCTCTGGACATCATATAAGTGGGGTGGATTGAGGTTCCCCTTCCCCAACAATTTTAGTTTAAAGCTATCTTCCCTGATCTGGCAAGCCTAGCACTGAAGATGCTCTTACGCTTCTCTGACCGATGGACCCTATCAGCAGGTCACATTTCGCAAACGGGGTCCCATGGTCCAAGTCACTAAATTCCTGGTGTGGCACCAGTCCTATAACCTTTAGCTGATTTGACTGGCCCTTTCAAGCTGTAGATTTTTTTTTTTCCTACACCTTTCCTCTTGCAATCCTCTTTTGGACTAAAAGTAGAAAATTATGTTGGCACAGTAACAATATTGTATAGTTTTTAGTAGAAGGTTACTTGCTTTTTTAATTTCATTTGCATCTAGAAAATATAAAACTTTAGCATTCAGTCACCCTTTGTTATATAAGGCTCATTGCTTTCTAGATACCTTTTACTGGTTACTGAGTTTTCAAAGGTAGTTCTTCACTCAGTGAAGGCATCAAGTTGGTTTGTGCACCTACCACAGATTCTCCAGTTCTTTGCCTGGTGGTTTGATTTGAAGTGAGGTGTGGTACTGTGTGCCATATTTTTGAAGCCATATGAAATTTGTTGCTGCTCAGCAGTCTTCTGTGACTTCAAAGGCATGGTACTAAAAGGTTGGCACAGGGCCTTGCTATAACTGGGAAAGAATCCAGTCATTTGACTTAGCTGTGAGATAAGAGCAGGGATCTGTGGAATCGTGAAAGGCAAGACACAGAAATAGTTCAAAATGAGAGAGAAAGCAGATAGTGATGTCTGGGCCAAAATTACAGCACACAGTAGGAGAAATCTTCATGATTTAGCTGCTGATATGCTATTGCTCTAGGGGAAATTTTCAGTGCCTTCCCTGCATGTACCTTTCCCAGAATTTATAGGAAAAAGGTACCTGCAGGGAGTTCTTGCAAAACCATCTGTCATTATCTTAGTCCAGACTGCATGTTCAGAATACTATAATTGTGTTTTCTTTGTGAAGGAGATGAGGAAAACCTGTGCTTTTATTCCCCTATGCTTCATCTAACCACTGTCAGTTCCAAGCAGTCGATATAATTGAAAATAAGGATGAAAGAAGGGGTGTGCATACTTCCTGATGCCTGTCATTTAACAGTGCATCAAGCCAAACACATTCCAATTTTTCAAAATTTAACTAATTTAAGAACTAATTCAAGGTGTTTAAGTTGTATTTGGGCAGAAGATTAAGTGACTCATAATAGCTCATTTGTTCTTCTTGTATGTGATTTTTCCAACAGAAACTTCTGTGTCTATAGCAAGCTACTTAAATGGTTAATTCCTATGCATGCAATGATAATTGCCTAAATTGCTTAAGCTAACAATAAGCTGTGTGCAAATCCATGTCAAAACCCACACAAGGAAAAAAAAAGTTAGCAATTACCTTGGGTTAAAGGTTGCTGTAGCATTTATTTTTTATCTTCTAGCCTATCTGTAGCAGTACAAACATAATACAGCATGCCAGCACATAGAAGCTGTTGTTATGAGCACTCTACATGGACTCCTGTCTACCAGGGAAGGAAACAGACATGCATTTTAGTCATTATCTGAAGTATTAGGGCTTTACAGCATTTAGTACTTTTCTTCCTCTGTTAATTATACTTACTGTGGTTTTCACATGTCAAAATGCTTCTTATTTAGGAGAGGTGTTTCCCCAACATATTAGATTGGTATGAAATTATGATAGTTCTTGCACAGAATTATCTAAGTAGGTGTTTTGAACTGTCTATTTCAGTGGCAGCTACTGTGGGTCAGCTGCATTTCTCTTGAAGTCTGACAGAGGCATTGCAAGCAAAACTGTAGCTGAAAGCATATTCATTGTGCTTGTGTTTTCTGTTCATATTTTCCTGTGTTTTTAAATTTGCTACGGACTTCTGTATGGAAATATATAATAATGGCAATAATTTCCTCTTCCTTCCTACAGTTCTTTGAAGATGGAGGGTTTAGTTTTGCACACTTTAGTTTTACTCTGTTTTAATTTGCATGATTCTGTATAGCTTCTCCTAAATTCATGCTATTAAAAGAACAATGTGGCCTACACATCTTTGTTGGTGATATTATGTTGAACTGTGCAGAATTTAAATTCATAAAGCATTGTGGGTCAGATTTAAGTATCTTAAAAGCCTAAGATTCAATGCTTTCTCTAGAATGTTGAGAATCTCATGAACATGTAACAGCAATTAGTGATCTAATTTTAAGTTCTTTCACTAGAAGAAGAGAGTGAATTGGAGTAAAAGGAGTAAGGAAGTGTGTCAACTATAAGGCCCTAGAGATTCTAATTAGGTTGTTCATGGAAGAGATACCTGACCTCACACTACATTGAAAGGTGCATATCATTCATGAGCTCAGAGAACTAAGAGGTTAAAATCAGGAAATTAAAAGTAGCATTATGTTTTCATGCTGTTGATAATATGGTACTTCCTGTGGAGTTGTCGACCCCACTGGCATTTAAGTATCAGAGGTATTTCACAGTTGCAGATGCTCTCATATGACCCAGCAGTTACTCACATGAACAGAGCTGAATGAAAGATTTCAGATGAAAAGGGTCTGTGTATTCACTAGTTGTTTGGGCTCTTCAAATCAGTTCACTCCCAATCCAGTTTTTTTTGATCCCATTTGAAATCCTAGTGTTTCGACGTCTCTTCTCACAACTTGATTTCCTTTTTTTTTTTTTCAGAACCTGAAGAGACTCTGAATTCCTTGTTCTTTTTCATTCCCTGAGGAAAAACATTCTTTCAAATACAGAAACTCTTAACTCTTGGTGCCACCTGAACCTGCACTTGAGGCTATGACTTTTCTTGCAGGGTTTAACTACTTTAGCTTTTTCACAGTCACACCAATCCCTTGTGTTTCTGTGGTGTTAGAAACTGCTTAGCAGCTTTCTACTTCTTCAGAGTAAATGTGCTGATGTTTATTTTACTGTCCTGAGAACTGTAAGCCTTTGCATTCAGTTGAAATTCTCTCTTTGAAACAATGGTTTTTAAAGTTTTGTTTCCAGCACACATTGTTTGAACAACGTAAGATTACTGCTTTTTCTGTTTGAATTAATGTATTAATGTACTAGTTTTGGACTAAGTGCTAGCACAAGGAAATGTTCTTATCCAAGTACTATGTATAAATAATCTTTCTAGGTGCATCTCATGTTGCTGGAATCTAAAAGAGTATGATGAGGAAAGTGTCCTTTGGTATCTACCACATTCCTAGTTTTTCGTGACTGTGGGATAGATGGACATCTGGTCTAACCTAGTTCATCTATACTTACAGATGATTTCACTCAGCAAAGCTAGTGAAACCAAAGAACTTCTGAGCAAGATTCTGACATTTTCAAAAAAGGATCCTATGTTAGGTTATTTGAATTTTATTTAAGCTCTAAAATTAGTGGCCTTATTTTCAACTATGCTGGACACCCTTGAAACCCAAATGGTGTTTGATGATGAAGATACTTGGAATATTTATAAATCAGGTTTAAATTCCTGTTCATAAAGATCTTACTCACTCTTTTCCTGTCATGTTAAAAATCGTCTTTGGTATGTACATCTTTCTTCTTTGAAGAAAGAATATCTGTTTCTTAAAAAAATGTATCGGCAGAACTCTTGAGTCTTTCCAGTCTATGTCACCAAGGTTGTTAACTTCTTAAATTGAAAAGGGAGAAGGCTGAAGCAGCCTCTTTGATCAGTGCGTCTGTAGCCATCATTTGTCTGTTCTGTATGTCTGCAGTGTTACGATGACAACTGATAAGCCTGTAGAAAATCAACCAGGACTACTGGAAAACATTCAAATGTCAAAGTTAAATGTAAAACCTTTAATGTTCAGTCTTGCAGAACTGCATTTTACTATCAGATACAACTGTAGAAGCCTTTTCTGAGTCAATACAAATGCAGTTGTTTTAAATACTCACAAGAGTAATCCTTTAACATTTAGTTTATTTTTTACATATCACTAGTTGGTTATCCACACAGAAATAATCATGCAGGAAATTTAAGGCAAAAAGTAAAAATATGGTGAAAGAAAAATTGAGTCTTAGCTGTGATAGTAGTAAATTGGAGTATGTAGCTGTACAACACAAACATATGGACTTAGTGGCATTTAGAAGTTGCATGACTTGACACAAAGACGTAGCCGGGGCAACCACCAAATCACAGCTGAAATGCAAAGAGTAGATTTATTTCATTGACCCACCAACAACATTGGGCAGGGACCCACAGGAACACAGGCTTTGTTAGGCTTAGTTCATCCCAGTGCAAAGAGACCCATGACAACACAGCCTCTGCTAGGCTTCGTTCGCCCAAGTGCACAGTGGGGTGCCTGCTGCCTGCCCCACTATATGTCATGCACACACCGTTTATTACAAGGCAGTATTTTTATGATCTTGCTCTCTCCTAGCATGAGGCTCAAGCATGTAGGGCGTTATCTTTGCACAGGATTTCTACTTCTCCAAACAGGCAGAGGATGAACACTAGGCATAATAAATGGAGTTTTACAACGGTGACAGTTGTAGCATTCCCACCTGCAAGGTTACTTTGAGAGAAACTATTCTCTCCTTCTCACCAAATCTTCTGCTTTTAACCCTTTCATTGCTGAAGATATTTGTTGACTCTTAGCTGAAGTCTGAAGTATGCTTTGGTACCACTGCAATCACTGTCCTCCATCCAGTTGTCATTTTGTATCAAAATAGGATTTGGAGTACTTCAGGTGTAATGTATTTCCTTATTAATGTGCCTTGTTGGTCTATTAACTCATAACGGATGCTGTTTTAACAGAGAAGCCAGATGTGTATTCTCCAGTATCAGGAGGATTTCTTTTGCCTTTCTGATAGTTTTCCAAAGAGCTTTCTCAATGCTTTTGGAAAACAAGGTACAATATTTACCTGTCATAAGATGCTTCTCTTATGGGATAGTATCACAAGAAGATAACATCTCAGTCTGACATTCCTGACCAAAATGAATACAAAAAAGGATGTTTTAGAACATGTGGACTTACTTATGTTTCAAGTATGCAACTTTACATTGTTACTATTTGTAATTTTATGAGATGAATAAAGAGTAGTGTTTTAGGAGTTTAAAACTCACTTGCTTCTTTTGCTGTGTGGCATATGAATTCTTAAAAGGGCTTTTGGTCATTGAAGCTGGAGAGGTAGTGGGGCTCTTTTGATGCTGCTGTAGAATGCATGGTTTTAAATGCTAGGATTAGAGTTATGGCAGAGCCTGCTAATATCATTATAGTTAAAAGTGCCTAGGAATTTCCAATATAAACTTGTATTTCAGTGATTTATAGCTGTAAAGTCCTGTTCCCAGCTTAAAGCTGACTTATAGTGGTTTGGCTTAGGAAAAATGAATGTGGCTATTGTACACACGTGTGTGAGAGGTCAGCATGTTTCTATGCATATTGTATTTGTATATCTATAAATACATACATATATATATAGTATATGTATAGGTGTGTAGGTAATACTAATGATCTTATTTTTA
Organism: Vidua chalybeata; assembly: GCF_026979565.1. Taxonomy (NCBI): domain Eukaryota; kingdom Metazoa; phylum Chordata; class Aves; order Passeriformes; family Viduidae; genus Vidua; species Vidua chalybeata. Next base: position 12,019,812 of record NC_071570.1, on the reverse strand, counting down.
TTGTATGGGTTGCTTGGCATTTATAAAGTAAAAGTATATTTTTTCCTCAAAAGTGACCTATTTATAGAGAGCTAAAACATGGAGAAATGAGAAAATTAATTGTCATTAGTGAACACTGGGTTTGTAATTTTGAAACTAATTTTTAGAATTCTTTCTCCCTGTGTCTTACTTTATCTCTCTCAACTTTTTTCTCCTACCAGTAGAGATGTATAAGATGATTGAAAATTACTTTTGCTTATAGATAAGTAACAATATAGTCTATCTATTGTTTAATATTCAGTCAGCAACATTAGACCATTCCACTTAATTTTCTGAATCATACAAATAGTAGAGTGCTCATAAATGCCGAGATTTTGCATGTATATGCTGTGAGTGGTAAAAACGAAGCTAATAAATGCTGCCAATTGTTTTGAAGCCATAAGCTCAATTTTTAAAGGGCCAAAAGAAAGACACTGTTCAAAGCAGCCACAGGCTTCTGTCATGCAATTATCTCTGATCTGACTTGACATACCAAGTATGTGAAGCTTTCTTAGTCTCTATGATAATTACTAGTAGTCTGCAATTTACCAGCCCCACCTAGGAAGAACCTGATCCAGGTAACAGAGCTAGATTTTAAATGTAGACTGCAAGACCAACCATACTTAAAACAAATGGAAATACAGAGAAATCATTAAATCCATGCATATTACTTTACCTCTGGCATCAATTGCCAGGTGCTAATGTCAATCTTTTTGCTGTAGATTTGGTTTCAAATTGAAACAAAACACCACCAAAATTATGCAAACAAATTGGTGGCTTTATTTTCCTTTTTGTAGTTTTGTTTGTTTTGTTGCTTACAGGAGTATGGTTTAAGGATCCCTAGACCTTTTCTTGTATGAGTGGTAGTTTGAGTACTTGCTAGTGACAAGCTCAGAGGAGGCTAAGAGAAGTCATGCTCCTAAAAACCATGATGTTGCTGAGCAAAAACTAAGCAGTCCTGTCCTTATGAGTAGTAGTGAGGAATATGAGCAGTTGAGTGATCCATTCCTAAGCTCCATCTTTTGACTCTGGCCAGGGAAACTTCTTCACCCAACAGAGAGTTGGGTAGGCAGTTTTGGTTTGCCTCTGCTCTGCTTGCCTACTCCTTGCCTGGAGCAATAGTTTTTGTTACAACTGTGACACCACACTGTGCCCAGTTTTGGGCTGCATGTTTATGACAGAGACACAAAGTGAATCAGGCCTCTGCTAGCATTATTAGCAGGTAGGAGAATGTGTTATACGAGAAGAGACTGATAGGGCTAGATCTGTTCAGCCTGGGAAAAGACATTACTGAGACTAATCACTGTCTCTTGCTAACTGAGGGCATGGTTGCTGAAAAAGAGAACCAAAGCCATGGTTCTCTCAGAAATAGGGAAAATATATGAAGCAACATTCACAAGGTTATAGGTAAAAATTATCAAGTCGAATTAATAACTAATAAAATAGGTTTTTATTTTGCGACCAGGATTCGGTCATAGATAGCCACAATCAAAAAGGCAGTTCCAAGCCCGGGATCGGTGCTGGGTGAACACAGATCCGACCTCTACCACATCGGATCACCTCTGTTCACAAATGCTGTCTCTGTCCAGTGAGTTTTTATACACTTTTCTGCCTGAGGCAGAGGTTCTCCTCTTCTTCTCTTTGCTTCACATATTCATGGGTCTCCTTTTCTCTCTGCTGACCTGGACAAAGCTGTTTCTGGGAAGCAGTGAGTGTTGATATTGAGTTACGGGAACCTGGTATTGAGATGCATGTTCCTGATAATGCTCCTGACAACTCTGACTATCTTGATCATAGATATCTCCCTGTATTCATTGCTCGGTGTCTCCTGGATGGTCCAGGAAAGGGCCCATCTCTGCAAAGAGCCACGCTTTTTTGTGCAACCTTTCCCTGGCTGCAGCTTGTGATTTAAAACTTAAAGAATTTTTTGTACAAGCATCATTTATTACATATATATATTTTTCACATAAGCACAAATTATTCCATAACATATGTTACAATAACTTGTAGTGATAGATTTCAGACTAGATACAAGGAACCACAGTTATTGTGGATATGCACTGAAACAGGTAGTCCAGGGAGCTTGTGGAACCTCCATCTAAGGAGGTGGTGAAAAGAGGCCTCTTCAAGCTTGATTTTTTTCCCGACATTCCAGGCCTTCAGTGCTTTTACCTGTGCTACTCCCTTGGTTTTATGTTCTGTTACAAATTACACCTCCCCCTCCATATTACCTATATGACTCATTCATGCTGCCACAGTACTTTGAAAGCCTTTTAACAATTAAAGCACTTAGTTTTCAGAAAATCTGGGGAAGTACTAGGAATGTATTCATATTTTGTCGGTAACTAATTGGTGGGTATAGATGTTACAGGAGATCTTTTGAAGAAACCTAATTCCTTTTTTCTCTCCTATCCTTTGCAAAGGTTAAGTAAGGAACTGTGCCCATATCTTTCGGACCCAATCCCAGTGTTCTAACATTTCACCAGTATTTCCAACCTTTTCTTGTTTGTGATAGTAGGTATCTTCCAAGTTTGAAAGGTATACTCCAAACTTCTAGGCTGCTAGGACTAACAAAAGTCTGTCTTTAATTGAAATAAGGCATGGTATTCTGTTTTTTACTCTTTGTTTTTTAAACAAATACAAGCATTTTCATTATTACCTCTAATCCTGGAAGATGCAAATTTCACATGTAGATGTTCCAGTACACTAAAAATAATAATAACAGCTATTGGAATTGATGGTAAGGAATGGGATATTTAGTGACAGCAGGTCTAATATCCTGCTAGAGGGTTCTAATATTAGTCTTATTGCATATGGTGTCATCTTCTATGAAATGTTTTGGGAATACACTGATTCTGTTCAATTCTTTACAATTTGTTTCAGAATGTGGTTAAGTCTTTGGAGATGCCCACTAGGTACTCCTGTAGCATGATTAGCTCAAGAAAACCTGTGTGTATGGCATTGTGAGTGTGGATAGTGGTGGTTTTAATTGTCATGCAAGTTTTTGTCCAATGTCAATTTTACTGATTTAGCTGAATGAAGAGATGTATTTCTTATAATGTTTTTTGTTTTGTTTTCCACTGGGAAATCATTTTAGGTGACATAAAGTTACAATATGGGATATTTCATTAGTGATTAAATGTAAGTGTGACTATCATTATTATTTTTCTAAGAGTTTTTATATTTCTGATGATGTATGTTAAGCTCAGAGTGAACCAATGGTATAGTATTATACAAGAAAAATGGCTTTAATTATTTCCTTGTGCATCTCCCAATCCCTTAAAAAAATCCCCACAATAAGCAAGCAAAAAAACTCCTCTTGTGCTGTCTTCCACCTTCAGTTCTACAACAAGTGTTCATGCTTAACTCTGTGGAAAAATATGAATCCATGAGCCAAAAATCACTTACCTGTTTTAGAATATGTAATTATTTAAAATAATGTAAAAGTAATTTAAATGGCTAAACAAGTGCAAAATCTATTCCTTCTCCAAACATACGACGTGTGGTTTATGATTGAATCTGTTTTAAATTAGTGCCTATATTTTTGGTTTGGTTTTCCACTTCATGTGTTCAAAGAAGCAATTTAATTTTGTCCATACAATTTCAATTTCAGCAACCAGGTAATATATGCAGATGATGGATTTTCTTATTTTTAATGTACTACAATGAATGTTATGGTCCCTGTAATGCTCGTGTAAATAATGAGTAATTCCAGTAAGTTCTGGGTAGATCTGTCCTACGTGTATGAGATCATAATTTGTCTATGACACTTCAAATGTTATGGCTAAATAATAAAAAAATAGAGAGGTGGGTGTCCTTGTAAATATTTGTGCTTTTCAGCTGTTAGTTCAGATGAGGTAATAAACACTAATGTTCCTAATTTTTTATGACATTTTTATACTGAGGTATTGTTGAAAGTAGGAGTTCTTGTACAAATCATTATTTGCACAATGGTTTAGAGCTTGTTGCAGAAAAACCTGATTCTAGTGATGGCTTCCTCATCTTATTTATTTAAAACTTTTGGCACATTGGAATAGGAATTATTTCTCTTATCTGTGATTTATACAGATGTTGTCTTTGATGCATGACTGGTCAGTTGTATTCAAAGTCACTTTCTGTGAACATACCAATTAAGCATCTTTTTGCTTATCAAATGAAACCAGGGAACAGAGACTGGATTTTCTACTACATGTGTCAGCTACAGGCGCTTTAGAGGGGGGTGTGAAAGACTGTGTTGAGACATTTCCACTGCAATCCTAATAATGTGTATCACTGATTCTTACACATGGAAGAAAAAGATGAGGAAAAAAGAAAAGGATGGGAATTACCCCTTCACTGCATCTCCTTGTCTTGATTCCAGTGTGTGTTATACTGTATTCTGAGTTCATTTGCTTTAATGATTTGTCAGAGGCCTAATTGCCAATTCTCTCTTGCTTTCAGCTGCAGGGCTATAGAAAGCCGGGAGGTAGTATGGAGAAAGGCAGAACCATGGTTCTGAAATAGATGTGTTGTGAGGAAGATCAGATAGAGGATAAGCTGAGGGGATAACATAGGATAATTTAGACTGGAAAAGACTCTTAAGGTCACTGAGTCCAATCATTACCCTGACATTGCCAAGTCCACCACTAAACCATGTTCCTAAGTGTCACATCTACATATCTTTTAAATAACTCCATTGATAGCAACTCAACCACTTCTCCAGGCTGTCTGTTCTGCTGTTTAATAACCCTTCTGGTGAGGAAATTTTTCCTAATATCCAAACTAAATGGCTCCTGGCACATCTTGAGCCATTTCTTCTTGTCATATTGCTTATTACTTGGGAGAGGAGACTAATAGAAATGACTAATGACATGGGACTGTGAGGGAACAAGCCATAAAATTTAGCTAGTGAACATAGTCCAGGCACACCCATATTAATAGGTGTGTTTTTGCATGGCTTAGTGAAAACCAGGAAATCTCTTTCTAAGTTTTCAAATTATGTATTTGACACCTCTGAAGGATAAATTTTTTGAATTAATAAAGTTGCTGCAGTATCACTTTGTGAATATTATTTCTGGCTGTTATTATTTTAATTTTGTGTAGTGACTGAAAGTCACAGTAAAGGAGTAGTCTTCCAAAAGTGCCTAATTTGAGCAGGGGCTGCATAACCCTATGAATAATTCCCATGGAATGCTTTTCTGTTTGGTCTTGTAAAGTGAAAACTAGAGCAATACTGTTTTCTGAAACTTGATAAACTTCAAATATGTTTTTTCATTGTGTAAACCCATAATTTCTGGAAACTGGGATTATTGCCCTGCTGAAGGCTTCTTTTCCCTTTTTTTGGGAATGTGTGCATGTTAGATTGCTGTCTAGGGATCTGAGCATCCTTGGTAACATTCTGAAGTGACAGAAGTAAATGGTAGACAAAAGAGATGAACATGTTCAGAGACGATTGCAGTTGTTGTTGGTTGATTTTGTAATTAGTAGTAGTTTGTGCCCTGTTTTGTGGATCTTTTTAAGCAAATTGACCCAAAAGTTCTTTTGATTAAGAACAAAACCAAAATCCTGCTCAAAACTGTAAAACAAGGTTACCAAAGGCTTTATGTATTTTTGCACTGATTTGAAGGGGTTTTTTTCACCTCTACTAGCAGGGCTTTTTTGAGTGAATTTCCTATGAACTGGTGCTAGAAAAGCCTGCTTTTCATATTGTTCCTTTTCCTTCTCAAAAATGAAATTCAAAATAGAAGCTGTGGTAAGAGGAAATTCAAGTCTAAATTGGTTGTGAAGCTAGAGGAAGGACCACAGAAGGCTTACAAACAAAAAAAGATACCTGTCTAAGATTTATGTTTCTCCTAGTTTGTGAGTCATACTTTTCCTGCTGATTTCGGTATTTTTCCAGAAGTGCGATTGTCAGGTAATTTCAATTGGGCAACACAATAGGGGCTTTTAAATCTTTGGAAATACTCAAATACTAAACTATTTACTCTGGGGCAGCAATTCAAGGTTTTGGGTTTTTTTCCTTCCAGAAAGCTTGAGAAGAAAGACAAATTAGAGGAAAAAATAGCTTAAACTCAAAAGAATCCAGACAGGATATTTAGAACATAAAAACAAAGTGGTGAAGATGAGGTGTTTTTCTGCAAGTAATAGTTTTTCTTGTAACCATATATTCCTACATTGTCAGGAAGGCTTCCTACAACTTATCACAGTCATCTTCTGTAGTTAGTGGAATCATTTACTGGTCATTAAAAATAATTCCTCTTCTATGGCCACCATCAGAGATTGTAAGATTATTGTTTCAATTTTACTAATGTTTCCTTTCTGAGTGATAAGTGATTGGATAGGAGTTAAATGAGGCCTTCACCACTACACTGCTTTGCAGTGGGGATTTGGATCTTGTGGTTTTCCAGTGGTTTAGGGTTAGTTTCTGTTCACCAAATTAAGCAGTTTCTCCAGGAAATTCTTATACAAACAAAATCTGGTGGTAAAAGCTCTGGCTTTATATAAATCAGGAGATAAGAATGCCTCTCTCATCTCAATTGGGGTTTTATTTATATTTGGGGATTATTTGAGACCTTCTGCAAGTATTTTATGATATACTCATTGCCTCTGACTGGTAACTTTATCTTCCTAGATCTCAGTTTAGCTGTAGGTCTTATTTATGCTTGAGCTCTTTGAAAACTTATCTCAATGTGTCTTTTTTAAATGCATTGGCACTTTGGATTTTTCCCCACTTTTTTTCAGCTGCTGCAAGTCCTTTTTCTCAGTTCCATAATGTTCACCCCCTCTATGCTATTGCAGAATTAAGTCTCTTTTCCTCATATATTGTAATTTAGTACTAGCTTTGATCATGACCATTCAGGTAAGTCTCCCTCTACTTAATGACTTGGATCCTGTACTTCCTGTATTTGCTATTCTTCCTATTTCTTCGCTGTCATACCAATCTGTCATTTGGGACACTTCATTCCTGAAGAATAGTTTTATTGAATTTGTATTGTTAAGCAGCTTATATGAAATTAGAGTGATCCTTTTCACTTGAACATTTTGCTAATCCTTTTCTTCCTATGCTGGGGTTTCTCAAGGGCCTAGGTCACATTTCAGTTACTTTTGGTGAGAGGTAATTTTCTTTTTCTTGCCCCCGTCTCGGGTGGCTGGGGTGCCAGCCTAGTGGCGCTGCCTTTCGGTGAGACCGGGGCTGCCGCATGTGCAAAGCTCTAAGGCTGAACCTCCGCGTGGGTTTGTTGGTTTAGTAGCCAAGTGCTGAGAGGAGACAAAGGGACGAGGGAGGCACACCTTGTCCTGTGTGGCTGGAGAATGTTTATTTCCTGCATGGCCTCTGCGGTGGCTGGAGCGGCATTTCCAAGTGCACGCATGGACAAAATGGTGATGGGACAAAGGAAGCATGGGGTTAAATAGAGGGCGGGCAGACAAGGGCGGAAGCCCCCCTCGCCCAATGGGGACAGGCAACAGCTTACGGGAACACAGCAGGGGTGGGTACAGGGTTCTGGGACAAATAGGAATACAAGAATGGGGTGACTGTCACAGAACTTTCAGGAATGAACAGGGGGTGGCTACAAGACTGACATGGGAAAGCTCCTATGGTAGACAACCAGGAGTGAGCCATTGTGAGGGGAAAATGGGGGTACATAGAACCGACTAACTAACATTTGTTAAAATCCCTAACTGAACCAACCCGGAATATAACATCTCCCTGTTTTTAAATATATAAAAAAGACAGTTGTTTAGACTTCTTGCTGCTCGTGCAGTCGCCTCCTCACTCAGTGTTTTCTTCTGCTGCTGCAACGACTGCTTTCGTAGATGGAGAGGGCTTGGAGATGGTGCTGGAGCTGATTCCTTCCTGATTTTTTGGGGATAGGGAAACTGGGAAAACAACTTTATTGTAAACAAATGGACTGGGAACATAAACAGACGGAGGTAGCTGAAGGGGTTTTTCCTTTGGCTTTGGGGAAAACTTTTTAATAAGATGTGGAACCTTTTTCCTCCTTGCGGTGCCTGTGGTTGGATGCCACTCCCTGGTTAGTGGGATCACTTGTCACATCCACAGGCACCTTATCGTCTCAACTCACTAGCTGCCCTGGGGTGTATGGTTTAACATGTCTCCTGGGGACCCACTTTACTCCTGAAGGTGTGGATATGCAGGCATATCCCCATCCCCAAGTCAAAAGTGGGAATGGACCCTGGATTTCTTTAGAATTCAGATCCCTCACTAGCACTGGTGGCCGCTCTTCTGGCCGAAGCTGCTGGTGCTGCTTGAATTGTCTCAGTACTGGCGGTTCTGGCCTGTCATAAGAACAGTTTAGGAAATTGATGGTAAAGAATGCCTTGCAGAGCCTCTCGTGTGGTGACAGCACTCACACATCTCCCCGCTGTTTCCGGAGGACCTGTTTTAACGTCTGATGAGTCCTTTCTATTATTGCTTGGCCGGTAGGGGTGTGAGGAATCCCGGTCTTATGTTGGACATCCCTATTCCTACAGGAAGTTACTGAACACTTATAAGCTGGACAATTATCAGTCTTAATGGTAGTTAGGACCCCCAAGGTTGCAAACGCCTGTATGAGATGTTTCCTTATGTCTGCAGCCCTCTCACCTATGTGGGCTGAGGCAAAAACTGCCCCCGAAAAGGTGTCCATGGATACATGGAGATTTCTGAGTTTCCCAAATTCGGGGACCTTTGTGACATCCATTTGCCATACCTCACAACTGCAGAGGCCTCTGGGATTCACACCTGCTCCCAGTGTTGGTAAAGCTGTCTCCTGACAGTTGGGGGATGTGGCCACAATTTCCCTTGCTTGGTTACGTTGCAGATGGAACTGGCATACCAGACCTGGGGCATTTTGATGGAATTGCTGATGGCTGAGCCTGGCCTGCTTGACTATATTCAGCTGGCCTCCCAGCTGTACTGGAGCTGCCAGGGCGTCTGCTCTGCGGTTCCCCTCAGCAATGAAGCCTGGGAGATTCGCGTGTGATCTCACATGCACCACATAAAAGGGATGCTCGTGGTGAGAAACCAGTTGTACTAACTTTGCGAGCAAACCGAAGATGACCTGGTTTGAGACCTCTTTTAAGACTGCATGTTCTGCCCTTGATACTGCTCCTGCGACATATGCTGAGTCTGTTACCAGATTAAAAGGTTGGCTAAATCTCTCAAAAACCCTCACCACAGCATCCAACTCAGCTACTTGTGGGGAACCTTCTACTATCTTAACATCTGTTTACCACAGCTGAGTCTCAGGGTCCTTCCAAGTCACCACCGACTTGTGGGACTTCCCTGACCCGTCGGTAAACACTGTCTGGGCTCTGAGTGGTCTTTTATTCTGTACTTCTTTTTGGTAACAATTTGAACTCTATGTTGAACAAATGATGGCCAGGATGTCCAATCTGAATTTGGCCTGAGGAGCTATCTAGAGCAAACTGCAAATTTTCATTTTGGCTTAAAAGGTGTTCAAAGGTCTCTTTGGTCACCTTCCCTGTAGATGTTTTGATGGGAAGGTGGATACATGTGAAATCACAGCCTGCTAACGCTTGCAGATGAGCCCTGGCCCACATGATGAGCTGCGCCATCAACTCTGTGGCCTGGTGATGCTTTTGGACTGTCTGTGGCCAAGGAACACCCACTCTGTTATCAAGAGGGGGTCCCGTTGACCCTTGTCCCACTGGAATATCATTCCGTATAGATGGGGTAACTCACCTAGAACAATGAAGCGGAAAGGCAGCCGTGGTTGACAATGGTGCACCTGCCTGCTTGTGATGGTGGTCTGGACCTTCTTGAGTGCTGCTCTGGCCTCTTGTGTCAGGGCTTCCAGGGAACTGTAACCTTCATCCCCGTCCCTTTCTGTTAACAAGTCAAAAAGGGGGGATAGATCCCTCATGGTGAGCCCCATTAAGGATCCAATTTAAGGATCCACACAGGCGCTGGAGGTCATTTAGTGTCTTTGGGTTGTTATCTATTTGAATCTGTCGAGGCCTAATTGTCCTGTTGTTAATTTCTAGGCCCAGATACTTCCAGGGTGGCAGCAACTGTACCTTTTCCTTTTGCAACTTAAATCCTGCCACCAACAAAGCCTTAATAGTGTCATCTAGTGCTTCTTGTAGGACTTCACTGTCAGGGGCACAGACGAACACATCATCCATGTAGTGATAGAAAATACAGGATGTCCACTTGGCACACACTGGGGACAGAACCCTGGCGACATACCACTGGCATATAGTGGGGGAACATTTGAGACCCTGTGGTAATACCGTCCAGTGGTAGTGTCACATTGGGGCTTCTCTGCTGATGGAGAGCACAGAGAAGGCAAAGCGAGGAGCATCATCTGGATGGAGAGGAATTTGGAAAAAACAATCCTTTATGTTAATCACAGCCAGATTGTAATTTTGGGGTAGCATAGATGGAGATGGCATACTTGGTTGGAGGGAGCTCATGTCCTTAATAACATCATTGATTTTTCTCAAATTGTGGAGGAGTCGCCACCTGTCCTTTCCCGTTTTTTAATTGCAAACACCGGACAGTTTGAGGGGTTGTTTGTCTCTACAATGTGGCCTTTTGCCAATTCCTCCTCTACGAGCTTTGTGAGCGCCTGCAATTTCTGTTTACTCAGTGGCCACTGCTCCACCCAGACTGGCCTATCTGTGAGCCATGTCACAGATTTCTGTGTGGGGCGCTCCTCAGTGGTTGCACCTAAAAATTCGGGGGGGCCAGAAATTCCAATTTGGCTCCCCACTGGGACATGGCGTCTCTCCCCCATAAGGTAAATTTGCTGTTGATCACAAACGCATGTACTGAGGTCAGCAGCCCATTCGGACCCTTAATTTGGATGAAGTTTTTCGATTGTCTTGCAGCCTGAGGCCCGGCTAGTCCTAAGACTGGCATGGCCACACTTTGCAGCTCCCCTTGTGATGGCCACTTGTGCAGCGGAATGACTGTCACATCTGCTCTTGTGTCCATCATCCCCTGAAGATGTATTGAATGCCCCAGCACTTAAATCCGCACCATACGAGGGGTTTTTCCTCTCCCAACTTTCCAGTGTAAAAGACTGAGAGTTCCAGATCATTACACAGAGCACAAGGAATAGGAATTGCCTGTGCAATAACCTGGCCCTTCGGTAGGAAGAGAGGGGGGTGGACACAGTGTGCCGTGAGCTAGAAGAGCCTTGGATTAAGGGTGGAAAAGACCGGAGGAACCTTTGTCTCCAGTGGTGTGTGTTTTGTGTCCCTAATAACGAGGTACCTACAATTCAAAAGGTCCTCTCTCCTTCTGGTTTCATAGTGGCAGATGTGCGACAGAAGCTCTGCATCTGCTATGAAGAACTGCCAGTCCTGAGAATGAAAATGGACAGGGTTAGTAAATTGAATCGTATAAGGCTCCCTTTTGTCAGTTGTTGAGAGGCAGCCGCTCACAGATGGAACTATATGGTGAATCGCAGCTCCTCTTGCGGCGCCGCGACCTGCCTCATTTTTGTCTGCATGCAAGGCAAGTCTGCGCTCCCCCTTTAGGTTTTTGGAAAGGTGGGGTTCCCCTCCCCACCCTTCCTCCTGCTGCCCCTGGTGGTGCACTCCCCAAAAATGGACATTGAGCAAAAAAATGTCCTTTGTGATGACAGTGGAAGCACTGGCGCTTGGATGGAAACTGCCTTGGAGCTGGAGTCCTTTGGAGGCACACTTTATCTTTGGGCTTCTTCAGGGTCTCCGCCATCATCAGGTGTAGCTTTTGTGTGCATTCCTCGATGATCTGATCAAGGGTCAGAGGTGGCGAAACCAGCAAAGCTAGGATGATCCTTTTGCACACTTTGTTTGCATTCATAGATGCCACTTCTAGGATGAGCTTGTCCTGGAGTTCGGACTCCTCCACATGCCTCTCCACTGCCGTCCAGACACGATCTACGAAATCTACAAAAGGCTCCGCAAGAGATTGTTTAATTGCTGTGTAGGGTACCATCGGCTCCTTGGTGGGCATGGCCAGGAACATGCGCTCTGCTGCATTCCTGGACTTGTCCAGCACCTCGTTTGGAATTCCCCTAGCCTGGAGCTGCCCTTCACTCCATTCTCCTTTACCAATAAGATGGTTTAAAGTTATTGGTTCTTCAGCGAAATCAAGGCTATATGGTCCCTCCAAGATTTCAGGAAGCAGATCTGCTGCCAGTCTTTTCCATTTCCTCTCCCACAATTTGTACTCAGATGGGAGAAGCAGGCAGCTGAACAGACATTTAAGGTCTGTGGGCACCATTGTTTTAGATGTTAAAGTTGCTTTTAAAATGCCCTTAAAGAATGGGCTTTTTGGGCTGAAATCTCTTAATGTTTTGCAGATGTCTTTGATTGATTCATAGGGAAGGGGTTCCCATTTAGGGTTCTCCCCTCCCCTGGTGTAGGCTGCTGGTGTTGAAAGCGCCTGCTTGATTTCGCAAATCTGTTCCCACCCCCCGCCCCGTCCCCCCCTCCCCTGGATCCCCGGGGACCATGGGGACGCAGAGGCAGGGCACGGGGGACAGGACAGCGGACTTCCCACTCCTCAGACAGAGGGGCGGAGATGACAGAGACCTCCCTGGTGGGAGAGGGCGGGACCGATGACGTGGCTAGGAGATCATGCAAGGAGGGAACACCCACGCAAGGAGGAACAGGGGGAGGGGGAGCAACCCAACCTCTCAGAGTGGGCTCACAGGGAAGCAGGAGGGGGTTGGGTCAAAGGTGGGGACAAAGGGAACAAAGGGGACAAAGGGATTATGAGAAGAAGTGCCTGCGGGCCTCCGCCTCCTATCTTGTGAGGACAAAGGCGCTGCAGTTTCCTGACACGTGGTCGGCGGGGCTTCCTCAGAGGGACAAAGAAAAGTGTTTAGGGAGACAGAACTGCGCAGGGTCGGACTAAAACTGGGATTTTCAACTGGGTTAAAGGGATTGGAATGAGGGTTTGCGGTCAGGTCCTCAGCGACAAGGCCCGTGCCGCTAAGGTGGGGATGCTTCCCCTAAGGCAGGGGCTCGGGGGAGCCAGGAACATGGTCCGCATTTTGGGAGCTGTCCTGCGCCTCTGAACAGCGGAGTTCTCCCCCCTGCCCACCCGGTTTAGGGGAAGAAGGGGAAGGAAAGGAGGGTATGGAAAGGAGTTCAGAGCTAACTAGGATTTCGTTCAGCGGCTTTCCCCACCCCCTTCCCCGGTTCGTGTCCCACACACTTTCTGTTCTTACAACTTCCGAAATTAACAAATGCAGCTTGGTAAAGCAATCTTTGACGGAGGAATCCCTGCGTTTGATTCCCTCCGCTAATTTTGCCCCCACATGCTCCCAAAATTCCTTTTTTCTAGCATCCTCCATGGAGACACCAGGGAAAGCCTGGACCAACCACCAAACAAAATTTTTAACAGAACTTCTGGGGAAACCACCACCCTTCACCTTTAGGAGTTCCTTAACGTGGAGATGTTCCTGCTTCCTGCCCGTGTGATCCTACCCTCAGCTGCAGGAAAAGTGGAAAAAAAAGAAAAAAGGGTGAAATCTGCCAGCGGCAGCCACTCGCACTGTGCACTGCGTGTCCCCTATGCCTGGGATCGTGGCTAGCCCACCCCAGTGAAGGCGGTTTTCAGTCGGGTCCATCCCTGCCACTGATACTCACCAAACCGGCATCTTCGCAAACAAAAACTTGCAGCCGAGGTCCTCATGGAAGCGGTTTTTCTTCGCTGTTCGCGACTGTGAAAAGTTGTGCTTCCCTCCCTCACAGCCAGAGCACTGTGTGCTCTCCTCGGGCGTGATGGAGTTTTCACTGACTTACTTTGTGAAGCCCACACTCCAGTTTTCAGTTTGGCGTGAGACATTCTTCCGCGCGGAAACCGCAGCTTGGCTTGTGGCTCGGCAGCCGCACGGCTCCCTGCGCGGTGCCAGAGTCCCTGATGGTGAAACTCCACCTGCATCAGCTGGTCGCTCCTCAGATTGGGCTCCGCGCCACTCGCGGCTGTGGCCCCGACGTTGGGCGTCACTTGCGGCTTTTCTTTTTCTTGCCCCAGTCTCAGGCAGTTGGGATGCCCAGCTAGTGGCGCTGCCTTTCGGTGAGACTGGGGCTGCCGCGTGTGCAGAGCTCTAAGGCTGAACTTCCGTGTAGGTTTGCCAGTTTAGTAGCCGGGTACTGAGAGGAGACAAAGGGATGAGGGAGGCACACCTTGTCCTGTGTGGCTGGAGAATGGTTATTTCCTGCATGGCCGCTGTGGTGGCTGGAGTGGCGTTTCCAAGCGCACACAGACAAAATGGTGACGGGACAAAGGAAGCATGGGGTTAAATAGGGGGTGGAAGCCCCCCTTGCCCAATGGGGACAGGCAACAGGGGAGTGACGTGGACCACGACAGCCTACGGGAACACAGCAGGGGTGGGTACAGGGTTCTGGGACAAATAGGAATACAAGAATGGGGCGACTGTCACAGAACTTTCAGGAATGAACAGGGGGTGGCTACAAGACTGACATGGGAAAGCTCCTATGGTAGACAATCTGGAGTGAGCCATTGTGAGGGGAAAATGGGGGTACAACCGGCTAACTAACATTTATTAAAATCCCTAACTGAACCAACCTGGCATGCAACAATAGCCAAAACTTTTTAGTGCCTCTTGATCAATTTTCTAAGCAAACTTCTGATATTCCCTTGCTTTATGAGGTCTGACGTTTTCCTCTAATTTTGGCTGCAGTGGGCTTCAAGCTGTTCTAGGGGCCTTTTCAGGTCTGAGTTTGGCCTATCATCTTCAGGAGACATTAGCATGTGTCAAAAGGCATCATTTTCATCTGTCACATGTTCTGTGCTTTTAGAAAAGTTAATCCAGTCTTTTTGGCTAGTGTTGCTGTTTTGACATTTTAATGCTGATTACCTAAATTTGCTTCTGAATCCACTGCTTAGCTGTGATTATAATATTCAATAAGCTGCTGCTCCTGCTTGACTAAGAGTGCAGTACTTACTTTTCAACACTGCCAACACCATATGCTGGCAGCTTTGGAGCTATTTTGCCAAGGAGTATAATTTCTTCTTTCGATCTGGCTTCTTTCCACTGTGTGTCACTTTGAGCTGCTTTACACACTACTGTAGTACCATATGGTTTTCCTCTTTGAAATTAAATAGCCTTCTTCTTATTTGGTTTGTGCAATAACATTTGGACATGAGTGTTTAAGTGGTTTATCGCACTTCCACAAGAAAGCTTTTTATTTTCAGATGAGAAATTCTGTTTGCTTACGAGGCCTGATGGGTGGCAGAACTGCTAAGAATAGCTTGAGCAATGTTACATTTTCCGCAAAGTACACATTTTTGGTAGATACTATAGGAAACACTTGGTCCAGCAACTGTAGAGAGATCTTATGACCCTTCTCTATTATTTTTGGAGTGTGTATGTTGAGAGGATTGGCTGACCTTCTCTTTTGATTTTTTCCCTGTAATAAGACAGGAAGGGACACAGTACTGCCTTGCACCTTTTGCTTGAAAGAAGCTCCATGGATGCTGACTTGAGTCACAGATGTTTTGTCCTGGAGGCCTATAAACCTGAGAAATTTAGTTGAGCTAAATGACTTTTCATGATAGGTTTAAGTCAGTCCACCTTTTAGGCAGTGAGTACATTATGTACCTGTTTTGCATTGATAGCAGCCTCAAGTGCTAAATATTCACAAAGACAGTGTTGAGCTGATTTCTAGTTTATCGATCGCTTGCTTAGACACAGGCCATTAACTTACAAATTCTTCTAAATGTCTTTTTATTTCTGCCTGAACAAAAAGTAGTCTTAAAAAACCCACACTTTCAATGGAGTTGACTGTATTAACAAGTAATACAGTGCCAATGTATTGGATGAATAAATAGTCTGAAGTAGTCGGTATGGAGACTCCTACATCTAGAGTCTGTACAGTTGGATGTACTTTCTACTTGATTTAGTCTGGCTCCCTAAACTAAATATTCCTTCCTCAGCATTGAAGCTGTTCATAAGAGTGTTTTTTCACACACTTATGTTGCTTTTGGATTGAAATGATGCACAACTGTGTTAGAGGTAAAAATGATCAAGCCAAATTTAATATATAATAAAATAGATTTTTTTTTTTTCATGACGGAGATTCAGTCCTAGATAGCCACAATCAAAAGGTTAGAGTCTGGAATTGGCGCTGGGTGAGACACCAGTCCGACCTCTACAGCATAGGGTCTCCTATGTTCACCCCAACTGTTCTGTCCAAGCAGTTCTTATACTGTCTATTCTGCCTAAGGCAGGGTTTCTTTTCTTCTTTTCAACAGTTCACATATTCACGTAGTTTCTTTTCGAGCTGAACAAAACGCATCCGGGAAGCGATGTATGCCGATCATGGAGTTACTCGAACTCGGCATTGAGATGTGTCTTCCTGGTGGCTCTGGCTGTCTCAATCTGAGATATTTATTGAGCATTCACCATCTGGGTGTTCCTCGGATCACCCTGGAGAAGTACCCATCTCCAAGTCAGAAGCACCCATCTCCCTGTGAGCCACGTTAATTCGCTTGCAAATTAGGTCCTTTTCTCCCTGCTGCCAGCTGCGGTTTCGAAATACTGTGAAGCAACCTTCCCGTCCCTAGCATGACTGCTTAAGAGAACTTACTGGAATATTTCTAATATAACATATTTCATATGTCTATTTCTCATATGCACTAATTATTCAAAACACACATGGCATCTGGAACAGAAATTCCTCTCTGGTTTCCACAAGAAATAATCCAGCATGCTTGCACCAAAATCTCCCTGAGACCTGAAACAGATTGGAACATGTGAATGACTGAAGGACTTGCTTTAGAAACACACTGTTTATCTAACTGAAAACACTAGTGGAGACATAAGCATTATCATGCTCAGCAATAAACTCTCTTACCAAA